>NC_038255.2:23009731-23350839 GCF_000004515.6 Glycine max | reverse complement strand
AAATTTGGTGAGAGTTTCTCTCTGAGTTCCTTGTTGAACCAATCTCAGACTTATCAATGTAATCCTTGTGGCGTCTACTCTGACTTATCTTCCTTCACCGGAAGTGGCGTCTACCCTGACTTATCTTCCTTCACTGGAAGTGGCGTCATCCAAATCTTCATAGCCTGTATCAAACGATCCGCTCCTACTCAGGTTCACATCATCTTGAATTTGTGGAGCCAAACTTTGGAGGCAAAATTTCATTAATTATGATTAGTGAATTTTAGTTATGGTTCAGCCCACTAATCCAAGATCAATTCCAAGATTCTCCACTAAGTGTGCTTAGGTGTCATGAGGCATGTAAAGCATGAAGGACATGCATAAAGTGTGACTCTATGATGTGGCAATGAGGTGTAGTAAGCAAATGCTCACCTCCCCCTCTAAAATTTAATTGGATTGGGCTTCTACCAATTCAATTAAATTTATTTCCAACCACACACATCAAATATTCACTTAGTGCATGTGAAATTACAAAACTACCCCTAATACAAAAACTAGTCTAGATGTCCTAAAATACAAGGGCTGAAAAATTCTATATTTCTAAGGTACCCTACCTACATTATGAAGCCCTAAATACAAGGCCCAAAAATAATGAAACCTTAATCTAATATTTACAAAGATAAGTGGGCTCGTACTTAGCCCATGGGCCCGAAATCTACCCTAAGACTCATAAGAACCCTAGGGCCTTCTCTTGCATCTCTGGCCCAATCTACTTAGAGTCTTCTATCCAATACCCTTACGGAGTAGGATTGCATCACTTTCCCTTGTAAAAGGATAGATGTACATCATCTCCCTTAGGATCAAAACTCAGCCATGCGGCCACTCCACCGCCATGTCACTTGGCAAAAACTCAGCCATGTGAGGTGAGCCAAACCTAGAGTCGCGAAAAACTATAGCGAACACATAGTCACGAAAAATAAGGTTACAAAAAAATACCTGGGTACGGTGGCGAGGTGTCACAGTGGCAATAAGGTTGCAAAGAGAGATAGAGTATCGAAGACGAAGCTTAGACGAAGAAGAAGAGAGCGTGAGGAAAATATGACTCATGTTCTAATAATTTTAAATGTAGGTTCAATAGTTTTCAATAAAAAAAACTAATGTTAACTAAGTGATGTTAACATTAACATCGGTTTTCTAAAAAACCGATGTTAACGCATACACATTATTTACAATTATACCACCACATTTATGTTAACATCAATTTTATTGAAAACCCATATTAACCTGACGATGTTAAATCTACAATTTTTTAGTAGTGATTCTTCTATATCTTATCTTATTATCTTATCTTAATGGTAAGTAAAAAGAGGAGAATCTAATTAGTCCATTGATAATATACTTGGGCTTTGATCCTTGTAATCAAGGATTCCTATAGCAGAAGTTAAATACAACTTAAGCTACGCTTACTTACTATGCTTATAATGTAACCCATCATCTTTTTTTCTTGAATCTTAGACTAATTTTTTAACTAATAGGAAAGAAATGGTAGTAGTCCGTCAATTGTAGGCAATTAACTGACCCTTCATTCTATTCTAAATAAACTATGAAAGTAAATGGTCTAAGAAAAATATAAAGTAACAATATTACATTAATTCATTCCGAATGAATTAATTAGTGAAAAAATTATTTTACCATTTATTTTTAATTTTATATTTTCCTATTGGGTTGAATGACCGGATTGCGACACCAACGATTTTGAACATGATTTCTTATCCTTTTTTTTATGTAACCACTTATTTCATTAAAAAAAATGTTTTGCAATTTTATTATCATAAAGAGATTCAATGACGATCCTTTGGGGAGACTCATAAATATGAAAAACTAGGAATTCGAAGTCGATCATATAGAGAAAAATGCAAGATAATAAAAAAAAATGCATGAAGATAACAAAAGTTAAACCAAAGTGAGTATACTTATTTTCAAAATGGAAAATGCTAATAACATATTCTTTAACAAATCTCTTTACTATTAGTTAATTTATTTTCTTAAATTACAAAATCATCAATAGCAAATCATTAAGTAAAACAATAGTTTTATTGTTTTTAATGAATTTAAAAAAAAAAATGAGTTGTCAAAAGACTGCATATTAAAGATCAAGGTGCTATTATAAACTCTTTATTATTGGTTGGAATTTATTAAAATAATAAAATTGTGTCCTTTTTACTTTATGATTTGCCTTTGATGATTTTCTAAGTTCTTAAAAAATAGTAATAGTAATTTTTTTTACACAGCACGTAATTAGCATTTCTCATTTTGAAAAAAAAAAGTATACTCACTTCAGATTCATTTTTGTTCTATTCTTGCGTTTTTCATTTTCTTGTGTTTAGATTTGTAACGTTGAGTACAAATCCCAAATTTTTCATATCTTTCAGCATGTGTGAAAGATCGACATAGAAAACCTTTCTCCTTATGACGATAAAATTGCAAAACAATTTTGTTTGATGAAGTTATTGGTCATATAAAATAATAACGATAAGAATTCATATTAAAAATTTTTGTTGTGTAAGTTAGTTATTCAAAGTATGCTCAATAAAAAAACAATTAAATGAGAAAATATTTTTTTTATTTTTTACAAATTAGTTTATTCAGAATGAATCAATAAAATATAGTATTATTACCTTATTTTTGTTAGACCTATAATATCCCAATTTTCTTAGATTGAGAAGTTTTATATAGAAATTGCCATGTTTGATAGATATGCAATGCAATGTAGTAGTAGAATTCTTAGTGTAATCATGCATACAAGAGATAAAATCATCACTAGACAATTAGGTGACCTTGATTTAAGTCCTGGTTCTAGGGATTAGAGGTTTAGATATAGAGAATCCTTAATCAAACCTAGGGGATCCATATGTAGGGCCCCCTCTAAACCTAACTCTCGGCTAACCAAGGAGGGAGAGAGAGAGGGAGTTCTTTGCTTTTTCTTTCTTCTCTTCCTCCATTTTTGGAAGCTCAAGTCCTTGGAGGTGTAGGTGAGTCCCTCTTCTTATGCTCATCTCCATTTTCTTCTCCCCTTGAAGCTAGAGTTCTCATTCTCTGCCCTTTTTAGTCTCCATGTTCATGTTTAGAAGAAAACTCAAGATCCTAGGACCCACATTCATTTCCTTGCTTCCTTGAGTCACAAAGAGGTAAGGGGGGAGTATTCAATTTCCTAGGACCCATGCTATGTTGCTAGCCACTTGAACTTCATTTATATGATGATTTTTACATGTTGAACCCAAATCCCGTAATCTGGATCTTTGACATTATGTTTGCTGCAAATTTAATTTATCAATTCTGAGTTCAAAACTGAGTTCCTTGACCCCCAAAACCTAGGAAAGCATACATGATATGTCTCATTTGAAATTGTGTAGCCTTGAGAATTTGATTTTCAAGTGAGGGCAAAATATATTTTCTCATGCTCTGTTTGCGTTGATTTTGAAACTAGAGTGGGAATTTGTTGATATGGACCTCAAAATTGAGCTTATTAGATCCAATAACGTAGGGGTAGACATAAAATAACCCCATTTGAGTTAGTATAGCCTATGAAACCATAATTTCAAGATTTGTACTTTTTCGTAAATCCTGCACTGTTTCAAATGAACTATACATATAGGATTGGATTGTGTAGATTTTTCCTATGGAATCGAGTTCCTCATGTTTGAAAACATATGGTTTGATATAAAATTTGCATGAAATGAATTTATACAATTCTTGGAATTTAGAAAACAAGTTTGTGAACTTTAGAGGTCACGTGTAAGGCATTTACGAAATCTGACCAAATGGAAGTGGATTTGGAGGATTTTGAGTCCAAAATTGAGTTCCTTACATTCAAAAACCTTGACAAACATATATTTTTTTGTTCCATTTGGATTTCCACATCAATGGGAATGTTGACTTTTAAAAGTGGATAATTAGGTGCAATTTCCAAATGAGAAAGTGTCTTATATGTGTAGAATTGCATTGAAAATATGCTGTGAAGTATGGACCAAATTGGTTGCTTTGATTGAGGATTATTATGTGTAATTGTTATGATTAAATGTGGTAAGACCAAGTGAGTGTGACCACTTGACAAGGCATGTAGCATGATATGAACTATTATGATATTGCGCTTTAGGATTGGGTCCGGGGGTGAAATTTTAGAAAGAAGGAAAAAAATCCACAAGATTGAAAGACCAATATATCAAGTGCAAAAGAAAGTACTGAACATAATTTTCACGTGTTCACTCTATGAAGTGCAAGAAATTGAGTTATCATGACAAAAATATATATGTAAATTTAAAAATCTAAAGGATTTGGAAAAAGGAAAAAAAATAAAAACTTGACTCAGGTTTATATAAACAAGAGAAACTCTATCAATTCACGCTAATTAGAAAAAAACCTCAATTTCTAGGGTTCACACTCAACACAGGAACACATCAATTTCACAAAAAATTCGCATAGGGACACCAATTGGTCTGTCAAACATAGTCAATCCGCGATTAAAAACATAAGTACATAATTGAATTTCATAAAACAACCCAAAACAACCCAAAAATTGATCTTCTAGGGATCCCTACACATGTTCATTCTAATCCCCAAGTGTGAGTAACTCATTCCTTACCTCGATGTAGTCGCTCAAGCATTCTCCATTAGCAATGATGGTATTTTTGGTGCTCTCTAGAGCTCCTCCTTCGGTTGCTCTGTTAGGATTCTTGAGATTCGGAGAAAAAGGAGCATAAATGTTTTGTAAAACTGCTCTGGGGTTAAAAGTTCCTTTATATAGTGGGAAATATGATGACCTAATTCTTATTCTTTTATTTATTAGAAAAAACAAAGGAATGGGTTGTTACAACTCCATCCCCCTTAAAAGAAGTTTCACCCATGAAACTTACCGGTATCAAACAAGGTAGGTGCTAGACCCTAATTTCATCCGGGTATTATGTTTTTATCATTCAGATATGATGTTTTTATCATTTCTAATCGAATTACGGTGTTTGGCACTGGTTACAGCACAAGGCCAAGGGGTCACGCAGGGTTTTGATGGTTGTTTGTCAGTTCCAAAAACAAAAGCCACAAGGAAGGGGAAAAATGATCATTTCCTAGAGTTTTCTGACCCTAAACTCGCCCAGGCTAGCATCTAGCTCGCTTGGGCCAAGAAAAAGATTCAGCCCTAAGCAAGCTACTCGCCAGGGTGAGCTAATGACTTCAAGCCTAAGCAAGCAGCTCGCTTGGGCGAGCTTCCCCTGCACCAAATGGCTTTCTCTATAAATAGTCATGTAGGGGGAGAGGTTAAGGGGTTCTGAAAAAGAAAATAGAGGAAAAAACGCAGAAGGAAAAGAAGAAGAAGGAAAGTAAAGTCGTGGATCATTTCCTTCACCATTTCTCTTGTTACCGTGGATCATTTCCTTCACCATTTCCTACAGAATTGTGACCATGGATCATTTTCTTCACCATTTCTCTTGTTAGTCTTGCACCCTACGCAATGATCAATTAGTTTTTTTTAAGGATCGGGTGTAATCTTTGTACCCTTGTGTATCCCTCTTGATATTATATATGTAATCTTTTCTACTCAAATATCACTTGAGATCGTTTCATGGTCCAACGCCTTAATGACTCTTTCTACTTTTCAAAATTTCAAACGTCGTTTCTAGGCCCAAGGCCTTAACAACCCTTTGTTTGCAATTGAAATAAATCTTTCAAAACATAAAATCAATTCAACACACAAAAATTCTTACTTAAAGAACTATGTAGGTTTGATTTCCTCATTGTACCTAGGGATACGTAGGAGCAAGGGCAACACCCCTGTCGATTCGAAAATAATAATAATAATAAAAAATGTAAAATAAGTAATTTTGAAGTGACATTTTGCATACTCGATTAAAGGTTGTTGTTCCTTGTGACTGGCGTGTGGGTATTGGATTAAGTGGCCTCGGAATAATTAAGAAGGGGGGTTTGAATTAATTATGAATGTACCTTGACTAATTAAAACTTATCCTTCTTAATGTTACTAGATTCAATTTGGCTTTACTACTAAGTTATGTAACTTAAACAAAAGTAAAGCGAAAAAGTAAAGTACACAGCGGAAATTAAAAAGTGTAGGGAAGAAGAAGACAAACACAAGAATTTTATACTGGTTCGGTAACAACCCATGCCTACATCCAGTCCCCAAGCAACCACCGGTTCTTGAGATTTCTTTCAACCTTGTAAAATCCTTTACAAGCAAAGATCCACAAGGGATGTACCCTCCCTTGTTCTCTTTGAACAACCAAGTCGATGTACCCTCCACTTGAACTGATCCAGAAGAGATGTACCCTCTCTTGTTCTCAGTTACAACAACCCAAGTAGATGTACCCTCTACTTGTACCACAAAGGATGTTCCCTCCAATGTGTTAAGACAAAGAATTCTCAGGAGGTTAGTCCTTTGAATCTTTGTAAGGGGAAACAAAAGATATCTCAGGCGGTTAGTCCTTTGAAATCTTTTGTTTAAGGGAAAGGGAAGAATCAAAAAAATTCTCAGGCGGTTAGTCCTTTGAATTCTCTTGGAAAGGGAGAAGAGAGACACAAAAGAATTCAGGTGGTTAGTCCTTCGTTCTTTTGGAAAAGGGAGAAGGGAGACACAAAAAGAATTCAGGCGATTAGTCCTTGTGGAATTCTTTTTGGCAAAGGGAGAAGAGAATGAAAAATGAGTAGGAAAGAATTGTAAAGGTTTAAAGGTTTCTCAAAAGTTGTTCAAGAAGTTGTTCAAAAAAGATGATTGAATGCAAGTCAAGGTCTTGCTTTTATAGACTCTTCATGTCTGGTCAAGAAAACCACTGGAAGAGTTATAACCTTGAGAAAATCATGTCAAGAGTTACATCTCTTGTCCTTGTATTCAAAACTTGTCACTGGTAATCGATTACGATAATCATGTAATCGATTACTCAATGCATTTTAAGAAAAGATGTGACTCTTCACAATTGAATTTGAATTTCAACGTTCAGTTACACTGGTAATCGATTACCAATATATTATAATCGATTACACCATTTAAAAATCATTTGGAACGTTGCAACTTCAGTTAAAAGCTTTTTGAAATCAAATTCTATCATTGGTAATCGATTACACAAAAATTTGAGAAAACTCTTTTGTAAAACAAAACTGTGCTATGTTTGGTTTTTGAAAAATCCTTTTCAATACTTCCCTTGTGAAGTCTTGACTTGTTGCTTCTTGATTTTTTCTCTTGAATCTTGAATTCATCTTCTCTTGAATCTTGATTCTTCTTGATGTCTTTTCTTGAATCTTGAAATTAATCTTGATCTTGAACTTATTGACTCAAACTTGAAATCATTCTTTTGGGCTTTTTGTCATCATCAAAACTACTTGATTCGTACTTGATTCATCATCATGAAGCTTGCTTCTACAGTGGGGTGCTAATACCTTCCCTGTGCGTAAAGAACTCCCGTACCCTTTTTTTTCAAAATTCGTAGACCTCTTTTGGTTGTTTTTCTAACTTTTTCCTCAAATAAACGTTGGTGGCTACTCCCACTCATTTTATCCTTAGGAGACAAACATGCTTTTATTTATTTTCTTTCGCCGTCCCGTCGTAAGGTAGGTTGCGAAAGATGGCGACTCCATTGGGGAGTTGTTAGAGAGTTAAGTCATTTGATCGAGTGTGCAATTTTATCGTGACCTTTTATTTATTTATTTTCCCTTTCTCTTTAATCCCTGCGTTGTGCTCATGTTTGTTGAAGTTTCATTCCGTTATCATTCGTTTTTCAATTTAGCTTCAAACTCGTTTCCTTTATTCGTTGTTTTGCTCATGTCTGTATATAACCTTTACTACATTGTTACTTCTTGGTGTGTATCTTTTTATTTATTACCTTTGTAGTTAGAAATAAATTGTGCCATTGAATCCTAGGATAGATGATATGTGCTATACTTCTTGTATCTGCCTGGGAATTTTCTAGTTGTTTTGCAGGTGGGGTTGGGTAATTCTTAGGTTGCTCCATTCACACATGACACCCACATATTTTGCACACACTTTGAGATATTGGGCCCTATACCCGAGTCTGTGTTAGCCATAGGGAGTGGAGGTTGATTTGTGGTCATGTTGGGTCCCCGACTCGCTTGATAACAGTGAAGCCTCATCTAGAGTTTTCCTCTTTTTGGTGATGCATTGTCTCTGATTGTCCCTATCGCCACAGTGTATTACCTAAGAGGATGATATCTCTAGAGGCCAATTGTCACTAGATAGTGGACTTTTGGATCCTTTCCATTAGGTTCCTGAATTAAGGACACGGAGCAAACTCACCATGTCTGGTTTCCTTGATCGTATCATGCATCTCTTCATGGCATCATAATTGACATATCATTCCTGCATTTATCATTTGTCATATTCATGCATTGCATTTGCATAAGTCATTGCATTGTCATACATATTCATTTAGCATGTTTTTGTTCAACCAATTGCATACATTCTGTTATCATTGTTCTCATGTTATGCATAATCCTGCCATATAGTTGCTTATGCCTTGCATAATCCTTTCTCCCAAAAATGATTGAAATCACATGAACATGGTACCCAATGCATTGTTAACAAGAAATGGTGGTCTTTCGGGCGTCTTGTGTCAGTTTGATAAATACATTTGTCATGCATGTCATAACTATGCCATGATCATTCATCATATCTCCTCTTTGATAGGTTGTTGAAATATTGGCGATCAAAATTTCTATTCTTGTGAACATATGGTTGAACCAAGCACGGTCTTTTAAGAAAAGGATTTTATCAAGTCAAGGTCAAAGTATGCGAGTAACCAGCTTGCAAAAGTTGGGGCAGAAGATGGGTCGAGTTTACATAGCTTCTTTGACTACTGCCAACATATGATTAAGCTAATAACTTACAAAATTAGGAACCATTGATGTGTCCATGTTTTATTTCCAGTTTCACTTTGACTCTGACGAGATTTAATGAAAGTTAGAGTTGATTCGACCCTATGTCCCATGAAAAATTCGCAATACATCAGCAACTTATCATTCACATGCATTCATGCTTGTTTGTCTTTCCACATTGGTTGCATTGCTCATTTCATTCTTTCTTGAAATCAGAATCGTAATCATTGTAACCAAAGAGAAAGATCGCGCTTTACGACACCCTTACCAGACACGTGCCAAAGCTAGAATAATGAGTGAAATCGAAGAAGTATAGGAAAAAATGAAGGTTGATATGGAGTCCATGAAGGAACATATGACAACGATGATGGAAGCAATGATGAGCATGAGGAAGATGATGGAGGATAATACTGCTATAGTTGTTGTTGTGAGTACTGCTACTGAGATGGACCCGATTCACCCGGCCGGTTTCATTCAAGTGAATCGTCCAATCTCAAATGTAGTAGGTCAAAAAGGCGAGGCAACGAAAAATGCATGTGGGCCTTATCATGTTCAGGTTCAGAGCAAGCATTCCTTCGCACCATATGGGTTGCCTCCTAATTATACACCACCCACTGTTGTGTATGCTTCTAGTGAGAATATCAGCAATTCTGCACCCGTATTCATTGAGAATCAACAACCCCAATCTGATCATGCACATGTCTCTCAACCCATGGGGGAAACACATGAAGTTCCCCAAGACCACACTCTGGCTAGGTTCGGGGTTTATCCAGGATATACCACTGAAGGGCAGACATTTTCTAGCATCCCTATGCTGAATGCTCCTAGAATATCCCAATGTCGCCCGTTATCACAACCCTTGCATTTAGTAAGGGGAGAGATGATGTAGCTCCATGTGGAGCTTGTAGGCCTTGGATCTTCTACATCAATGAAGACCTTTGCTTCTTGAAGTTCAATGGCAGTGGAATGGAGAAGGAAGAAAGATGATTGGAGACGCCACTTCAAGGAGAAGATGAGTCAAGAATAAGCTCACCATCATAGGAAGCCATGGATAAGAGCTTGAAGGTAGGAGAAGATGAGTGGAGGGAGAGGGAGAGAAGGAGCACAAAATTTTATGCTTCAAATGAGGTCTAAACTTTGAAGTGTAATTCTCAAATGATCAAAGTTCAAAGAATGCACACACATGACCTCTATTTATAGCCTAAGTATCACACAAAATTGGAGGGAAATTTGAATTTCTATTCAAATTTCACTTGAATTTGTGGAGCCAATATTTCACTAATTATGATTAGTGAATTTTAGCTATGATTCAACCCACTAATCCAAGATGAAGTCCAAGATTCTCTACTAAGTGTGCTTAGGCATCATGGGGCATGTAAAACATGAAGGACATGCACAAAGTGTGACTATATGATGTGGCAATGGGGTGTAGCATGCAAATACTCACCTCCCCCTCTAAAATTTAATTGGATTGGGCTTCCCCCAATTCAATTAAATTTATTTCCCAACACACACATCAAATATTCACTTAATGCATGTGAAATTACAAAACTACCCCTAAAACAAAAACTATAGTCTAGGTGCCCTAAAATACAAGGGCTGAAAAATCCTACATTTCTAGGGTACCCTACCTACATTATGGAGCCCTAAATACAAGGCCCCAAAATAATGACCTTAATCTAATATGTACAAAGATAAGTGGGCTCATACTTAGCCCATGGGCCCGAAATCTACCCTAAGGCTCATGAGAATCCTAAGGCCTTCTCTAGCATCTTTGGCCCAATCTTCTTGGAGTCTTCTATCCAATGCCCTTGGAGGGTAGGATTGCATCATTCCCTCCCCCTTGAATAGGATTTGACCTCAAATCCAGAGGTTCTTGAAACTCTGGGCTTCTTCCCTCAACACCTGTAAAAAAATTAAAACATATATATCAGTGGTGTTTGGTATGTTGGAGTAAGGTAAGGTCTGAAAACCCATTTCCTGTGCATCTTCCCTTGAGGGAACATGGTTCCTCACCAACTCAATGAGTGGTGATACAAGTATAGAAAAATATGGGACAAACCTTTTGTTAGTCATGGAAGCCCTAAATTTTCCTTATACTTGGTGGAGTGGACCACTCAGGAATGACCTTTATTCTTTTAGGGTTCATGGGAACCCCTTGATCACCATTTAAAAAATTAAGGAAAGTAATGCAATAAAACGTACCTTTTTTATATTTTCATGTTGATTACTCTTACCAAAAAGTATGACAAACCTAAGGTGTCCCATATGAGCACCTAGGTTTTTATTGAAACAAAAAATAAGAACAAACCTACCTAACCTGTCATTATGTATGTGAATCATGAAGATGTTAGATTCATGGGTGATTTTACAAAAAAGGGTTGCACCACTCAACACATTCATCATACCCCCTATCATAAGGATTTGGTGCCTTATAATACCTATTTTAGGCACCAACAAAGCACAAGGATTTAAGCTCTTACGAACCAAACCCTCATCCAGCAACTTCTTTACTTGAGGAATAATCTCAAGCCCAAGAGGTGTGGCAGTGCTAACAAGTGTCTTTTTACAAAGGAGAAGATGTGGAGGTTGTCTAAGAGGGGAAATTTCTTTAATGTTTGTCTTTATTGCAAAATGACTTTCCTTCTTAGCTAACCTCTTGGAGGAGACACTTACCTCCTTACACGCCTCCTTAACCATTAAAGGTTGTCCTTCCTCTTGGGGGTAGATTTCTTCACTAGATTCTTCCCCTTTTGCTTCTTCGCTTTCACTAGAGGAAGGTGAAGTAGTAGCCTCATCTTGGCTACTATAAATGTCTTGGCCCTTCATAATCATGGTTTTCTTGGTGGAGCATTGAGAAGTGATGTGTCTTCTTCCTAGACATTTAAAGCACTTTATAGAGCTAGTCTTCTCTTGCATACTAGCCTTAGGGGGTTGCTTTTCTATTGTCTTCCCCTTATCATCTTTGGGCTTAGAAGGTGCTGCCTCTAAGATGCCTTGATCTTGGTCTTTCTTTGGATAAGAGTGATGACCATAAGATTTTGAAGTAGACCTCCTTTTGAGTTGTTGCTCTACCCTTATTTCCCAATCTAAGTAAGCGTCTATATTGTCCTTCCCATGGAAGAATGGGAGGTTAATGTTAGCCTCTTGAGGCTTTCTTTCCTTTTCTCTCCTATGGGAGTGAGGTCTAAGATGTTACAAATGCCTTCCTTCATAATAGTCATGAAGTTCTTCACTTAGGCTCTTGCAAGGGTCATGACTACTATAGGAGCCATGTTTTTCTTTTCTTAATTCTTTTAGTATTTTCCTTCTTTCTTCTTCCTTTATTTGTTCCCTCTCATCTTGATTTATTTCTACCCTCTCTTTTCCTTTTTGTTTTCTTTCTAGTTTTTCTTTCCATAACTTGAGGGAACTCAACTCATCTAAGATTCTAGATAGAGGGTCCTTTTGACTAGTACCCTCACCATTAAAACTGGATGAATGATGACTCATGTTGGTTCCAGATGCAATCCTACCTCGCAAGGGCATTGGATAAAAGACTCCAAGTAGATTGGGCCAGAGATCCAAGGGAAGACCCTAGGGTTCCCATGAGCCTTAGGGTAGATTTCGAGCCCATGGCTAAGTATGAGCCCACTTATCTTTGTAAATATTAGAATAGGTTTTTCTTTCGTTTGGGCCTTGTATTTTGGCCATTCTAGTAGTATAGGGTTTTAGCCTTGTATTTTGAGGCATTTTGAGTAGACTTTGTAGTAGGGACCTTTTTTTGTATTTTCATGTATTTTGTGATGGGGGTGAGCTTAGCTATTATAGGGGTGTGTAGCTAAGCTCTAGCTTCTCTTCTCAAGGAGGTGAGCTTAGTTATTAGAGGGGTGTGTGTAGCTAAGCTCTAGCTTCTCAAGGAAACTTCTCAAGAAGGTGAGCTTAGTTTTTAGATGGGTGTGTGTAACTAAGCTCTAGCTTCTCAAGGAAGTTTTCTCAAAGAAGCTTCTCAAGGAAGTTTTCTTAAGAAAGCTTATCAAGGAAGCTACCTAGTCTATAAATAGAAGCATGTGTAACACTTGTTGTAACTTTGATGAATGAGAGTCTTGTGAGACACAACTCAAAGTTCAACTTCTCTCCCTTTTTCTTCCTTCAATTTCGTGCTCCCCCCTCTCTCTTTCTCTCCCTCTTTCTTTTCCTTCATTGAAGCATCCTTTCTAAGCTTCTTATCCAAGGCTCATCTTGGTGGTGAAGCTCCTTCTTCCATGGCTTATTCCCTAGTGGATGGCGCCTCCTCTCACCTCTTCTCCTTTGTCTTCCGCTGCATCTCCATGGTGGAAAACCACCATTAAAGTCATTGAAGCTCAAAGATCCAGCCTCCATAGAAGCTCCACAAGCAAGCTTCCATCAAGTGGTAATCAGAGCACAAGAGCTTCAAGTAGGTGCTCCTTAAACCTCCATTAATTTTTTGCTTTACCTTCTCTTCCATTGTTGTTTCTTCATTTTTCTCCATGTATCTCCTCACATTTCTTGTGCTAAATGTTGTTAACATGATTCTTTAGAGTTTCCACCGGCTAAACTTGCTATAGAAGCTAGATTTGGTTTTCTATGATTCAAATTTCTTGTTCTTGTTCTTGAACCATCAATTGTGTTGAGTTTAGGTTCCTTTGAGTTTTGTCTTGTTATTTTTTGTGGCTGAAACCTAAACCATAAAATTCTTACAAAATAAAGTAGAAGAAAACCTCAAAAATCTAGAGTGACTTGTTCACCTATTGTAGTTTTGTCATAGAAGTCATGTCTAGTCATGAAACTTGTCACATAAGATTTCTTATGTTGTGCTGAATTTTATTTTTCTTGTTTCTTTGTCTAACTCATTTTTTCATGAGTGTATGAAATTCTTTTAGCCTATTAATTGACTTGAGTCAAATATTTCATGTTAATTAGTCCTTAACATGTTCATGCAAAATTCTTAGAGAGTCTTTGATTGTGAACCTTTTCTTGAACTTTTAGGTTTCCTTATGATTGTGTCTATTGTGAATTTGAGTTTTGGTGATTGAATTGCTGGCTGAAATGTTGATCCTAAGTGAATATTGAACTCCTAAAACTGTGGTAAAAAATCCTAGTGAGTTCAACATACATAGGAAGGTTGAAAGTAAGCCCAAGGCAATCAATATGCCATGCTTAAAAAAAAAATCGCTGGTGCTGGCAGCTTGGACATACAAACTTGTAAGAATTACTGAGAATTGGTTACTTCAAATTTTGAGCTGAAATTTTTACTGAATTTTGTACAAATCTGGAAAAAAGTTAGAAAAAAAGAAACAAGTGATTTGGATAAAAGGAAAAGATACTAAAAATCACATAATTTGGTAGAAAAATCAGTATCCAGAAAAAAAGTGAAAGGGAAGTGTGCTTGTTGTTTTGGCTGAAAATTTATTCTATAATTGGTGCCTATTTTATACCAATCTTAGTTCCAAAATTTCAATTGAAAATTAGTGTGAAAACAATTGCCAAAGCTAGAGGTTTGTTTTTTTTTTTTTATATAGTTTTTTTACTCGACTCTAGAGCCATTCTAAGTTTCTCTTTGAGTCCTAGCTTGCTTCTATGTCCTTTTCATTGCTTTAATTGTTGAATAATCCTTGAAAAATTGTCTTGTTAAAAATCCATTGGTTTAGCTTTCGTTTCATTTTTTTTGGTCTTTGGTTATTGCTTGTCTCTTTGTTTCCTTGTTTGTGGGTTGCCATATAGGGAATTGGAAGGAGGATTGGTGCCATCCCTTGAAGAATTTGAGTCAAGAAGAAAGGGGCCAACCACCTTAAGATATATTGTGTTGGATCAAGTGGCCTTGGAATAATTAAGAGGGGGGGGGGTTGAATTAATTATTAACGAACCTTTACTAATTAAAAATCTATCCTTCTTAATGTTACCAAAAGTAAAAGCAATAATTAAAGTGCACAACGGAAATTAAAAGAGTAAGGAAGAAGAAGACAAACACAAGAGATTTATGCTGGTTCGGCAACAACCCGCGCCTACATCCAGTCCCCGAGCGACCTGCGGTCCTTGAGATTTCTTTTCAACCTTGTAAAAATCCTTTTACAAGCAAAGATCCACAAGGGATGTACCCTCCCTTGTTCTCTTTGAACAACCTAGTGGATGTACCCTCCACTAGAACTGATCCACAAGAGATGTACCCTCTCTTGTTCTCAGTCAACAACCCAAGTGGATGTACCCTCTACTTGTACCACAAAGGATGTACCCTCCAATGTGTTAAGACAAAGTTCTCAGGCGGTTAAATCTTTGAAACTTTGTGAATGGGGATACAAAAGAATTCTCAGGCGGTTAGTCCTTTGAAATCTTTTGTATATGGGAAAGGGAAGAATCAAAAGAATTCTCAGACTGTGTCATTTTGAATTCTTTGACAAGGGAGAAGGGAGACACAAAAGAATTCAGGCGGTTAGTCCTTTGTTCTTTTGGAAAAGGGAGAAGAGAGACACAAAAAGAATTTAGGCGGTTAGTCCTTGGCGAATTCTTTTTGGCAAAGGGAGAAGAGAATGAAAAAGATGAATAGCACAAGTTTTTTATCAAAGAACTTTTCTTGAAAGAAAAAGTTTTGAACAAAAAATTTTAGAAAGATGAAGAGAAATGAAACCAGAAAGTTCTGTTGAAAGAAATGAAAGAAGATGTTGAAAGATAGAATGATTGAAAGAAATGATGGATCATTTTCAAATTCATGCCATGGTCACATATTTAGAATCTTTAGATGACTCAAGTCAAAGTTTGTGACTCTTGGCAATTTCTTTTAAAACTAGTCACTTAGAAAAGTTGTGACTTTTGAAAGAATCTTCAGAAACAAGTTACTTGAATAATTGTGACTTTTGGAAATGAATTTTTCAAAAACAGTCACTGGTAATCGATTACCATAAAGGTGTAATCGATTACACATCAACAGATGTGACTCTTCATTTTGAATTTTGAAAATCTTAACGTTTTAAAACACTGGTAATCGATTACTACAATCTGGTAATCGATTACCAGAGAGTAACACTCTTTGGTAATGATTTTGTGAAAAACTTCTTGTGCTACTCAATGTTTTGAAAAACTTTTTAATACTTATCTTGATTGAGTCTTCTCTTGATTCTTGAATCTTGATCTTGATTCTTCTTGATTCTTGATTCTTGAAAATTGATTCTTGAATCTTGAATCTTGAAAATTGAAACTTGATTCTTGAATCTTTGCTTGAAACTTTGCTTAATTCTTGATTCTTTGGCATCATCAAAATAACCTTGGAAGGCATTGCTTCCACATATTGGACTACGAAGCACTCCAAATTGAGTGAATCACCAAAGAGAGAACAACCACCAAAATTGAGGACCATTTTGTAATTTTGTAATTTTCAATTTAATTACCTTTATTGCTTTCAAGTTTTGTAACAAAAAGGCCTTTCATTGGAAGTGTGTTGGGAGCCTCCAATAGGTTACCAAACTTCCATTTGTGTGTAATAATTTTAGGCAATTTTTCCTCAGGATAGTGAGTGTTTTGTTGGGAACCTTGAATGTGCTCATCCAAACACTCTTAGGATTCGCCTAGTTTACATTTCTTGCTTACTTTCATAGCTTATTTCCTTTACCTTCCATTGTCAAACCGCCTAGATAGCTTTCCTTTTACCTATTAGTTTTTTTTACCTTATCTTTCACACCTCTTTTAGTGTTTATTTTGGCTAGTTTCAACCATAGTTTCTTTTATCTTTTGTTTTGAAACCTCCAACTAGAAAGAACCATAACTTAGGAACCAACATGAGTCATCATTCATCTAGTGTTAATGGCGAGGGTACTAGTCATAAAGACCCTTTATCTAGATTCTTAGATGAGTTGAGTTCCCTCAAGTTATGGAAAGAAAAACAAGAGAGAAAAGAAAAAGGAAAAAAAGAGTGGAAGAAATAAGTCAAGATGAAAGAGAGAAAATAAGAGAGGAAGAAAGAAGAAAAATAATGAAAGAAATGAAAAGAGAAAAATATGCCTCCTATAGTAGTCATAACTCTTGCAAGAGCCTAAGTGAAGAACTTTGTGACTATTACGAAGGAAGACATAGGTCACATCTTAGACCTCACTCCCACAGGAGAGAAAAGGAAAGAAAGCCTCAAGAGGCTAACATTAACCTCCCATACTTCCATAGGAAGGACAATGTAGAGGCTAACTTAGATTGGGAAATAAGGGTAGAGCAACAACTTAAAAAGAAGTCTACATCAAAATCTTATGGCTCTCACTCTTATCCAAAGAAAGACCAAGGTCAAGGCATCTTAGGGGTGACACCTTCTATGCCCAAAGATGATAAGGGGAAGACAATGGAAAAGCAAGCCCCTAAGGCTAGTATGCAAGAGAAAACTAGCTCTTTAAAGTGCTTTAAATGTCTTGGAAGAGGACACATTACTTCTCAATGCCCCACCACAAAAACCATGATTATGAGGGGCCAAGACATTTATAGTAGCCAAGATAAGGCTTCGACTTCACCTTCCTCTAGTGAAAGTGAAGAAGCAAAAGGGGAAGAATCTAGTGAAGAAATCTACCCCAAGAAGAAGGACAACCATTAGTGGTTAAAGAGAAGTGTAAGGAGGTAAGTGTTTCCTCCAAGAGGTTAGCTAAGAAGGAAACTCATTTTACAATAAAGACAAACATTAAAGAAACTTTCCCTCTTAGACAACCTCCACATTTTCTCTTTTGTAAAAAGACACTTGCTAGCATTGCCACACCTCTTGGGCTTGAGTTTATTCCTCAAGTAAAGAAGTTGTTGGATGAGGGTTTGGTTCGCAAGAGCTTAAATCCTTGTGCTTTGTTGGTGCCCAAAATAGGTATTATTAGGCACCAAGTCCCTAAAATAGGTGGTATGATGAATGTTTTAAGGGGTGCAACCCTCTTTTGTAAAATCACTCGTGCACCTAACATCTTCATGGTGTGTGTACATAGGGACCCATTAGGTAGGTTTGTTCTTATTTTTAGTTTCAATACAAACTTAGGTACTCATATGGGACACCTTAGGTTTGTCATACTTTTTGGTAGAAATAATCAATATGAAAATACAGAAAAAGGTATGTTTTATTGTGTTACTTTTCTTAAATTTTCAAATAGTGATCAAGGGGTTTCCATGAACCCTAAGAGAATAAAGGTCATTCCTGAGTGGCCCACTCCACCAAGTATAAGAAAAATTTGGGGCTTCCATGACTTAACAAACTTTTACAAAAGGTTTGTCCCATATTTTTCTATACTTGTAGTACCACTCATTGAGTTGGTGAGGAACCATGTTCCTTCATGGGAAGATGCCCAGGAAATGGATTTTCAGACCTTACCTTACTTCAACATACCAAACACCACTAATACATATGTTTTTGTTCTTTTTACTGGTGTTCAGGGAAGGAGCCCAGAGTATGAAGAACCTCAGGATTTGAGGTCAAATTCTTTCCAAGGTGGAGGGAATGATGCAATCCTACCCCGCAAGGGCATTGCATAAAAGACTCCAAGTAGATTGGGCCAGAGATCCAAGGAAAAGCCCTAGGGTTCCCATGAGCCTTAGGGTAGATTTCGAGCCCATGGGCTAAGTATGAACCCACTTATCTTTGTAAATATTAGAATAGGTTTTTCCTTCATTTGGGCCTTGTATTTTGGCCATTCTAGTAGTATAGGATTTTAGCCTTGTATTTAGAGGCATTTTGAGTAGTCTTTGTAGTAGGGACTTTTTTTTTTGTATTTTCATGTATTTTGTCATGGGGGTGAGCTTAGCTATTATAGGGGTGTGTAGCTAAGCTCTAGCTTCTCTTCTCAAGGAGGTGAGCTTAGTTATTAGAGGGGTGTGTGTAGCTAAGCTCTAGCTTCTCAAGGAAACTTCTCAAGGAGGTGAGCTTAGTTTTTAGATGGGTGTGTGCAGCTAAGCTCTAGCTTCTCAAGGAAGTTTTCTCAAAGAAGCTTCTCAAGGATGTTTTCTTAAGAAAGCTTCTCAAGGAAGCTACCTAGTCTATAAATAGAAGCATGTGCAACACTTGTTGTAACTTTGATGAATGAGAGTCTTGTGAGACACAACTCAAAGTTCAACTTCTCTCCTTTTTTCTTAATTCAATTTCATGCTCCCCCCTCTTTCTTTTCATCCATTGAAGCATCCTCTCCAAGCTTCTTATCCAAGGCTCATCTTGGTGGTGAAGCTCCTTCTTCCATGGCTTATTCCCTAGTGGATGGCGCCTCCTCTCACCTCTTCTCCTTTGTCTTCCGCTGCATCTCCATGGTGGAAAATCACCATTAAAGGACCTCATTGAAGCTCAAAGATCCAACCTCCATAGAAGCTCCACAAGCATGCTTCCATCAAGAAATTTGAACCATAGAAAATCAAATCTAGCTGGAGAAGCTACACACACTCCTCTCATAACTAAGCTCACCTCCTTGAGAAGCTTCCTTAAGAAGATTCCTAAAGAAGCTAGAGCTTAGCTACACACACCTCTCTAATAGCTAAGCTCACCACCTTGAGATGAGAAGCTAGAGCTTAGCTACACCCCCCCTATAATATCTAAGCTCACCCCCATGACAAAATACATGAAAATACAAAAAAATTCCCTACTACAAAGACTACTCAAAATGCCTCGAAATACAAGGCTAAAACCCTATACTACTAGAATGGCCAAAATACAAGGCCCAAACGAAGGAAAAACCTATTCTAATATTTACAAAGATAAGTGGGCTCATACTTAGCCCATGGGCTTGAAATCTACCCTAAGGCTCATGGGAACCCTAGGGCCTTCCCTTGGATCTCTGGCCCAATCTACTTGAAGTATTCTATCCAATGCCCTTGCAGGGTAGGATTGCATCAGTTCCTAAGTTGTGGTTCTTTCTTGTTGGGGTTTGAAAAAAAGTTAAAAGCTAGGGTTCCAAAAGAACTCAAGATAAGCATGATAAGCAAGAATGAAGTATTATGCAAGAACAATATATGCTAGGTGTGACTAGTAAAGAAAATAAGCTATGAAAGTAAGCAAAAAATTAAAGTGAAAGAAATGTAAACTAGGTAGTTCCTAAGAGCGTTTGGATGACCTTATTTAAGGTTCCCAACAAAACACTCACTATCCTAAGGAAAAATTGCCTAAAATTATTACACACAAATGGAAGTAGGGGGACTTATTGGAGGATCCCAACTAACTTCCAATGAAAGGCTTTTTTGTTACAAAATTTGAAAGCAATGAAGGTAAGTAAATTGTTAATTACAAAATTACAAAAAGGTCCTTAATTTTGGTGGTTGTTTTCTCTTTGGTGATTCACTCAATTTGGTGTGCTTCTTAGTCCAATAGATCTTAAGGTGGTTGGCCCCTTGCTTCTTGACTCAAATTCTTAAAGGGATGGCACCAATCCTCCTTTGCAATTCCCTATATGGCAACTCACAAACAAGGAAACAAAGAGACAAGCAATAACCAAAGACAAAAAGAAATGAAATGAAAGCTAAACCAATAGAGTTTTATCAAGACAAACTTTCAAGGATTATTCAACAATTAAAGCAATGACAAGCACATAAAAGCAAGCTAGGACTCAAAGAGAAACCTAGAACCACTTTAGAGTAGAGTAGAAAAAACTAAAAAAAAAACTCAAGAAACCTCTAGTTTTGGCACTTATTTTCATACTAATTTTCAATTGAAATTTCAGAAATAACTAATTTTCAATTGAAATTTCAGAACTAAGATTGGTTTAAAATACACATCAATTATAGAATAAATTTTGAGCTAAAACAACAAGCACACTTCCCTTTCACTTTTTTTTTGGACACTGATTTTTCTGTCTACTTGTATTATTTTTCTTATTTTTTCCTTTTATCAAAATCACTTGGTTCTTTTTTTATAATTTTTTTAAGATGTCTAGAAAATTCAGTAAAAAGTTCAGCTCAAAATTCTCCGTTACCAATTCCCAATAATTTTTACAAGTTCATATGTTCAAGCTGCCAGCACCAGCAATTTCAACCTAGAAATCAAGAGTAGTGTTTATGTTTGTTAAGGCTTGGGTAATTACAATTTGTGTTTGCTTATGCTCAAATGTCTTGAATAACACAATTCAAGAGAGCTTAAGACTTATTTTGAGAAAGACACCCACTCACGAATTCTCAGAACCGATTCAGCTCAACATTTTTATTAATGGGTTAAGGCCACAGTCCAAGTAGCTATTATACGCTTCTGCTGGGGGAAAAATAAAGTTGAAGACCCCCGAAGAAGCCATGGATCTTATTGAAAATATGGCTGCAAGTGACATTGCTATTCTCAGAGATAGAGCCCACGTACCAACAAAGAAAAGTCTTCTGGAACTTACATCGCAAGATGCATTGTTGGCACAAAACAAGTTGTTGTCCAAGCAATTGGAAGCATTGACCGAAACACTAAGTAAGTTGCTAACTCAAATACATTCTGCGCAATCTTTACCATCTACTATTTTGCAGGTTGCAGGGTGTGTCATCTGTGGTGGAGCTCACAATTCTGCCTGCTGTATCCCCAATGAAGAACCAGCTCATGAAGTCAATTATATGGGGAACCAGCCAAGGAAAAATTTCAATGCAGCATGGCCAGCCATATAATTCATAGCAGGGATAGTGGAGGAATCACCCTAGAAACCAGTTCAACAAAGACCAGGGTGGTCCATCTAACAGGCCATAACAACAAGGGCCTAGTCTCTATGATCGAACAAAAAAACTGGAAGAAACTCTAACTCAATTTATGTAGGTATCTATGTCAAACCATAAGAGCACAAAGTCAGCCATTAAGAATCTGGAAGTCCAAGTGGGATAGTTAGCAAAATAGTTGGCGGATAGGCCGTCAAATAGCTTTAGTGCTAATACTGTGAAGAATTTGAAGGAAGAGTGTAAAGCTGCAATGACAAGGAGCAGAATGGCAATTCAGGCTAATGAAGATAGAGCCGAAGAAAAGGTGGAGGGATATAAACAACATTCGACAGCTGAGCCAGCACTGGAACCAGTTTCTGATTTTGTTGAACTTGAGGAAGTTGTGGAAGATGAAGATGACCAACAGGAGAGAGAGACACCAATAAAAGAGAGTGAAATAGGAATAAAGATGACGGAAGACCAAGAAAAAGAAAAAGAAAAAGAAGAAGTAGAAAAGAAAAAAATAAGAAAAATGAAAAAGAAAAAGAGAAGGTTGATGAGGAGAAAAAGAAGAGCAAGAGTGAGGTTTCAAGAGAGAAAAAGAGAGAGATTACTTCAGCTGAAGGCAAGGAAGTACCATATCCATTGGTACCTTCCAAGAAGGATAAAGAGTGACACTTAGCCAGATTTCTTAACATCTTCAAGAAGCTGGAGATCACTTTGCCTTTTGGAGAAGCTCTTCAAATAATGCCCCTCTATGCCAAATTTTTAAAAGACATGCTGACAAAGAAGAACCGGTATATCCATAGTAATATAATAGTAGTGGAATGTAACTGTAGTGCGGCCATTCAACGCATCCTTCCCTTAAAGCACAAAGATCCTGGAAGTGTCACTATACCGTGTTCCATTGGCGAGGTTGTTGTGGGTAAAGCTCTCATAGACTTGGGAGCTAGTATCAATTTAATGCCTCTCTCAATGTGTCGACGACTTGGAGAGCTAGAGATAATGCCCACATGCATGACCCTCCAGTTGGCTTATCACTCCATCACAAGACCCTATGGAGTGATGGAGGAAAAGAGACTAGAGAAGAAGGTTCTAGAAGTTGAAACCTTGTTAGACCCAAGATAATAGGATGACGCGTCAAGCTAATGACGTTAAAAGAGCGCTTACAGGGAGGCAACCCAACTTTTCTTTCCCTTTTTTTCTTTTTCATTCTGTATCTCTTGCATGTAGTTAGGATAGTTGCTTGTGATTGTGATTAATTTTTCAGCTTGTTTAGTTGTGAACAAGGGGGTTTTAAGCCTAGGTGAAGAGATAGACAGAAAAGAATTAGAATTTTTTTTTCAGTTGTCCATCCGCTAAGCGCAACCCTTGCACTAAGCACCATGTCTTCCCGCGCTAAGCCTGAGCTTGCTCGCGCTAAGTGCTAAGACCCCTGACTAGTTGGCTAAATAGTTCAGCTAAGCGCACATCACTACACTAAGCCCAACATCTTCATTGGAAGTGAACTTCAAGCAATGGGCTTAGCGGAGATGATTCACTAAGCGCCACTCCTTCTCAGGAAATTTTTTTTGTAGCAGCGCTAAGCGCGCTGTCCTGAGCTAAGCCCCATATCCATTCTAGAATTGAACTTTCACAAGTTGGGCTTAGCGGCGAGATGCACTAAGCACTAATCCTTTACTGTTTTTGAAATACTTGGAAGTGCGCTTAGCGCGCCTGTTGCGCTAAGCTTGAACTACTCTCTGCAAGTTGAAGCTTGATTGCACGCTAAGCCTTACATCTCAGGCTAAGCACATTTTGTAGAAAAAATTTTGTGTTGCAGAAAGTGCTAAGCGCAGCCTGCAGCACTAAGCCCTAGATCCTCTCTAGAATTTGAAACTTCAAGTTGAGCTTAGCGTGAGGTTAGGCTAAGCGCATGGGTTTTAAACTCAAACGTCATGTTGGCACGCTAGTAGCTATGCGCTAAGTGTGCCAAATGAAAATGCTAAAATAAAATAAAATTGCAAATGGTAGTTACCATTCACACTTCATCATTTTCTCCCTTGTTCTTGTGCCCACATTTGTGCTTTGTGCATTTTGTTGCCTGTGCTTCAAGTTACTCCTGCATTCTTTCTCTTATCTTGCATCTTCATTTCAATGCAAGTAAGTTTCTGTTTTCTTTCTATTTTCTTTTCAATGCTTGAACCTTAAGATAGATGATTTAGTGCTTTTTAGTTTACATTCTTGTTTAGGTTTAGTGTATTTGGGTTTAGGGTTTACAATGTAGGTCTTAGGTTAGGATTTTATGGCCCATTAGGGGCCTTTGTTGGAAAAAGGGTGAAAACCCCCAAGTAATTTCTGGAAATCGCAATGAACGCGCTAAGGGTGCCTATTGCGCTTAGCCTGTTCATCGCATCTGAAAATTTTTTAGGTTTTCAGATGATCACGCTAAGTCCAACCATGTCGCGCTAAGCGCGTTCATCCTTCTGATGAGTTTCAATGATGAGTACGCTAAGCACGTCTGTGCGTTGAGCGTCACTAGTGTTTCAGACACTTAGAAATTTTTTTTGGATCAGCGCTAAGCCTAACCTGTTAGGCTAAGTGCCACTTTGCTTCTGTTTTTCAACCTTTGTATAAGGCTAAGTGTAGCCTGATGTGCTAAGCCCTTGTTATGTTTCATGGAGGTTGAGCTAAGCGCGCCCTGCTGCGCTAAGCCCAACTCTCTTATTGTCTTTAAGCTTTTGTAATCAGGCTAAGTGCGCCCTATGCGCTAAGTCTGAGTGTCATTCTGGTGAGACTGAGCTAAGCGTGCCCTACTACACTGAGCTCAATTCCTCTACTGTGTTAAAAATTGTAGATTTAGGCTAAGCCCAGCATGCTGCGCTAAGCCTAATTTGCAGAAAAACATTTTCTGTGTCTTCAGGCTAAGCACATGTCTGTCGTGCTTAGCCCATGAGTAAATTTGCATAAGGTGCGTTAAGCCCAGCATGCTACGCTGAACGAGCATGCAGAGGATCACCCACAGGAGGAATGACATGATCTTTATCTTCTTGTCTTGCATTTATGTTTATGTTTCAGTTATTTAAATTTTAGTCTTTAAATTTTAGTTTTAAATTTTAGTTATTTTGTTTGTAGTAGTAGCTTGTGCAAAAGCATGATTGAACAGTAAACTAATTGAATATGATATTTAGTGGTTTAATTTTGTATGAAATGAAGTTTTGTGATTGATTTGAATGAGAAACTATATGAATTGAGTGGATTGGAATGTATAGATTTTGTTTGATCAAGCTTGCAGCCATTAGAAGAGAAAGAACATGTGATTAGTAGTATGACTGAAAATGTTAGTCAGTTTGTCAGATTGATTGTGAAGGAATGCATTAACTGTATCCCGGTGAGAGTGTGATCCTTAAATTTTGAGAGAAACGACTATCATTTAGTACTGATTTTTGCATGAATCTCTGAAGTATGGACTGAATGCATGAAATTGAGGATGATGAAGGCCATGTTTGATTGTGATAGCCTCGTAGCCAAAAAGCTGATGGCGTGCTTGAATGATTTATCCCTTGCACCCAGTTTTGAGTTGAATGATTGATTGATTGATTGGACCTTGAGCCTATACAATTTTATCTCTTGCTACCTTGTCATAGGTTGAAGGAGAGCATCATCCACAGAAAAGCTTGGTTCAAGACAAATTTGTCCCAAATTTGGGGGAGACACTGGGTAAAAAAATGGTCAAAACAGAGCAGCATATACACGGTTTTTTCTATATATATATATAAACTGGAAGTACAAATAAAGGTGTTTAAGTGTGTGTGCTGCAAATCAATGAAATGAAGCTAAGTGCCTAAAAAGAGGCAAGTATTGGGGTGGGAATGAATGAAAAGTAAAGGTTTATCTATTGATGAATGCTCTCTATTAGTCATCTTATATGACTAACTTTTGTATAGAAAACATTTTCCAAAACTTGTATAGTTTCCCAATTTATGGTTATTTCGTAGTAGTTTGTGAATAAATCTTGTTTTATTGTTAAAGCTTTCTCTAGAATATTTCCATTGGATTTAATGATGAAATATGTGCAATTTCAGGTGAAAAAGAGGCTAAGTCATGAAATGCTAAAAGTGACAGTTGAGCTTAACTCATCAGTGGGCTAAGCGTGCATCCACTGCTAAGCGTAGCTTCAGCGCGACAGAAGAATCAGGCAGAGCATCGATATTGGCCACATGCTAAACGCGAGATCAGTGTGCTAAGCGCAACAGTTGTCTTCAGCCAGGCTCAGCGCACGACTGGTGCTAAGCTCAAATCCACTTACTCGTGCTACGCGCGAAGGTGGCACTAAGAAAAACGTCACAGATTCAGAGCCTATCTAAAGCATGTTTTGGGCAGAATTAGGGTAGGCAGATGATTTGCACAGAATTCCAGAGCACACCATAGTGCCTTTTTTCGAGAAAAGAGTTTTGGAGGCAGCAAGAGGAGCAACTTTTGCAGAAATACCTAGGTTTTGAAATCTCATTATTGTTAGGGTTTTTCTGTAATGGCTAGCTAAACACCTGTCATACCCTAATTTCGTTTGGGGATCATCTGTTTGGTGGGATGCGACCTTCGCTTGACCACTTCGAGGTACTTGACACCCATCGTTAGGCAATCCGTGAAGTTCCATGACATGTCGGGAGTCGAAAGGAAGCGTTAATGCACAATCTGTAAAGTTCCGTAACATTCCAGAAGCCAAAGAGGGGATGATTGCGTAATCCGTAAGGTTTCGTGACATTACGGAAAGAAAACAAGTATCGTCATGTAATTCGTAAAGTTCTGTAACGCTACAGAAAAAGAATCAGCAAAAAAGGGCAGAGGGGGTGTATTTAGTAAATAGGGGTGTGCAAATAGCAATCAAGCCCACTTGGGCCTTCCAGGATGTTCTAACAGAAGGCGGTGCCTTCTGGTGGAAGCAACCCAGCTCGCCTGGGCGAGCTAGGCGGCAACCACCTCCCTCTTTTCCCCTATAAATAGGGGAAGAGGGCAGAACAAATTCGTTCAACCCTCCTGCTATCTGAGATTCACTTAAAATTAGTGAGAAAAATTGTTTCCGTGAAGAAAATCCAAGCCGAGGCGCTTCCGTAACGCTTTCGAGACGTTTTCGTGGGCGATTTCGTGAAGATTTTCCACCGTTCTTCATCGTTCTTTGTTCGTTCTTCGTCGTTCTTCGGTCTTCAACCGGTAAGTTCCCGAAATTGAATCTTTCAATTCATTCTATGTGCCCTTAGTGGTCCCCACTTGTTTTGCGTGCTTTTATTTTTATTTCATTTGCTTTCCGTACCCCCTTTTGACGTGCTTTAGTCATTCATTTAAGCCATTTTCTCGCCTAATCAAAAATAAAATAAATTTCCACCGATCATTTGAGTTGTAATATCTTTTAATTTTTGTTAGAATAAAATCCGACCGATCTTTCATGCCGTAACCACGTTTAAAACCGAAAAGAGGCAAAATAATAATATAATAATAAAAAAATATCTTTAAATAAAATAATAAAAAACAAATTAATCGGACGTTTTTCTTTGGGATTTTCTTTCTTAATCGAATTGACTAATAACCAAAGTGAAACTAAGGCTAAAATCAATTCATAAATCAAGCTTTTGTCATCACCTAAAAACCATTTTTAAAGGTCCAACGCCTTGAAATGGTCCTTTTCGCTTTTATTGGTTAAACGTGGATTTTTAAAAGCCTAAAATCAACACATAGCTTTGTCACCTCTTTCAAAAAAACCAAGAGATCATTAATGGTCCAATGCCTTAATGTTTTCTCTCCTTTCAAAAGAATCAAAAGATCGTTTAATGGTCCAACGCCTTAAATGACCTTTTCTTCAATCAAAATATATCTTGCAAAAAAAGATAAAAACAACTTAGCCAACGTTTAGTTCTCAAAGAACTACGTTGGTCTGATTTCCTTATCACAATTGAGGAATACGTAGGAGCAAGGGAAACACCCTTGTCGACCACAAAAATATAAAAAATATAAAAGGCATAAAAAACATAAAAGGGAAAATAAAAGAAATTGAAGTCATATTTGCACACTTGATTAAAGGTTGTCGTCCCTTGTGACGAACGCGTGGGGTGCTAATACCTTCCCCGTGCGTAAATACAACTCCCGAACCTTTCACAATTAAAGTTCGCAGACCACACCTTTCCGGTTTTTCCAATGTTTTCCTCGAATAAACGTTGGTGGCGACTCCGCACATCTTCCTCCCATGGAAGACGCACCCGTGAGCCCTCGCGTCGCCCTCTCGCCGAAGGGTAGGTTGCGACAGTTGGCGACTCCACTGGGGACTATTGTTAGAGAGTTAGGTCAATCAATCAGTGTACTTTCCTTACTATGACTTCTCTTTTGTTCTTTTTCTTTGTCTTTTTTTATGTTCTTGTATATATACTCTTTTGATGCTTTTAGTGTGTTTTAAACTGTATGCATATTTATTCATTTGATGCACACAAACACCAACACTATTTGCACACACGGTGAGTTGAAAAGGGGCCCGATACCCGGGTCCATGGGAACATAAGGAGTGGAGGTGAATCTGTGGTCATGCTAGATCTCTGACTTGCTTGATTACAGTGAACCCTCATCTAGAGTTTTTCTCTTTGATAACATATTGTTGCTAGTAGTCCCTATTGCCACAATATGTTTTTCGAAGGGGATGATACCTCTAGAGACCATCAAGAGAGATATGACCACCTTGGGAATTATCACTAAAAGCCTTTTAGTTCCTCCCGTTTAGGTCCCTAAAATAGGGGCACGAAGCAAACATGCTGCGTGCCATTTTTTTCACTGCCATGCATGTAGTCCTAAATGTCGTGTACCCCTTTGATTATATTTGTTTGTGAATATTGTCGCACTATGTACATCCCCGTGTTGTGCCTTTCGCATATGCATCATGCACGAGTTTCGTCTTGATCCCCTCACTTTGGCAAACCAACGGAGGGTCCGTGTCGCCTTCTTAAATACATACGTCGGGCGCCATGCTGCCCAATCGTTGTATCTAAGTAGGGGACAATTTACTGGGCTCCCGTATTCATAAAATTGCATGTGTCATATGCATTTCTTCATACATTCATCCATTCCACCCATGATAGATGTCAGAGTTTTGATTTGCACTGGGTTTTGTGTCACTTTCGTAAAACATGGGGTCAAGTCAAACGCCTTTGCTTAAAAAGAGGTTCTATCAAGTCAAGGTCAAGAGTCTAGGGATCACCAGTCTAAGAGAGTTAGGGCAATTGATGGGTCAGCTCCAGCGACAAGAGTTTCGCAAAGCTTACGGTAAAATCTGGGACCTAGCCATGGCAGAAGTCTCCACGGAGGCCATTGCATCCCTTGCCCAGTATTATGACCAGCCGTTGAGGTGCTTCACCTTTGGGGACTTCTAGCTATCACCCATGGTGGAAGAATTTGAAGAGATCCTAGGATGCCCTCTAGGGGGAAGGAAACCATACCTCTTCTCAGGGTTCTATCCCTCTTTAGCTAGAATTTCTAAGATAGTCCAAATCTTGGCGCAGGAATTAGACCACAGAAAGCAAGTCGAAAATGGGGTGGTTGGAATACCGAGAAAATGTTTGGAGGCAAAAGCAAGAATCTTGGTAGGTAAAGGCAAATGGGCCCCGTTCATAGACATCCTCGCACTTTTGATCTTCGGAGGAGTCCTCTTTCCAAATGTGGATGGGTTGGTGGGCCTGGCAGCGATCGATGCTTTTCTCGCCTATCATGACCGCAAGGAAAGCCCGGTTGTCGTTATACTAGCCGATCTATATGACACCTTTGACTGAAGATGTGAGAAGAGCAGTACAAGGATTGTTTGCTGTACTCCGGCCCTCTATGTATGGTTGGTTTCACACCTTTTTTGCCAAGAGGTGAGGCATGCTTGCCCGCTAGAAAGCCACCGTTCATGCACAGAGAAAAGTGGGGCAAATTGAGACCAACTCTTAGCAAGCAAAGAAGGAGCATCTATCAACTGGTTCCGTCGTTGGAAAGAAGGAAGAACTGGAGTTCTTATTTCGTGCAGAGGATTTCCAAATGTTCCCTTGATGGGGACAAGGGGTTGCATCAGTTACAATCCTGTTCTTGCTATAACACAACTTGGCTACCCTATGAGAGGGGCACCACTAGAGGAAGAGCTCACGCCTATTATTGCATGAGGTTTCAATAAGACCAACTTGGAGGCGCTTCAAAAGGTCCGCAAGGCGTGGGAGATGGTGCAAAAGAAGGACAAAGAACTCAGAGGCAGTAACAACGGGCCCATCGTTGGCTACCATAAGTGATTAAAAGCCCACATGCAAGGTTTGGATTGGCTCCTGAGTTTGAGAACCACTAAAGGGGAGGAAGTTGAGGCACCGGAGGAAGACGAAGAGGTGCAGGCCCTTAGGGCAGAACTCGAGCAAGCCCAAATAGTCAAAGAAAGGTTCAAATCATTAGCTCTCAAGATCCAAAAGGAGAATGCCGAACTGAGAGATGTAAATATAGTTACCACCAAGGTCTTGGAACAAGAGACCAAAAGGGCTCGTAGGGAAGAACACAGCCGGAACAAATTTCGAGGGGCTCTGTGGGACAGTAACAACAAGCTTAAGCTCCAGAGAGAGGAAAGGGACCAATCACGAGTAGACAGTTTGATCTTGAAGGATGAGTTGAAGGTTTGCCTAAGGTCCAAGAGAAGCTTGTCTCAGCGTTTATGCGAGACAGAGACCAACATGTTAGCCATCGTCAGCAAGTACCAAGAAGAATTAAATCTAGCCACGGCTCATGAGCACAAAGTGGCGGACGAGTAAGCCCGAGTGTACACGGAAAAGGAGGCTAGAGGAAGGGTGATCGACTCGTTACATCAAGAGGCAACAATCTGGATGGACCGATTTGCTCTTACTTTGAACGGGAGTCAAGAACTTCCCTAATTGCTAGCCAAGGCCAAAGCAATGGTGGACACCTACTCCGCCCCCGAGGAGATCCATGGACTTCTCAGCTATTGTCAGCATATGATAGACTTAATGGCCCATATAATTAGAAACCACTAGGAAGTTTGTATTGTCACTCAGATCTTGACTAGTTATAACTTTCTGAATAAAATGAGTTTATCCCGCATTTTTACTCCAAAGATCAGTGTGAATCAAATCACTCTCGCATTTTATCTCTAGCATGCATTCATTTTTTTACCTACTCCTCATGTTTGGTTTTTTAGGAAAAACGCCATAACTAAACGCGCCCCAAGGCATCCCTATCGCACCAGATCCAAATCTAAGACGATGGGTGACCAAGAGGAGATATAGGAACAGATGAAAGCCAACATGTCGGCTTTGAAAGAGCAAATGGCTTCCATGATAGATACCATGTTTGGAATGAGACAACTTATGGAGAATAACATGGCCACCGCTGCCACTGTTAGTTCGGCTGCCGAAGCAGACCCAACTCTCCCAGCTACCGCGCACCATCCTCTCCCAAACGTGGTAGGACGAGAAGGAAGCACACTGGGGCACATCAGCAACCCCTATTTGGGATACAACTGAGTGGCTTACCCTTATGGATTACCACCTAATTACACGCCACCAGTCATGCGTGATGACACGGGTCATGTCCCTTCCCTCATCCTTGATGGGGAGCCTCCTTGATAGTCGGATGAGGTTCACGAGGATCGTAGAGAGTATGCCCAAGGAGACATCGATTTCTACCCCCCGGTCCCCATCGAGGGGCCGACACCCAACACATTGCCTCAGCCCAACCTCACGGGAGAACCTTGAAACCTCCCAGCACAACCAATATTCTTGTCCACAAAAGGAACGCCCCCGGCAGCGGAAGAAAAAAGGAAACTCGATCTCATCGAAGAGAGATTGAGAGCTGTTGAAGGCTTTGGTGACTATCCGTTCGTGGACATGGAAGATCTTTGCTTAGTACAGAACGTCGTCATCCCCCCAAAATTCAAGGTACCTGATTTCGACAGGTACAAAGGGACGACTTGTCCTAATAACCATCTCAAAATGTACTGTCGCAAGATGGGGGCATATTCTAGGGATGAAAAGTTGTTGATGCACTTTTTCCAAGATAGCTTGGCTGGAGCCGCGGTCATTTGGTACACTAATCTGGAAGCTTCCCGCATCTGCACTTGGAAGGATCTGATTACTACCTTCCTTAGGCAATATCAGTACAATTCCGATATGGCTCCCGATCGGACTCAGCTGTAGAACATGGTTAAAAAGGAAAGTGAGTCCTTTAAAGAGTACGCTCAGTAGTAGAGGGACCTGGCAGCACAAGTGGAGCCTCCCATGGTCAAAAGGGAAATGATTACCATGATGGTAGACACCTTGCCGGTGTTTTACTATGAGAAATTAGAGGGCTACATGCCCTCCAGCTTCACAGACTTGGTATTCGCCAAGGAAAGAATTGAAGTAGGTTTGAAGAGAGGGAAGTTTGATTACGTCTCCTCCACAAGTACCAACGCTAGGAGAATCGGAACAACTGGGGCAAAAAGGAAGGAAGGAGATACCCATGCTGTGACTTCAGCGCCCGCATGGATCAAGCCACCGCAGACCTCTCACGGTACCCATCAGTACGCGCAACATCACCTGAGCTTCTCAACTCGCGCCGAGGACTCTCCCAATTCAGCACCCGTACAAGCTAGGGTGCCCACGCCCATCCAGAGGGAGGCCCCCCAAGCTTCGGCTCCAACCTTGACTCGCCGGGCCGGCAATGCCCACTTTGGCGTCGTTTCCAACGCGATAAGGAACTTTCCCCCGAGGCCAACTCAAGAATTCACCCCGATCCCAATGACGTACGAAGACCTCTTGCCATCCCTCATCACCAACCAGATGGCTGTGATATCTCCCGGGAAGATCTACTAGCCTCATTTCCCAAAGTGGTATAACCCTGACGCAACCTGCGCATACCATGGGAAAATCCTGGGCCACTCCACCGAACGCTGCCTGGCCTTTAAATACAAGGTCCAACATTTGATAGACGTCGGATGGCTGACGTTTCAAGAGGACCGGCCCAACGTCAAAACGAACCTGCTCGCCAATCATGGAGGGGGAGAAGGTAATGCCGTCGAGTCGGGTAGGCCACGTAGGTCCAAGCCTTTGAAGGACGTGACGACACCCAGGAGGTTTATCTACGAGGCCCTACAAAAGGGGGGCGTAATTCCCCGCGGTGGGCACGGGGAAGATTCCTGTTTGATGCATCCTGATGAGCTACATAACATGGAAACATGTTTAGCAGTGGAGGACCTGTTGCAACAGATGATAGACCGAGGCCGGCTGGAAGTCAGCGATGAGGGGAGTGAAGAGCAGCATATATGTATGCAGTGCGCAGATGAGGGAAGTTTTGGAAGGCCTAAGCCTTTGGTGGTATATTTCACCAGAGATGTAGCTCCCCAAACGCCCCGATACCCCTCGGTAGTTAAACCTGTTCCATTTCCATACCAAAACAGCCACGCAGTTCCGTGGAGGTATGCGCCTCCAAGCGAAAGGAAGGAAGAAGCCCCCGACATCAGCTCGTTGTCGGCCAAGGTAACCAATATCACGGGGCTGAGCGACGTGACCCGCAGCGGTAGCGTGTTCTCACCCCCTGACCTGCCGACACAAACCTCAAATGTTAAAGGGAAGCCAAAAATAGAGGAAGAACAAAATGACAAAATAATCCCCACTCCGAACGAGAATATTCCAGTGAAAGGTCTTTCGGAGAAAAAGGACGGTTGTGGCAAGAAAGAAGTATCGCTAGAGGAGGCAGGCGAGTTCCTCCGCATTATTCAATGAAGCGAGTTCAAGGTCATTGAGCAGCTCAACAAAACCCCGGCCAAAGTCTCTCTTTTGGAAATGCTCATGAGCTCTGAGCCTCATTGGGCTTTGCTAGTAAAGGTCTTGAATGGAGCTCATGTAGCCCAAGACATCTCCGTAGAAGGCTTTGGAGGACTCGTCAATAATATCACCGCCAACAACTATCTCGCCCTCGCTGAAGAAGAAATCCCTGTCGAGGGGAGAGGGCATAACAGGGCTTTGCATGTGTCAGTCAAATGCATGGACCACGTCGTGACCAAGGTACTCATCGATAACGGTTCCAGTTTAAACGTAATTCCCAAAAACACATTGGAGAAATTGTCGTTTAACGCTTCCCATCAAAGGCCAAGTTCCATGGTGGTCTGTGTCAGGTTACCTTCCAAGTAATGGATATTAACCCGGCTTACAACTGTCTTTTGGGAGTCGTTCCCTCTACACTCCACCAAAAACTGAAGTTCGTAGTGGAAGGGCATTTGATCATTGTATCAGGGGAGGAAGATATCTTGGTAAGTTGCCCGTCCTCTATGCCATATGTGGAAGCCGCAAAGGAGTCATTGGAAACAACCTTCCAATCTTTTGAGGTAATAAGCATTGCCTCCATAGATTCCCTCTCTGGGCAACCTTGCTTGTCCGATATGGCAATGATGGTGGCCCGGGTGATGTTGGGGAATGGCTACGAGCCCGGAATGGGTTTAGGCAAGAACAACGGCAGCAGAACCAGCCTGGTAAGCACCAGAGGAAACCGCGGGAAGTTTGGATTAGGCTATAAACCCATACAAGCGGACATAAAGAAAAGTGTTGCGGGAAGGAAGAGCAGAAGCCAAGGTTCGCAATTGGGACGACAAGTCGAAGGGGGCCCGCCCTGCCATATCAGTAGGAGCATTATAAGTGCGGGTCTAGGACACGAAGGCCAAGTCGTTACGATATGCGAGGATGACTCTCCGAGTGGATCGGATACGACCATGCCCTCCTGGTTTCCGACTAGGAAATTGGCGAGTGGAGGAGCGCTTGGACATTTACGCGACAAGCATAATGTAACCCTTTGTGGCTTTTTAAACTCTATGGTTGGGCCAAGGCTTTAGAGTTTTCTTTTGTTAAGGCATTATGTCTTTTGTTCCTAAATTTATAATATAGAGATCTTTCTTCATCTGTTCCTGCGCCTCTACCCATTCTCATTCATTTGCATGTTTATTTCTTGATGCTTAAAACGCTAGATCCGATGACGAGTCCCTCGAAGGTACTAATACTTGGGACCCGATCATTGATTCCAAGCAAGAAGCGGGTCAGACGGAGAGTGAAGAGGACGAGGATGTGGGACTTCCCCCGGAGTTGGAGAAGATAGTCGCCCATGAGGACCAAGAGATGGGGCCTCATCAAGAAGAGACGGAGCTAGTGGACTTAGGAACTGGCAGTGGGAAAAAGGAAGTAAAGATAGGCACGGGTATGACCGCACCCATCCGTGAAGAATTAATGGCCCTGCTAAAAACTACCAAGACATCTTTACCTGGTCATACCAAGATATGCCCAGTTTGAGTTCTGACATCGTATAGCACAGATTACCTCTAAATCCTGAGTGTTCCCCGGTAAAACAAAAGCTGAGGAGGATGAAGCCCGAGACGTCCTTGAAAATAAAAGAAGAGGTAAAGAAACAATTTGACGCTGGTTTTTTGGTTGTTGCTCGGTACTCGGAATGGGTTGCCAACATTGTACCTGTCCCTAAGAAGGATGGGAAGGTACGAATGTGCATAAATTATCGAGACCTGAATTGAGCCAATCCCAAGGATAATTTTCTTCTGCCGCACATCGATATCCTCATGGACAATACAACCAATTTCGCTCTGTTTTACTGGGGACCTACCGTACATTGAGTTCAGGTGTCGTGGCAGACCCACACATTGTTGTCAGGTGGAAGAGGAATGGGACGGTAAACCTTGGTATTTCGATATCAAGCGATACGTTGAAAGCAAAGAGTACCCACCGGAGGCTTCAGACAATGACAAAAGGACATTGAAGAGATTGGCGGCCGGCTTCTTCATGAGTGGAAACATACTATACAAGAGAAACCATGACATGGTTCTGCTACGCTGCGTGAACGCTAAGGAAGTAGAAAACATGCTAGGGGAGGTCCATGAGGGCTCTTTTGGTACGCACGCTAATGGGCACGCCATGGCTAGAAAGATCTTAAGGGCAGGTTACTATTGCCTAACCATGGAGATGTCCATGTGAGGAAATGTCACAAATGCCAGACATTCGCAGACAATGTCAATGCTCCGCCCTTGCCTCTGAATGTCTTGGCCGCACCATGGCCGTTTTCCATGTGGGGAATAGATGTGATTGGGGCCATAGAGCCCAAAACTGCGAATGGACATCGTTTCATCCTAGTGGCGGTCGATTACTTCACTAAGTGGGTCGAAGCCGCGTCATACGCTAGTGTCACCAGGAGTGTGGTGGTCAGGTTCATTAAGAGGGAAATCATCTACCGATATGGTTTGCCGAGGAAGATTATCACAGACAACGACACCAACTTGAATAACAAGATGATGGGGGAAATGTGCGAGGAGTTTAAAATACAACATCACAATTCCACGCCCTATCGACCAAAAATGAACGGAGCCGTGGAGGCAGCCAATAAGAATATCAAGAAGATTATCCAGAAGATGACCGTGTCATACAAGGATTGGCACGAGATGCTCCCATTTGCGTTACATGGTTACCGAACCTCAGTGCGCACTTCAACCGGGGCAACACCGTTCTCATTGGTATATGGAATGGAGGTTGTGCTACCGTTTGAGGTGGAAGTCCCGTCATTAAGAATCTTGGTGGAATCTGGATTAAAGGAATCGGAATGGGCCCAAGCACGTTTCGATCAGATTAATATCATAAAAGGCAAACGTTTGGCCACCATGAGTCATGGGCGTTTATATCAGAAATGAGTGAAAAATGCTTTTGACAAGAAGGTACGTACGCGCCGGTTCAGCGAAGGGGACTTGGTGTTGAAGAAAGTCTCCCAAGCTCTGAAAGACAATAGAGGGAAGTGGGCCCCGAACTACGAAGGGCCTTTCATTGTAAAAAGGGCTTTCTCCGAAGGGGCCCTGGTACTCACCAACATGGATGGCGAGGAGCTACCTTCACCCGTGAACTCCGATGTTGTCAAGCGATACTACGCTTAGGATCTGGGGCAATTGAGGAAGTCGCTGCATGTTCTTTTATTTTTGTGTGTCCTTCTTGGTTTCCCCCAAGGATTCCTGTCCTCTGTAATTTTCTCATCGCAGTCTTTTAAAAGAAAAGAACATGGGATTGAGGTTCCGGTCCTCACTTTGTCCTTTAAACTATGTCCAGAATTTGATAACCTGAGCCTTTTTGCTCAGTCCATGGGATGCCCCAAGCGCTTAATTGAAACTGAACCTGACCAGCTTTCACTAAAAAGATTATTGCATTTGAAAATGCTCATGCATACACACACGCATGCATATTTGTTATCTTATGACAGGAGCAGAATCGTCTTAGGCGATGGTCAAATACCGGGCCAAATCCAAAGATAGAGACAAATCGAGGTAAACAGTAACGGGGCCATAGTTTTATGCGCAATGTCGTTTCCTGCTTTCAGGTACTTAGGGATGGATGCGAGTAGAGGCTAGGCCCATGATTGATGGATCGTCGTCCCATGCCCAGCTCCGGACAAGCGGGAAGCGCAGCTGGGAGGCAGCCTAGTATCCTTTAAATTCCTAGTTATTATTACTGTTGTATCTTTAAGGTAATATTCGGATGCCTAATCTACTTAAGGGGGGGGGGGGGGTTCGAGTAAGCGAACTCCAACCCATAGAGAGCGCATACCTATGTCTTCCCTAAAAAAAAAATACAGGGTTAGCTCGCCTGGGCGACCACCCCTGCACCTGGAAACATAAAAACGAGGGGAGGGGGAGTTCCTCTCCACCCAAAACTCCCCTCCCTCATTCAAAAATGCAACACCCACGGGTTTTGTAGATTTTTGCCCCTAGGCCACCATTTTTGCGCTTTTGCTTCCATTTTTAGCTTCCATTTTTAGTGTCTTTGGTCACTCCATACAAGTAAGTGCACTACCCTTTGGTTTCTAGCTTTCCATTGATGCCTTTTATGCTTTGAGTGGTACATAATTTGACCAATTCCGTGAGACAATTTGGGGCAAATTTATGCTTTGTTTCTTTGAATTGAGGGGTTGTAGGGGATGGCCTTAGGCCTAGGTTGTGTTCTGAGATGATGGGGCAAGCCACATTGCCCCCATTCCCTTGTTGTTGGTACCCAAAAGTGCGCCCACCAAGTGCTCGATGAAATGCCTCAATGGTATTTTCGCCAAAGTTTGTAAAAATGGCTTTTAGATTGGATTTGTGTATGTATGATTACCATTTTTTGGATGCGGACAGCTTGCGAGAATTAGGATAAATTCCAAAACATGACTTAGGCCTAGGGGGCCCAAGCTTTTGTTTGTTGAAATACAAGAAGGCATGATGAGTGAGAGCATGTTGGTGAGGTTTCCCCTTAAGGCCAGCGCTTGGTTTGGGCTGCACCATGTTTTCCTTGTGCCTAGATAGTGTGAAAATGTCATTCACCGTGTACATGTGTATGTTGAATAGGTAGCTAAATGCTTTGCAAATGTGCATATATGTTGAAAATGGCATGAAAATGCGTCTCAAAGTAGGAACATATGATATGAAATTGCCTTTCAAGAATGTGAATGAGTACTACAAAAATTACTTTTCCAATGAAGGTGCGATATGAATTTGTTTTCAAATGAGTGTAAGCATGTGCGAATATAACATGAAGTTGCCTCTCAAATGTATATGTGAATGAAATGTGAACATATAGCAAAAAGAATGGGGTAGGTGGGTAGCAAAAGCCTTGGAAAATATGTATGGATAGTTTGACACATAGCGTAAGGAATTTATTTGCCAAAAAAAGTAGGTGCATCTTGTAGGGTGTCGTTCATCAAGAGAAAGATAGGTATAAATATATGAATACCCTAGGAGAACCTGCGCATTAACGTGTAAGCATTCCTTTCAAAATTCATATGGATGTTCATGCTATGTTGGAAAAAGGGTACGCTGTTTGGCTTGATCTGGCTTTCATTTTGATTAAGTTTTTCTTGAACTAACTTTCTAAACGATTTTGCAGGAAATGGCTCCGAAGAAACTTTCCACGAAGAGGTCTAGAAGAGACGTTGCAGCGGAAGGGTCCAGTGCCACCCCCGAGTTTGATAGTCATCGTTTCCGGAGCGCCGAGCTCCAGCAGCGCTTCGAGGCCATCAAAGGATGGTCGTTCCACAAAGAGAGGCATGTCCAGCTCAGGGAGGATCAGTATACGGACTTTCAGGAGGAGATAGCTCGCTGGCGTTGGACGTCACTGGTGACTCCCATGGCTAAGTTTGACCCTGAGATAGTTCTATAGTTCTATGCTAATGCTTGGCCCACAGAGGAGGGAGTGCGAGACATGCGTTCATGGGTGAGGGGTCAGTGGATTCCCTTTGACGCAGATGCCCTCAGCTAGTTCCTGGGTGACCCGCTAGTTTTGGAGGAAGGCCAGCAATGTGAGTTCAGCCAGAGGAGGAACAGGGCCGACGGGTTCGACGAGGAGGCCATTGCCCAGCTGTTATGCACACCAGGGCAGGATTTCGCCCGGACCGCTGCAGGGAGGCGGGTGCGGATCATGCGCACCAGCATGACCACTTTGACCCAGACGTGGATGACATTGCAGCTCAGCAATGTCTTGCCTAACGATCATAACTCCGATCTCCCTCTGCCGAAGTGCCAGTTGGTGTATGCCATCCTGACACGAATGAGCGTCCACGTGGCCCAGGTGATTGCTGACACCATCTATTTGTTTGCAGGTATGCCACCCACCAGGCACCCTCTAGACCCGGATAAGTCTAACAGGGCCCTGGGATTTCTGGCATTGATCACGGGCCTCTGCCAGTCCTTCATGGATGGGTTCTCCGATTACAATCAGATAAAGATGGCGCCAGAGGATATGGAAAAGACTACCTTCGTCACCCTGTGGGGGACGTTCTACTATGAGGTGATGTCCTTTGGGCTCCAGAATGTCGGGGCAACTTATCAACGGGCTATGGTGGGCTTGTTCCACGATATGATGCACCGAGAAATCGAGGTCTATGTGGACGACATGATTGCCAAGTCTAAGACCGAGGAGGAACACCTTGTCAACTTGCGGAAGTTGTTCGAAAGGCTTAGGAAATATCAATTGAGGTTAAACCCCGCTAAGTGCACCTTCGGGGTCAAGTCTGGGAAATTACTAGGTTTCATCGTAAGCTAGAAAGGGATAGAGGTGGACCCCGAAAAGGTGAAAGCCATCCTTGAGATGCCAGAACCGTGTACCAAGAGGCAGGTCCGAGGTTTCCTGGGGCGTTTGAACTACATTGCCAGATTCATATCGCAGCTCACCGCTATCTGTGAGCCGTTGTTCAAACTCTTACGCAAAAACCAATCCGTCCACTGGAACGAGGATTGTTAAGAGGCGTTTGGAAGGATCAAACAGTGTCTCATGAACCCTCCTGTGCTTATGCCGCCGGTACCCGGAAGACCTCTCATCTTGTATATGACAATTTTGGACGAGTCGATGGGAAATTACAAAACTACCCCTAATACAAAAACTAGTCTAGGTTCCCTAAAATACAAGGGTTGAAAAATCCTATATTTCTAGGGTACCCTACCTACATTATGGAGCCCTAAATACAAGGACCAAATATAATGACATCCTAATCTAATATGTACAAAGATAATTGGACCCAACTTTGGCCCATGGGCTCAAAAATCTACCCTAAGGTTCACGAGAACCCTAGGGCCTTCTTCAGCAACTCTAGCCCAATCCTCTTGGTGCCTCTTGCTCATGGCTCTGGTAACTGGTCCCTTCCTAGGGAGGATTGCATGAGGACTTGCGTTAGTTGTTTATGATGGAATGAGCCTAAACACTTGTGCTTGAGTGAAATAATGACTGTGAGGCTTTGGTTGATGATCCTTCCTTGATATCTGTCATTCTTACTAGCTTATTTTAGTTGTGACTCTAGTACATATGTTCCTATCTTTGAAAAGCTTCATGTTTTTTGAAGTGACATTGATTGAAGCATTACATGATATTCATTTCATATGATTAAATATTTTTGTGAAACAAACACCACTTTGATTGACCACTGTATTTTGTCACCTGAGGATATGTGAATTGTACTTTCTTAGCTTGAGGACAAGCAAATCTGTAAATTTGGGGGAGTTTGTTAGTCGTCCTGTTGGATCGAGTGGCCTCAGAATAATTAAGAAGGGGGGGTTGAATTAATTATTCCTTAACCTTTACCAATTAAAAATTTACTCTTCTAAGGTTTTTACTATGTTATTAAGAGAATAAGAAGTAGAAGAGAAACTTAATAGAAAGTAAAAACAGAAATTAAATGCACAACGGAAAGTAAAAGAGTAGGGAAGAAGGAAACAAACACACAAGAGTTTTTATACTGGTTCGGCAACAACTCATGCCTACATCTAGTCCCCAAGCGACCTGCGATCCTTGAGATTTCTTTCAACCTTGTAAAAATCCTTTTACAAGCAAAGATCCACAAGGGATGTACCCTCCCTTGTTCTCTTTGAACCTAGTGGATGTACCTTCCACTAGAACTGATCCACAAGAGATGTACCCTCTCTTGTTCTCAGTCAAACCCAAGTAGATGTACCCTTTACTTGTACCACAAAGGATGTACCCTCCAATGTGTTGAGACAAAGATCTCGGGCTATTAAACCTTTGATACTTTGTGAATGGGGATACAAAAGAATTCTCCGGCGGTTAGTCCTTTGAACACTTTTGTATTAGGGAAAGGGAAGAATCAAAAGAATTCTCAGACTGTGTCATTTTGAATTCTTTGACAAGGGAGAAGGGAGACACAAAAGAATTCAGGCGGTCAGTCCTTTGTTCTTTTGGAAAAGGGAGAAGAGAGACACAAAAAGAATTCAGGCGGTTAGTCCTTGGCGAATTCTTTTTGGCAAAGGGAGAAGAGAATGAAAAGGATGAATAGCATAAGTTTTCAAGGTTTAGAAAAACCAGAAAACTTCAGAAAGCTCTAGACTTTCTTCTTGAGTCTTGAATTCTTCTTGATTCTTATCTTGAACTCTTGAATTGTTCTTGATTCACTTGAGTTGTTCTTTGATTGATCTTTGAGCTTTTTGTCATCACCTTTGTCATCATCTTTTGTTATCATCATTGTTATCATCAAAACATCTTTGAATCACTTTGATTCACCATGAAGCTTTGCTTCTACACGTCTTATACGACTAACTTTTGTATAGAAAACATTTTCTAAAACTTGTATATCCCCCAATTTATAGTTATTTTGTAGGAATTTGTATATAAATCTTGTTTTGTTTGAATAGTTGTCTTTAGAGTATCTCCCATGTGATTTAATGATAAAATTTGCACAATTTCAGGTCAAAAAAGGCTAAAATCTTGAAGTGCTAAAAGGAGCAGTCGCGCTAAGCGGACCCTGTGGGCTCAGCACGCATCCACCACTAAGCACAACTTCAACATGCTTAGCGTGACAAGGGAATCTAGAAAAGCACAATGTCGCAATCTACCCTTTTGCGGGCGAGCGAGGCGAGGCTCTCGGGTACGTTTTCCAAAGGAGGAAAAATGTGCGGAGACACCACCAGCATTTATTTGTGGAAAACATCGGAAAAACCGAAGGAAACCGGTCATAAAGAATATTCCAGATTCGGGAGTTGTATTTACGTTTGAGGAAGGTATTAACACCTCTCAAGTTTGTCCCAAAGGACAACAGCCTTAAATTAGAATTGTGTATCTAAACTTTTATTTCTTTTTATTTTTTGAGGTCGACAAAAGCGGGGCTCTTGCTCCTACGTACCCTCCATCGAAGAGGAAATCAGACCTACGTAGTTCTTTCTTAAGGGTGAATCAAGCGATTCTTTTTACTTGGAAGGTGATCATTTTAAGGCGTTGGACCTTAAAAATGATCCATTTACTTGATAAGAAAAACTGAGATATTGAACTTTCAAATCCTTTTTAGTGATTTTTTGCGGACGAGCTTGACTTTGCGAGTTGATTTTAACCTTAGTTTCACTTTAGTTATTAGTCAATTCAATTAAGAAAGAGAAATCCCAAAGAGAAATGTCCGATTGATTTTTTCGCTTTATTTTACTAAAAGATTTTTTTATTATTATTATATTATTATTTTACCCCTTTTTGATTTCCAACGCGGTTGCGACACGACCGAACGGTCAGATTTCATTTTAACAGAAATTAACGGATATTACAAATCAAACGATCGGTGGAAATTTATTTTATTTTTTGATTAGGCGAGAAAATGACTTAAGCAAATGATCGAAGGACGTCAAAAGGCGGTACGGAAAGTAAATGAAACGAGAATAAAAGTACACGAAACAAATGGGGACCACCACGGGTACATAGAATGAATTGAAAAGCTCGATTTGGGGTACATACCGGTTGAAGACCGAAGAACAATGAAGAACGAACAATGAATGTCGAAGAACGGTTGAAAATCTTCGCGTAACTACTCACGGAAACATTACGGAAACGTTACGGAAGCGTCTCAGCTTGAATTTTCTTCACGGAAACAATTTTCCTCAGCAATTTCAAGTGAATACGAAGTGTCAAGAAGGCAGAACCCTTTCCTTCTTCACTCCTCCCCCTATTTATAGCAAAATAGGGGAGGAGCTTGCCACCCAGCTCGCCCAGGCGAGCCAGGTTGCTTCCTCCAGAAGCAACCGCCTTCTGGAGGAAGAATCTGGAAGGCCCAAGTGGGCTTGGTTACTGTTTGCACCCTTTTTTACTAAATACACCCCCCTTTGCTTTTTTTGGTGATTCCTTTTCCGTAACTTTACGAATTTCGTAACTATACTTGTTTTCTTTTCGTAAGGTTACGAAACCTTACGGATCATATAATTACTCCCTTTTTAGCTTTCGAATAGTTACGGAAACTCACGGATTGCATAACAATACTTCCTTTTGATTTCCATCATGTTACGGAATTTCACGGATTTCGTAACAACGCTTCCTTTTGATTTCCGGCACGTCTCGGGACTTCACATATTGTGCAACAAAGGGTGCCAAGTACCTTAAAGCGGTCAATCACAGGTTGCATGCCATCAAGCAATAGTCCTCGGATGAAATTAGGGTATGACAGTTGCCCCTCTTTACTTACCTTTTATCGGAGATAAGAGGAAAGCAAAGATAAAACACTGATTTTGTTCGTCTTCGTCCTTTCCGTGATTAGTCTATGACGACTCCCATCTCTCCTTCTTCTTTCTCTGCACAACACAAAACAAACACAAACAACAAAAACACCAATAACATAATATACATATATACACATGATTGGCAAAGGAACCAATAGGGAAAATAACAAAAACCACATTTCCCAGTCACCGGAGGCTCCGCACTTGATGGTGGAGGACGCATGAACAACGCTAGGCAATCAATTCATGGGTCTCCGACCAAGATTTCGAGGGTGGAGGATAGGCGAATAGTGCTAGGAAATCAATTCGCGGGGCTCCAGCCTCGATGGTGGAGGACACATGAACAGTGCTAGGCAATCAATTTATGGGTCTCCGAATAAGAGTTGAGGGTGGAGGATAGGCGAACAGCGCTAGGCAATCAATTCGCGGGGCTCCAGCCTCGATGGTGGAGGACACATGAACAGCGCTAGGCAATCAATTCATAGGTCTCCGAATAAGAGTTGAGGGTGGAGGATAGGCGAACAGCGCTAGGAAATCAATTCGTGGGGCTCCAGCCTCGATGGTGGAGGACACATGAACAACGCTAGGCAATCAATTCATGGGTCTCCGAATAAGAGTTGAGGGTGGAGGATAGGTGAACAACGCTAGGCAATCAATTCGCGGGGCTCCAGCCTCGATGGAGGAGGACACATGAACAGCGCTAGGCAATCAATTCATGGGTCTCCGAATAATAGTTGAGGGTGGAGGATAGGTGAACAACGCTAGGCAATCAATTCGCGGGGCTCCAGCCTCGATGGAGGAGGACACATGAACAGCGCTAGGCAATCAATTCATGGGTCTCCGAATAAGAGTTGAGGGTAGAGGATAGGCGAACAATGCTAGGCAATCAATTCGTGGGGCTCCAGCCTCGATGGTGGAGGACACATGAACAACGCTAGGCAACCAAGTCATAGGTATCCGAATAAGAGTTGAGGGTGGAGGATAGGCGAACAACGCTAGGCAATCAATTCGCGGGGCTTCAGCCTCGATGGTGGAGGACACATGAACAGCGCTAGCCAATCAATTCATGGGTCTCCGAATAAGAGTTGAGGGTGGAGGATAGGCGAACAACGCTAGGCAATCAATTCGGAGGGCTCCAGGCTCAATGGTGGAGGACACATGAACATCGCTAGGCAATCAATTCATGGGTCTCCGAATAAGAGTTGAGGGTGGAGGATAGGCGAACAGCGCTAGGCAATCAATTCGCGGGGCTCCAGCCTCGATGGTGGAGGACACATGAACAACGCTAGGCAATCAATTCATGGGTCTCCGAATAAGAGTTGTGGGCAGGACCGAATGGTCCACCAGGTTTTTTCCACCTAATAAGGCAAACATGCTTTTTGCAAAGAAAAATAAATCATTCGCGAGAGCACCATATCTTAGAGAAACAATATACCCATGCCAAAGGTAATTTTCCTTGTAACCGAAAATGAAGGGCAGGATGTCAACATTTAGCTTTTAAATGAACATTCAGGGGAAACATCAGGTCAAACTGAAACTGGGAATAAATCACTCATAGTGTATAAAAACTCACACATGCAAGTGTTTTACCCTAATCCCAAACCATAACTACACCATGACTTTATTTTGCACACGATTTCCTATCGAACCAAAAGATCACACGCACGATCACGGATCAATAGGATTTTCTATTAGGTAGTGTTTTTGGAGAGGAAACTGGGTGTTTCGGTCTTTTCCTCTTTGTTTATGTGGGGCGGGATACCGCCAGTCGAGAATGACTTTGAATGGCAATCCCAAAGGATGAACCACTTTAAAACGGGTTTTCCTTTGCCGGCAGTCATTTACCCTGCCGAAAAATTTATCTGGTTAGAAGATTGATCGGGAATTATTCTATTTTCCTCGGATCTTTTCCTTTTTACTTTCTTCCGATCTTTGATCGGGAATCCTTCTTTTCCTTTCTTTTCATTTCTTCCTTTTCTTTCTTTTCATTTCTCCCTTTCCATCTTTTTCTTTGGGAATTCGGGTTTTAGCATTCGTTATTTGCTCTCCCTTGAGGAGATTCTGCTGTCCTTTTCTTCGGGGGAAAAGATGAGAATTCTTTTCATAACCCAAGGTTGAAAGTAGCCTAAGGTTGTGTCTCAACATGGTCTTTTCATCGTGGGAGCCCGATCTTGATATCTGGGGCAAAACAAATTCGTGTGTCCAGGTGTCGGTCTCGGGTTGAACTTCCATATCATTTCCACAAGGCATGTGTAACAATGATGATTTGGAAACAACGTGCAAAATTAGTCATGGCCACAACTAAGTGGGCACTCAAGCATCCAGTTTATGGCATTGTGATACTATGGCTGGGGTTCACTCAAAAGGAAATAAAAGTTTAGATACACAATTCTAATTTAAGGTTGTTGTCCTTTGGGACAAACGTGAGAGGTGCTAATACCTTCCTCAAATGTAAATACAACTCCCTAATCTGGAATATTCTTTATGACCGGTTTCCTTCGGTTTTTCCGACGTTTTCCACAAATAAACGTTGGTGGCCCGAGAGCCTCGCCTCGCTCGCCCGCAAAAGGGTAGGTTGCGACAGTTGGCGACTCCACTGGGGACTGTTTTCTGTGAGTTAGGCCTATTTTAAGGAATTGTGAAACTTTGTGTGTGCATTTTGTTGAACTGTGTAAATGTAATAACTGCTGTCTTTTCCACATTTTTACACTGCATTCTAAGCACCCACAGGTTTGAGAAAAAAAGGGGCCCTATACCCGGGTTCATGGGAATCTAAGGAGTGGAGGTGAATCTATGATCATGCTAGGTCTCCAACTTGCTTGATAATAGTGAAGCCTTGTCTAGAGCTTTCTCCCTTTATAATATGTTGTCACTGGTATTCCATACCGCCACAATATTATTATCTTGAGTGATGATACCTCTAAAAAACAGCCATGTGAGTTATGAATCGTTGGGAATAGTTATTAGAGACCCCTAGATATTATCCTATAGGTTCCCAAATAAGGGCATAGAGCAAACACGCTCCGTGCCATTTGTTCTCATGCATTCCTCTGCGAATAGCACATAAATTATAGTTTTGCTAGTGATATTTTGTTTCTCTAGAGTAATACGTCACTTTTCAATACATACGTTGAGGCGCCATAATGCCTAGAACATAGTATTAAAAAGATGGATCTTTATGGTCTCGTATGTGTAAATTACCCCTTTGTTTTGTTTTCTTTCCGTTTCATGCATGCGCATTGCATCATTCATATCGGAGTCTTGATCCACCCCTTTTTTAGGTAAATGATGCGGACAAATCAAAATGGAAAAAGATTATATCAAGTCAAGATTAAGGGCCTAGATGTCACCAGCCTTAAGGAGTTGGGACGGTTGATGGCACCTTTCCAAAGGCAAGCCTTCCGCAAAGTGTACGGAAAGATTTTAGATTTGACCGCAGCAGAGGTATTTACGGAAGCTATTGTATCCCTCACCCAATACTATGACCAGCCATTGAGATGCTTCACGTTTGGGGACTTCCAAATAGTACAGACTGTTGACGAATTTTAGGAGATATTAGGATGCCCTATTGGGGGGAGAAAACCGTATCTTTTCTCCGGGTTTCTTCCCTCCTTGAGCAAGATTGCAACTGTGGTCGGAGATTCGGCAAGAGAGTTGGATCGTATGAAGCAAACTCGAAATGGCTTAGTGGGCCTACCGCGGAAATACTTGGAAGGCAAGGCAAGAGATATGGCAAGTCAAGAAGAGTGGGTCCTGTTTGCAGATATACTAGCTTTGCTAATCTTTGGGGCTGTCCTCTTTCCGAGCGTGGACGGTTTGGTGGACCTAGCCACAATTGATGCTTTCCTTGCATATCACCATAGCAAGGAGAGCCCAGTGGTGGCTATCTTGGCGGACTTATTTGATACATTTGACTGAAGGTGCGAGAAGAACAGCGCACGGATCATCTGCTGCTTACCCTCTCTTTGTGTGTGGTTGGTTTCGCACCTATTCCAACAAGACATAAGACACCCGTGTCCGCTTCAAAGTTATCGCTCGTGCGTCGAAAACAAAAGAGTCGATTGGGACCAACACTTGGTTGGGATAAGAGGCAGCACAATCAACTGGTTTCCTCGATGGAAGGAAGGAAAGAAGGGAGTTCTTTTCTCATGTGGGGACTACCCTAACGTTCCGTTGATAGGGACGAGGGGTTGTATTAACTATAATCCCGCACTTGTCATAAGACCGCTAGGGTACCCCATGAGGGGAGCACCAACGGAAGAGAGCCTCTCACCTTTCCTTGTGAGAGATTTTGGCGCGCAAAGTCTCAAGGTTGTACAAAGAGTCCACAAGGCGTGGAAAAGTCCGTTGAGGAAAGATAAAGAACTTAGGGGCATCCGTAATGGCATCATCAGTGGTTATCATGAATGGCTAAGAGTTCGTACGCGAGGGTTAGATTGGCTCTCCAAGTTGAAAGTTATCAACGAGGAGAACTTCGAAGCTCTGGAAGAGGATGAAGAAGTCCAAGCTCTAAAATTAGAGCTAGGGAAGGCAAGGCTCGCCAAAGAAAAATTCAAGTCAGCCGCTACAAGCATCCGAAAAGAGTGTACCAAGTTACGAGAGGAAAACGCGAGCAACCCCTGCACCAAAATATAAAAAACGAGGGAGGGGAACATTTTCTGCACCCAAATACTCCCCCCCCCCCCCCTCATTCAAAAGGAGAGAGCTTACGGGACTCACGGTTTTTGCTCCCCCAAGCCACCTTTGGTTGCATTTTGCTTTCATTTTTGGTACTCCTACTCACTCCAACAAGTAAGTATTTAATCCTTGAGTTTTTTAGCTTTCCATTGGTGCATCTTGTTCATCTTTTGGTGCTCTCAATTGTGAGAACATGCTCAAATTTGTGGGGCAGTTTTGGGTTGTTTTCATGCTTGATTTTTTTGAATTGAGGGGTTGTAGGGGATGGCCTTAGGCCTATGTTGTATTCTGAAGCAATGGGACATGCCACATTGCCCCCACTCTCTTGCTATTCATGCCTAAACATGCGCCCACCAAGTGCTCGGTGAAATGCCTCAATGACATATGAATATGGTTTAGTAAGATGGGAATTGTGGGACTGTTTTATATACATAGGGACAGCATAGAGGATTCGAAATGAGTGCCCAAATGCAATTCTAAGCTTAGGAACCCAAGCTCTTAACTTCAATGCAAGGAAGCATGACTTATGCTTATGAATCTAAATTTTGGTTTTGAAAGTGGAAAGGCATGAAAATTAGGACATTCTTGAGTGGGTTTTTACTAGAATTTGGCTGCCCCATGAGGGATACTTTGCATCTAGGTAGCATGGAAAATACCTTTCAATGGTATGTATATATGTGAGTGAATATAGGTAGCATGCAAAATACCTTTCAATAGTGTGTATATATGTGAATATATGGCATAAAATGCCTTGCAAAGTGTGAATGAGTAGCAAAAAAAAATGCCTTTCAACATATGCGTATTTAAGGATAGGTAACATTTGGAGCCTTTTAGAAAATGTACCCATGTCAAAAATGGCCTGAGGACGCTTCCTAAATGAATATATGATGTGGAATTATCCCTCAAATATATATAGATGGCATGGAATTTCCTTTTCAAATGCAAGTATGTGCATGACGTAATTAGCTTTCCCATGTGCATATAAATAAATGTGAGGGAAACAAAAATATTTGTATGTTAAATACTTCAAATGTGTGTAGGTAGTTTGTGATAGCAAATATTTAGGATACGAATATGTGTAATTTTTACACAATGCCTTGAGCACGGGAATGTGTATTCTTTTCAAAAAGTATATATACATGTGTGGTAACTAGAATGTGTTGAATGTCCTTCTATGTTGACATAAGTAGTAGGATATTTTACACATATGCATGTTCATAATTGTGTTACATTTAAATGTGTGCATGAGTTTGTTCTAAATCGGAAAGATTAGCATGTCATTTTTGTGTTAAAATAAGCGTTTTCTTGTAGACTAACTTTCCAACTGTCTGTCTTCACAGGAAATGGCTCCGAGGAAGCTTTCCTCGAAGAGATCTAGGAAGGACGCCGCGGTCGAAGGGACTAGTGCCGCTCCCGAGTTCGATAGCCATCGTTTCAGGACCGCTGAGCACCAGCAGCATTACGAAGCCATCAAGGGATGGTCCTTCCATCGAGAGAGACGCATCCAGCTCAGAGACGACGAGTACACAGATTTCCAAGAGGAGATAGCTCACCGGCGTTGGACGTCGCTGGTCACTCCCATGGCCAAGTTTGATCCAGATATAGTTCTCAAGTTTTATGCCAATGCTTGGCCTATAGAGGAGGGCGTACGGGACCTGCGGTCAAGGGTAAGGGGCCAATGGATTCCTTTCGATGCAGACGCCCTCAGTCAGTTCCTGGGATACCCACTAGTATTGGAGGAGGGCCAGGAGTGCGAATACGGTCAGAGAAGGAATCGGGCCGATGGATTTGACGAGGAGGACATTGCTCAGCTGCTATGCATACCAGGTCAGGATTTCACCCAGACCACTGCCGGGAGATGGGTGCGGATCATGTGCACTAACATGACTACCTTGACCCAGACATGGATGACGTTGCTGCTCAGCAACATCCTGCCCAGCGATCATAATTCCGACCTCCCTCTGCCGAAGTGTCAGCTGGTGTATGCCATCCTGACACGGATGAGCGTCCATGTGGCTCAGTTGATTGTTGATGCCATTTATTTATTTGCAGGTATGCCGCCTACCAGGCACCCTCTAGACCCAGATAAGTCTAACAGGGCCCTGGGTTTCCCAGCATTGATCACGGGTCTCTGCCAGTCGTTCGGGGTTCCTGTCACACCTAGTAAGGTGATTCGACCGCCGATCACCAGGGCTTTCATAGAAAAGTATTGCACGCCTATACAGGTGCAGGGTGGCGACCTGCAGGCCCCAGACGCACCGCCGCCACCTCATCAGGCTGATCCAGCTGGGTCATTTGACACGGAGCGGTATTTACGGCATTTGATTTGCCAGCAGGCGGCCAACCACAGGGCGCACGTGCAGACCCATGACTGTCTCTACCAGCTCAGCCTCAGCCTCCAGAGCCAGGGTTTTGCTCCTTTTCCATGCCCTACTCCGGATCAGTTCAGGGCATAGGTCGCATGGCCCGGAGATTGGCCTGAGGCTCAGGCAAGGAAGGTGCCCGCAGAGGCTCCCGGCGATGCAGATGAGGCCCGCATGGACGAGGAGATGACAGATTTACTCGTTTTCTTGGGAGGGAGCGGAGCCACATGACCGGGAGATCCCTAGATCCATATTCTCTTTTTATGTTTCCTCTTTTATCTGTTACATATCGTTTTGTTTTGTATAACTCGAGGGACTAACATTTGTTTCGTTTTGTGCATACATGTCATTTGAATTGTTACGTTAGTGCTTACTTCGTTGTTGTCAATAGTGTTTGTTGAAATTCTGGAACCGTGTAGAGTTTTTCATTTAGGAATGTCGTCCTAAAAATAAAATGAACAAAAATCGTGATAACGCCAAAAATAAGAAAAGAGTTTTTTATATATGTAAAAGAAAATGTTTATAGAAGGATTTTGTGTGTGTAAATAATGTGTGAAAAGAAATTCTTGTGTGTGTGATCGACGAGTGTATATAAAGAAACTTTTGTATAAACTACGGGTGTGTGTTGGAAAAAATGAAAAAAGAAATCTTTGGACATGAATAGGGTTTGTATATAGACCGTGTTGATGTAAAGAGAAAGAGTTTTAATGCGTGTGTATACAGAAAAGTTCGTCATGTATAGGAATGTAGGTGTACAAAGAAAAGTTTTTCTCATAGATGGCAATGGATGTATAGTTTTTTTTGTGAACATAAAAAATGAAACAAAAAGGAAAAAGAAAGAAAGACCTCGAAGGTCGGCATGTTATGGTCGTAGGAAGCATAAATCATTCGTAGAGAGCAAACATATCTTTTGGAAATGAGGGACTGACGCTAAGAGTTTATTTTCCTGAATAACTGACATAAGAATGGATGGATTCATGGAACCGATGAAACAACATAATTTGGAAATGTTGGGTCTGTTTGTGTAAATCCCCAGTGGAGTCGCCAACTGTCGCAACCTACCCTTTTGCAGGCGAGCGAGGCGAGGCTCTCGGGTGCGTTTTCCAAAGGAGGAAAAATGCGCGGAGTCGCCACCAACATTTATTTGTGGAAAACGTCGGAAAAACCGAAGGAAACCGGTCATAAAGAATATTCCAGATTCGGGAGTTGTATTTATGTTTGAGGAAGGTATTAGCACCTCTCACGTTTGTCCCAAAGGACAACAACCTTAAATTAGAATTGTGTATCTAAACATTTATTTCTTTTTATTTTTTGAGGTCGACAAAAGCGGGGCTCTTGCTCCTACGTACCCTCCATCGAAGAGGAAATCAGACCTACGTAGTTCTTTCTTAAGGGTGAATCAAGCGATTCTTTTTACTTGGATGGTGATCATTTTAAGGCGTTGGACCTTAAAAATGATCCATTTACTTGATAAGAAAAACTGAGATATTGAACTTTCAAATCCTTTTTAGTGATTTTTTGCAAACGAGCTTGACTTTGCGAGTTGATTTTAGCCTTAGTTTCACTTTAGTTATTAGTCAATTCAATTAAGAAAGAGAAATCCCAAAGAGAAACGTCCGAATGATTTTTTCGCTTTATTTTACTAAAAGATATTTTTATTATTATTATATTATTATTTTACCTCTTTTTGATTTCCAACGTGGTTGCGACACAACCGAACGGTCGGATTTCATTTTAACAGAAATTAACGGATATTACAAATCAAACGATTGGGGGAAATTTATTTTATTTTTTGATTAGGCGAGAAAATGACTTAAGCAAATGATCGAAGGACGTCAAAAGGCGGTACGGAAAGTAAATGAAACGAGAATAAAAGTACACGAAACAAATGGGGACCTCCACGGGTACATAGAATGAATTGAGAAGCTCGATTTGGGGTACTTACCGGTTGAAGACCGAAGAACAATGAAGAACGAACGATGAATGTCAAAGAACGGTTGAAAATCTTCGCGTAACTACTCACGGAAACATTACGGAAACGTTACGGAAGCGCCTCAGCTTGAATTTTCTTCACGGAAACAATTTTCCTCAGCAATTTCAAGTGAATACGAAGTGCCAAGAAGGCTGAACCCTTTCCTTCTTCACTCCTCCCCCTATTTATAGAAAAATAGGGGAGGAGCTTGCAACCCAGCTTGGCCAGGCGAGCCAGGTTGCTTCCTCCAGAAGCAACCGCCTTCTGGAGGAAGAATCTGGAAGGCCCAAGTAGGCCTGGTTACTGTTTGCACCCTTTTTTTTTACTAAATACACCCCTTTGCTTTTTTTGGTGATCCTTTTTCCGTAACGTTAGAAACTTTACGAATTTCATAACGATACTTGTTTTCTTTTCGTCACGTTACGGAATTTCACGGATTGCGTAACAACGCTTCCTTTTGATTTCCGGCACGTCTCGGGACTTCACATATTGTGAAACAAATGGTGCCAAGTACCTTAAAGTAGTCAATCACAGGTTGCATGCCATCAAGCAATAGTTCCCGGACGAAATTAGGGTATGACACACAAGAATCAAGGTCGCGTGTTAAGCGCGAGATCAGCTTGCTAAGCGAGATGTTTGTCTCTTGTAGGCTCAGTGCACGACTAGCGCCAAGCCCAAATCCACTTACTCGCGCTAAGCGCGACATCGCGATTTCAGAGCCTATTTAAAGCCTGATTTGTCAGAATTAGGGTACGAATTTTGGAGACCAAAGCTGCATACTTTTGCATAGAATTCGAGAAAGTGCTCTAGAGGCAGCAAAAAGGAGCAGCTGTGCAGAGAAGCCTAGGATTCTAAATTTTTAGAGAGATTAGTGAGTGTTAGAGTGATTGTGAGGTGCCAAGAAGAGGAGGAGGGATACCCCTTCTTATGTAAACAACAATTATTCTGTACTCTCTATCTCATTTGTGTTAGGGTTTCTGTGTCTGGCTGACTAAACACTCTAGTTGGGGATTTCTAAGGAACAGTTGGTGTAATTACTTTTAATATCTTATTAATTGTGTTTTGTGTGTTGAATGCTTCTTTCAATGCTTAATTACTGCTTGCTCTTGGTCTGATCACCCATTTGTGTGTACTGTTCGGTTACTTTAGCATTGGGAAATGTACTATTGCCTTAGAACTTAATATAAGCAGGACTAAATATGTTGTGGGGTTTTGATTTTCTGAATATGTTGTGATGATAATGCTGTTTAAGTTAAGCCTAGTCTTACAAGAGGGATCTGCGGATGAAGCTTAGGTTAACTTAGTCTAAACTTATGAGGGATCGAGGTTTAGTACTTTAGGCTACAACATAGAACACAAGAACATGATTAATTAGAGAAATATCCTCATATGCATCAACTTGTTTGCTAGAAAGACCCAACGCTTTGTTAGAAAGACATATGCTTATCATGGGGGAGTTCCGGGGCATTCCATTGAGCATTGTATGACCCTGAAACATAAGGTGTAAAGTCTGATCGATGTAGGCTAGCTGAGATTTGGGGAGGAGAATCGCTTGTGAATTCTAATGTCGTCAAGTGATACTATGCATGATGCTTGGGGAAATTTGAAGGTTGTTGTTAGATGTTTCCAATGACTCATTAGGATTTTCAACTTTATGCTATTACTGTAAAAACAACAATCACAATGTTAATAATATGGATGAATTTGATGTTGTTGTCTCTCATTCTCTCACAATTACATCTTTGCTTATTTAAATTTCACTAGAATGTGAATGTACGTCGTTGGTTTGTTTGCTCAAGTGACTTGTACTCCTGAGTTGATCTCCAAGTCCGCCCAATAAAATATTGCACGTTCTACACGTTTGGTGGGGGTGCCGTAAGCAACGAGTAAAGCTGAATAAACATTTGATTGAATGTGTTTCCAAATCAAAAATAAGAAGTATAGACATTCATGTGACCTCATCTTATCATTCTTAAAATTTTTCTTTCTCGAGAAAAAAAAATGAGTTGTGAAGAACAATAGTCATTTGACTTAATCTGTCAATTGGAAATCCTTTAAATATTTCTTGTCATTGAAAATTCTTTTTTGAGAAATTGCACAGTTTCTTTAATTTCTTCTTGCTACAAGGTCATGACAAATGACAACAACATATACCTCCGAACCCTACACTGGGGCAATGACAGGCACCATGCATGAGCTTCAAGCGAACCTAGGGGCAGACAAGAAGTCCTCACTCGATAGGTTGAAAACCCAAAAGGGTGGCCTAGGCAAAAGTTAGGGAAATAAAAAAGGAAAAACAATCAGGGGTGTGTTATCAAAGATTTTGTCCTAAAATCCAAACTGTAAAAGTCTCTAGTCAAGATTTTAAATGACACATGGCCATGTTTCATCATCCCAAACACTAATTTCTCCCTTGTTACCCCTCCCGAGCCAAAGCATATTTGTTTCTCTTAAACAACAACAAGGAAAACAACAAAAGCCCCTAAGTAGGAACCACTACTAAATTGGCAGAAAGAGCAATGCAAACAAGACATGCACGAGGTTTACCAAGCTCTAGGTTGGGCAACGATGATGTAAAAAAAAAGGTAGAAAGAAAATCCGCCAAATGTGAGTGAAGCAAAAAAAAAAATGAAGAAGAAAAGAGTCCTCTAAATTTTAAAAGGCACAAAAGTGCAATAAGGATTAATGTATAAGACTAATGAAGTAAAGCCCAACCCAAAAAGTTGAAATGAATAAAAGTACAAGCAATGCTCTCAAGGTTCTTACTCAATATAACCCTTCAACACTCTTTGGGCATCTATAATCCTTTCTTTCATAGCCTTCTTACCCCTGACCATGTTACAAGCCCAATAAAGTCCATGTGGATCAAGGAAAGACTAATTTTTCTTTTGAGTTAGGATTTTGGAATAGAACCCACACATGCTTGTGATTGCTAAAAACCCCAAGGTTTGCACTTGCACGTTTGAGAAGAAAACTTATTTGACCAGGAGCTTGTGGGAGATGCCCAAAGACAATTGTTATAGTAGGGTACATAGGATGTTAGTCTCTCATGCAAACTCCTTAGGATTCCTTTCGAATCCAAGGGTAGCCTTCGTTATATATATATTCTATCATGATCAACCTATGTAATTAAGTTTAAGCGGGATCAACAGACCCTTGGCATCACTCTATGACCTTAAGTTAGGAAAGTTTCACTTGGTCATATGATGCAATCCTACCCCCCCAAGGGTATTGGATAGAAGAATCCAAGAGGATTGGGCTAGAGCTACTAAAGAAGGCCCTAGGGTTCTCATGAACCTCATGGTAGATTTTTTAGCCCAAGGGTCAAGGTTGGATCCACTCTTCTTTGTAAATATTAGAATAGGTTTTTCCTTCTTTTGGGCCTTATATTTTGGCCATTCTAGTAGTATAGGGTTTTAGCCTTGTATTTCAGGGCATTTTGAGTAGTCTTTGTAGTAGGGACTTTTTTTTTGTATTTTCATGTATTTTTGGAATGGGGTGAGGTTAGCTATTATAGGGGGTGTGTAGCTAAGCTCTAGCTTCTCAACTCAAGGAGGTGAGCTTAGCTATTAGAAAGGTGTGTATAGCTAAGCTCTAGCTTCTTTAGGAATCTTCTCAAGGAAACTTCTCAAGGAGGTGAGCTTAGTTATTAGAGGAGTGTGTGTAGCTAAGCTCTAGCTTCTCAAGGAAGTTTTCTCAAAGAAGTTTCTCAAGGAAGTTTTCTCAAGAAAGCTTCTCAAGGAAGCTACCTAGTCTATAAATAGAAGCATGTGTAACTCTTGTTGTAACTTTGATGAATGAAAGTCTTATGAGACACACTTCAAAGTTCCACTTCTCTGCCTCTTTTATTCCTTCAATTTCGTGCTCCCCCCTTCTCTCTTTCTTTTTCTCCATTAAAGCATCCTCTTCTAGCTTCTTATCCAAGGCACATTCTTGGTGGTGAAGCTCCTTCTTCCATGGCTTATTCCCTAGTGGATGGTGCCTCCCCTCTCCTCTTCTCCTTTGCCTTCCGCTGCCTCTACATGGTGGAAAATCACCATTGAAGGACCTCATTGAAGCTCAAAGATCCAGCCTCCATAGAAGCTTCCGTCAAGTGGTATCAAAGCACAAGAGCTTCAACTAGGTGCTCCTTAAACTTCCATTAATTTTCATCTTTTCCTTCTTCTCCATTGTTGTTTCTTCATTTTTCTCCATGTATCTCCTCACACGTCTTGTGCTAAATTTTGTTAACATGATTCTTTAGAGTTTCCACCGATTAAACTTGCTATAGAAGCTAGATTTGATTTTCTATGGTTCAAATTTCTTGTTCTTGTTCTTGAACCATGAATTGTGTTGAGTTTAGGTTCCTTTGAGTTTTGTCTTGTTATTTTTTTTTGTGGCTGAAACCTAAACCATAAAATTCTTACAAAAACATTAAAGTAGAAGAAAACCTCAAAAATCTAGAGTGACTTGTTTACCTATTGTAGTTTTGTCATAGAAGTCATGTCTAGTCATGAAACTTGTCACATAAGATTTCTTATGTTGTGCTAAATTTTATTTTTCTTGTTTCTTTGTCTAACTCATTTGTTCATGAGTGTATGAAATTCTTTTGGCCTATTATTTGATTTGAGTCAAATCTTACATGTTAATTAGTCCTTAACATGTTCATGCAAAATTCTTAGAGTCTTTGATTGTGAACCTTTTCTTGAACTTTTAGGTTTCCTTATGATTGTGTCTATTGTGAATTTGAGTTTTGGTGAATGAATTGCTGGCTGAAATTTTGATCCTAAGTGAATATTGAACTCCTAAAACTGTGGTAAACAAGCCTAGTGAGTTCAACATAATAGGAAGTTTGAAAGTAAGCCCAACGCAATCAATATTCTATGCTAAAAGAAAACTCGAAGTCTGAAATCTCTGGTGCTGGCAACTTGGACATACGAACTTGTAAAATTACTGAGAATTAGTCATTGCGAATTTTGAGCTGAAATGTTTACTGACTTTTCTAGACATGTGGAAAAAAGGAAAAGATACTAAAAATCACACAATTTGGCAGAAAAATCAGTATCCAGAAAAAAAAAAGTGAAAGGGAAGTGTGCTTGGTGTTTTGGCTCAAAATTTATTCCATAATTGGTGCATATTTTATACCAATCTTAGTTCTGAAATTTCAATTAAAAATTAGTGTGAAAACAAGTGCCAAAGCTAGAGGTTTGTTGAGTCTTTTTTTTAGTTTTTTTAACTCTACTCTAGAGCCATTCTAAGTTTCTCTTTAAGTCCTAGCTTGCTTCTATGTCCTTTTCATTTCTTTAATTGTTGAATAATCCTTGAAAAATTGTCTTGTTAAAAATCCATTGGTTTAGCTTTCATTTCATTTTTCTTGGTCATTGGTTATTGCTTGTCTCTTTGTTTCCTTGTTTGTGAGTTGCCATATTGGGAATTGGAAAAGAGGATTCGTGCCATCCCTTGAAGAATTTGAGTCAAGAAGCAAGGGGCCAACCACCTTAAGAGCTATTGGACTAAGAAGCACTCCAAATTGAGTGAATCACCAAAGAGAGAACAACCACCAAAATTGAGGACCTTTTTGTAATTTTGTAATTGACAATTTACTTACCTTCATTGCTTTCAAATTTTGTAACAAGAAGGCCTTTCATTGGAAGTAAGTTGGGAGCCTCCAATTGGTCACCCTACTTCCATTTGTGTGTAATAATTTTAGACAATTTTTCCTTAGGATATTGAGTGTTTTGTTGGGAACCTTGAATGTGGTCATCCAAACACTCTTAGGATTCGCCTGGTTTCTTGGATCAAGTGGCCTCAGAATAATTAAGAAGGGGGGTTGAATTAATTATTTCTAAACCTTTACTAATTAAAAAATTACTCTTCTAAGGCTTTTACTATGTTGTTAAGTGAATAAATAGTAGAAGAGAAACTTAACCAAAAGTAAAAGCGGAAATTTAATGCACAACGGAAATTAAAAGAGTAGGGAAGAAGGAGACAAACACACAAGAGTTTTTATACTGGTTCGACAACAACCCGTGCCTACATCCAGTCCCCAAGTGACCTGCGGTCCTTGAGATTTCTTTTCAACCTTGTAAAAATCCTTTTACAAGCAAAGATCCACAAGGGATGTACCCTCCCTTGTTCTCTTTGAACAACCTAGTGGATGTACCCTCCACTAGAATTGATCCACAAGAGATGTACCCTCTCTTGTTCTCAGTCAAACCCAAGTAGATGTACCCTCTACTTGTACCACAAAGGATATACCCTCCAATGTATTAAGACAAAGATCTCAGGCGGTTAAACCTTTGAAACTTTGTGAAAGGGAAGAATTCTCAGGCGGTTAGTCCTTTGAAATCTTTTGTATATGGGAAAGGGAAGAATCAAAAAAGTTCTCAAACTATGTCATTTTGAATTCTTTGACAAGGGAGAAGGGAGACACAAAAGAATTCATGCTTTTAGTCCTTTGTTCTTTTGGAAAAGGGAGAAGAGAGACACAAAAAGAATTCAAGCAGTTAGTCCTTGACGAATTCTTTTTGGCAAAGGGAGAAGGGAATGAAAAAGATGAATAGCACAAGTTTTCAAGGTTTAGAAAACCAGAAAATTTTTGGAAAGCTTTTGGCACAAGGAAGAAGAAGAAGAAGAAGTTCAAAAAGATTCAAAGATTCTAAAGGATTGTATTGTAAAGGTTGTTCAAGATTCTTGAAATGCAAAACAAAGCCTTGCTTTTATAGACTCTTCATGTCTGGTCAAGAGAACCATTAGAAGAGTTATAACTTTTAGAAAAACTTAAAACCAATTTGAAAAAGTCAAAAACTATTTGAAGAGTTACATCTTTTGATTTGTTCAGAAACTATTACTGGTAATCGATTACCAAATCAGTGTAATCAATTACACATATCTTTTTGTGAAAGAATGTGATTCTTCACATTTGAATTTGAATTTCAACGTTCAAGCACACTGGTAATCGATTACCAAAACATTGTAATCGATTACAACATTTTGAAATTAATTGGAAAGTTATAAATTCAGTTGAAATCTTTTTCAAAAACATTTTGCTATTGATAATCGATTACAACAATCTGGTAATCAATTACCAGAGAGTAAAAACTCTTGGGTAAACAAGTTTTGAGAAAAATCCATGTGCTACTCAGTTTTTGAAAAAAAAATTCATACTTATCTTGATTAATTCTTCTCTTGATTCTTGAATCTTGATCTTGATTCTTGGAAGCTTGAACCATGAATCTTGATTCTTGATTCTTGAAATCAAATTTCCTCTTGAACCTTGAAGTGTTCTTTGAGATCATCATCTTTGTTATCATGAAGTATTCTTGACCTTTGAGCTTTTTGTCATCACCTTTGTTATCATCAAAACTTCTTTGAATCAATCTTGATTCATCATGAAGCTTGCTTCTACATGGTTTACATTTCTTGCTTACTTTCATAGCTTATTTCCTTTACCTTCCATTGTCAAACCGCCTAGATAGCTTGCCTTTTACCAATTAGTTTTTACCTTATCTTTCACACCTCTTTTAGTGTTTATTTTAGCTAGTTTCAACCATAGTTTCTTTTACCTTTTGTTTTCAAGCCCCCAACAAGAAAGAACCACAACTTAGAAACCAACATGAGACTTCATTCTTCATCTAGTGTTAATGGTGAGGGTTCTACTCCTAAGGACCCCTTGTATAAGATATTAGATGAGTTGAGATCCATTAAGTTGTGGAAAGAAAAATAAGAGAGAAAAGAAAAAGGAAAAAAAAGAGTGGAAGAAATAAGTCAAGGTGAAAAAGAGAAAATAAGGGAAGAAGAAAGAAGGAAAATACTAAAAGAGTTAAGAAAAGAAAAACATGCCTCCTATAGTAGTCATAACTCTTGCAAGAGCCTAAGTGAAGAACTTTGTGACTATTATGAAGGAAGGCATAGGTCACATCTTAGGCCTCACTCCCATAGGAGAGAAAAGGAAAGAAAGCCTCAAGAGGCTAACATTAACCTCCCATACCTCCATGGGAAGGACAATGCAGAGGCTAACTTAGATTGGGAAATAAGGGTAGAGCAACAACTTAAAAGGAAGTCTACTTCAAAATCTTATGGCTCTCACTCTTATCCAATGAAAGACCAAGGTCAAGGCATCTTAGGGGTGACACCTTCTAAGCCCAAAGATGATAAGGGGAAGACAATAGAAAAGAAACCCCTTAAGGCTAGTATGCAAGAGAAGACTAGCTCCATAAAGTGCTTTAAATGACTTGGAAGAGGACACATTACTTCTCAATGCCCCACGAAGAAAACCATGATTATGAGGGGCCAAGACATTTATAGTAGTCAAGACAAGGCTACTACTTCACCTTCCTCTAGTGAATGTGAAGAAGCAAAAGGGGAAGAATCTAGTGAAGAAATCTACCCCCAAGAAGAAGGACAACCTTTAATGGTTAAGGAGGAGTGTAAGAAGATTGGTGTCTCCTCCAAGAGGTTAGCAAAGAAGGAAAGTCATTTTGAAATAAAGACAAATATTAGAGAAACTTCCCCTCTTAGAAAACCTCCACATCTTCTCCTTTGTAAAAAGATACTTGTTAGCACTGTCACACCTCTTAGGCTCAAGGTTATTCCTCAAGTAAAGAAGTTGTTGAATGAGGGTTTGGTTCGTAAGAGCCTAAATCCTTGTGCTTTATTGGTGTCCAAAATAGGTATTATTAGGCACCAAATCCCTAAAATAAGTGATATGATGAATGTGTTGAGTGTTGCAACCCTCTTTTGTAAAATCATTCATACACCCAACATCTTCATGATTCATGTACATAGGGACTCATTAGGTAGGTTTGTTCTTATTTTTGGTTTTATTACAAACCTAGGTGCTCATATGGGACACCTTAGGTTTGTCATACTTTTTTTGTAGGAATAATCAACATGAAAATACAAAAAAGGTACTTTTTATTGCATTACTTTCCTTAATTTTTTAAATAGTGATCAAAGGGTTCCCACAGACCCTAAGAGAATAAAGGTCATTCCTGATTGGCCTACTCCTTCAAGTATAAGGGAAATCTGGGGCTGCCATGACTTAACAAACTTTTACAAAAGGTTTGTCCCATATTTTCTATACATGTAGCACCACTCATTGAGTTGGTGAGGAACCATGTTCCCTCATGGGAAGATGCCTATGAAAAGGGTTTCAGACCTTACCCACCTCTAACATACCCAACACCACTAATATATATGTTTTTATTCTCTTTATAGGTGTCAAGGGAAGGAGCCCAGAGTTTGATGAACATTGGGATTTGAGGTCAAATCCTTTCCAAGGTCGAGGGGATGATGCAATCCTACCCCCCAAGGGTATTCGATAGAAGAATCCACGAGAATTGGGCTAGAGCTACTAAAGAAGGCCCTAGGGTTCTCATGAACCTCAGGGTAGATTTTTGAGCCCAAGGGTCAAGGTTGGATCCACTCTTCTTTGAAAATATTAGAATAGGTTTTTCCTTCTTTTGGGCCTTATATTTTGGTCATTCTAGTAGTATAGGGTTTTAGCCTTGTATTTCAGGGCATTTTGAGTAGTCTTTGTAGTAGGGACTTTTTTTTTGTATTTTCATGTATTTTTTGAATGGGGGTGAGCTTAGCTATTATAGGGGGTGTGTAGCTAAGCTCTAGCTTCTCATCTCAAGGAGGTGAGCTTAGCTATTAGAGAGGTGTATGTAGCTAAGCTCTAGCTTCTTTAGGAATCTTCTCAAGGAAGCTTCTCAAGGAGGTGAGCTTAGTTATTAGAGGGGTGTGTGTAGCTAAGCTCTAGCTTCTTAAGGAAGTTTTCTCAAAGAAGCTTCTCAAGGAAGTTTTCTCAAGAAAGCTTCTCAAGGAAGCTACCTAGTCTATAAATAGAAGCATGTGTAACACTTGTTGTAACTTTGATGAATGAAAGTCTTATGAGACACACTTCAAAGTTCCACTTCTCTCCCTCTTTTATTCCTTCAATTTCGTGCTCCCTCCTTCTCTCTTTCTTTTCCTCCATTAAAGCATCCTCTTCAAGCTTCTTTTCCAAGGCACATTCTTGGTGGTGAAGCTCCTTCTTCCATGGCTTATTCCCTAGTGGATGGTGCCTCTCCTCTCCTCTTCTCCTTTGCCTTCTGCTGCATCTCCATGGTGGAAAATCACCATTGATGGACCTCATTGAAGCTCAAAGATCCAGCCTCCATAGAAGCTCCACAAGCAAGCTTCCATCGTCATATACCAAAGTGTAATAATCCATTGCCATCCTTCAATGCTGCATGCGATCAATCCCAAAGCCTTATATTTTCTTATTGTACAGAATAATCGAAGTTTTTAAATAAAAAGGGGCGAACCCTAGGATCAATATTTTAGTTGATTGATTAAAATGTCAAATGACTCCACTACTGTCATCCAAAACTGTCAGGTGATTAAGTCAAACAAAATGTACACTCTCAGAGAGTCTCTGAAGGGATCTGCAAAAGATAGGATGAGATTGCATGAATTATCACGTCTTTCAGAAAGAGACGGTCAATCTGTGTTTTTCATAAAAAAAAAAGAAAAACAAACAAACAAAAGAAATCACAAAAGAGGGAAAGAATGTCATGAGCATTGCATAGTTTTCATGATACAAAACCTTTTGTATTTCAATGCTAGATACAAAGCCTACATTTACTGCATTTCAGGACAAAATTTGCACGCCTATGCATTCCATAACTTATCCTCCATATTAGGCTATAAGTACATAGATTTCTCTTTATATGCCAATTTCCAAAATCCAATGTCCTATCTTTTGAGTTTGGGATTAGTGACCCTTTCAAAGAGTCAACCTCTTGCCTTCTTATACGGTTGAGCCCTTGGGTACTAGTACCTATTGGCATGTTTCATAGAACTCAATGTTCTTTACTTTTAGTTTCAAAGGCCTCAACGTCCTTTGCTTTATGTTTTCATAGGACTCAATGTCCTCTGTCTTTATGCTTTCATAGGACTCAACGTCCTCGCCTTTATATTTCCAAAGGATTCAATGTCCTCGCCTTTATCTTTCATAGGACTCAACATCCTTGTCTTTATGTTTCCATAGGACTCAACGTCCTCGCCTTTATTTTTCATAAGACTCAACATTCTCTATCTTTATGTTTCCATAGGACTCAACATCCTCGCCTTTATGTTTCATAGGATTAAACGTCCTCTGTCTTTATGCTTTCATAGGACTCAAGATCCTCCCCTTTATGTTTTCATAGGACTCAACATCCTCTGTCTTTATGTTTCCATAGGACTCAATGTCCTCGCCTTTATTTTTCATAAGACTCAACATTCTCTATCTTTATGTTTCCATAGGACTCAACATCCTCGCCTTTATGTTTCATAGGATTCAATGTCCTCTGTCTTTATGCTTTCATAGGACTCAAGATCCTCCCCTTTATGTTTTCATAGGACTCAACATCCTCTGTCTTTATGTTTCCATAGGACTCAATGTTCTCTATCTTTATGTTTCCATAGGACTCAACGTCCTCACCTTTATGTTTCCATAGGACATAATGTCCTCTCTCTTTATGTTCCATAGGACTCAACATCCTCACCTTTACTTTTCATAGGACTCAACGTCCTCTATCTTTATGTTTCTATAGGACTCAACATCCTCGCCTTTATGTTTCCATAGGATTCAACATCCACTGCCTTTATGCTTTCGTAGGACTCAACATCCTCATCTTTATGTTTTCATAGGACTCAATGTCCTTTGTCTTTATCTTCCACAAGACTCAATGTCCTCTGTCTTTATGTTTCCATAGAACTCAATGCCCTTTGTCTTTATGTTTTCATTAGACTTCAATGTCTTCTGTTTTATGCTTTACAAGACTTCAATGTCTTATGCTTTTATGCTTTTCAAAAACTTCAATGTCTTCTGCTTTTATGCTTTTCAAAGACTTCAATGTCTTCTATTTTACAAGACTTCAATGTCTTCTACTTTTATGGTTTTTAAAGAGTTCAATGTCTTCTATTTTATGCTTTACAATGTCAATATCCTCTGCTTTTATGCCCTATAGGACTCCAATGCCCTCCATTTTATGTTTTATAGGACTTCAAGGTCCTCTATTTGGTGTTATAGGACTTCAATGTCCTTTTGTTTCTTTCAATTTCTTTTTTTATTTTCTCTGGCGTCCGGTTTTGAATAGCCAGATCGCTCGAATGAAATTAGTATCATTATCTTTACTTATCTTTTATTTTCAATAAAATAAGTAAATAGGGGCAATTGTCAGATCCTAATTTCATCATTCGAATATGATGTTTTGATCCTTGCTAATCGAATTATGGTGTTTGGCACTGGTTACAGCGCAAGGCCAAGTGGTCGTGCAGGGTTTTGATGGTTGTTTGTCAGTTCCAGAAACAAAAGCCACAAGGAAGAGGCAAAATGGTCATTTCCTAGAGTTTGTTGACCCTAAACTCGCCTAGACTAGCATCTAGCTCGCCTGGGCCAAGAAAAAGCTTCAGCCCTAAGCAAGCTAGTCGCCTAGGTGAGCTGATGACTTCAAGCCTAAGCAAAGGGAATCTTTAATTCCCAGGTGGTATCTAGCCCTCTAATTCCCAGGTGGCATCCTTGCTCGAAGCACTTCCCCATACCACTTTGACAAAGGGAATCTCCTTCCCCTTCAGTTGCTTGACCATACGGTCATCAATCCTCAATGGCAGTGTTTCATATATCAAGTTCTCTTTCACTTGGACATCATCCAACTTGATCACATGTGACAGATCATGAACATATTTTTAGAGCTGAGAGATATGGAAGACACTATGGAGATTTGAGAGAGATGGTGGCAAGGCCACCTAATACGTAACTGGGCCGACACGCTTTAGGATTTCGAAGGGACCAATGAATCTAGGTGTAAGCTTACGACAGTTCAACACCCTGCCAACCCCATTCCATAGGGTGACTCTCAAGAATACATGATCACCTACAACAAATTCAAGGTCATTTCTGCTCCTATCTTGGTAGCTCTTCTGCCTACTTTAGGTTATTCTCATCCTCTCCTAGATTAACTTGACCTTTTTAGTGGTCTGCTGAACCACCTCAAGTCCTAAGACAATGTTCTCACCAAGATCTACCCAACATAGAGGTGTCCTACATCTCCTACCATAGTACGCCTCTTAAGGTGCCATACCTAGATTGAAGTGAAAACTATTGTTATATGTAAACTCTATCAAGGGTAAGAAACTATCCCAACAACCCCCCTGCTCTAATACATAGGTTCTAAAGAGATCCTCTAAGGATTAGATGGTGCGCTCGGTTTGACTGTTAGTCAATGGGTGGTAAGTAGAACTTAGCCTAAGCTTGGTCCCTAAGGCTTTATGAAGACTCTCCCAAAATCTAAAGGTAAACCTAGGATCTTTATCAAAGACCATGCTAGAAGGAACACCATGTAGTCTAACTATCTCACTGACGTACAAGCTAGTTAACCATTTTAAGGAATATCTTATGTTAATTGGGATGAAGTGAGCAGATTTCGTCAACCTATCCACGATAACCCAAATGGAATCTAAATTTTTAGGGGTTCTTGGTAACCCCACAACAAAATCCATATAGATGTTATCCCACTTACACTCAGGTATCTCTAAAGGTTGCAACTTCCTTGAAGGGTTTTGGTGTTCTATCTTAGCCTTCTAACACACTAGTCACGCAAGGACAAACCCATTAACCTCTCTCTCCATACCCAGTGTCGCAACCTACCCTTCGGCGGGAGGGCGACGCGAGACTCGCGAGATACGTGTTCCACGAAAGGAATACGCGCGGAGTCGCCACCAACGTTTATTTGAGGAAAACGTCGCAAAAACCAGAAAATACGCGATCTATGAACTTTTAAGTGAAAGGCTCGGGAGTTGTATTTACGCCCGGGGAAGGTATTAGCACCCCACACATCCGTCACAAGGGACGGCAGCCCTTAATCGAATGTGCAAACATGACTTTGATTTTTACGTTCCCTTTTATGTCCTTATATCCTTTATACCCTTTTTATATTTTTTCTCTTTTTGTGGTCGACATGGGTGTTTCCCTTTGCTCCTACGTATTCCTCAATTGTGATGAGGAAATCAGACCTACGTAGTTCTTTCGGAATAAAGTGTTTGGGTTAAGTTGTTTTTACCCTTTTTGCAAAACATGTTTTTATTGAATGAAAAACCATTTAAGGCGTTGGACCATTAAACAATCTTTCGATTCTTTTGAAAAGATGAGAAAAACATTAAGGCTTTGGACCATTTAATGATTTCTCTATTTTTGAAGGAAGTGATAAAGTTACATATTGATTTACGGTTTTTAGAAATCCACATTTAAACCAATAGAAGTGAGAAAGACCATTTCAAGGCGTTGGACCTTTGAAAATGGCTTTTTTAGGAATGTCAAAAGTTTAGTTTATGAATTGATTTTAGCCTTAGTTTCACTTTGGTTATTAATCGATTCGATTAAGAAGGAGAAATCCCAAAGAAAAACGTCCGATTGATTCTTTTTGATTTATTTTACTAAAAGATATTTTTGATTATTATACTATTATTTTACCTCTTTTTGGTTTCCAACGCAGTTACGGAATGACCGAACGGTCGGAATTCATTGTAACAGAAATTAACGGATATTACAATTCAAATGATTGGTGGAAATTTATTTTATTTTTTGATTAGGCGAGAAAATAACTTAAGCAAATTACTAAAGCACGTCAAAAGGGGGTACGAAAAGTAAAGGAAATGTAAATGAAAGCACGTAAAAGCAAATGAGGACCACTAAGGGTACATAGAATGAATTGAAAAGTTCGATTTAGGGAACTTATCGGTTGAAGACCGAAGAACGACGAAGAACGAATGAAGAACGTCGAAAAACGGCCGAAAACTTTCACGAAATCACCCACGGAAACGTTACGGAAGCGCCTCGGCTTGGATTTTCTTCACGGAACCAATTTTTTTCACTAATTTTAAGTGATTCTAAATTACCAGGAGGGCTAAACGAAATTCCTCTTCACTTCTCCTCCTATTTATAAGAAAATGGGGGAGAAGCTTGCAACCCAGCTCGCCAAGGCGAGCAAGGTGGCTTCCTCCAGAAGCAACCGCCTTCTGGAGGAATCTTCTGGAGGGCCCAAGTGGGCCTGGTTGCTATTTGCACCCCCATTTTTACTAAATACACCCCTGCCTTTTTTTTGGTGATTCTTTTTTTCGTAAAGTTACGAAAATTTACGAATTTCGTAATGATACTTGTTTTCTTTCCATAATGTTACGGAACCTTGCGGATTACATAATCATCCCTTTTTTGACTTACGGAATGTTACGGAACCTCACTAATTGTGCAACGATGCTTCCTTTTGACTTCCGGTGTGTCACAGAACCTTACGGATTGTGCATCAATACTTTCTTTTGATTTCCGGCACGTCACGGAACTTCACAAATTGCCTAATGATGGGTGCCAAGCACCTCAAAATGACCAAACACAAGTTGCATGCCACCAAGCAAAGGTCCCTGGACGAAATTAGGGCATGAAAGTTGCCCCTCTTTACTTGTCTTTTATTGGAGATAAAAGGGAAGTAAATATAAGACACTAATTTCGTTCCTCTCGGTTGACGAGAGTCGCGGGTGACCATAAAGTATCTCCGCATGCAAATGACTTGTTGTCCCCGGGGGAACAAAGGGTGCAGAAGACGATGTCAGTCCCTGCATGCTATCAAGCGTTCTGTCTTACAGATAGCAAAAGAATGTTTATACGGATAACCACTCGGGTATTTCCACCCGTCAACGTGACTCAAATGTCAGTATGACAGATCTTGTGAGCGCGGAAGATGACGTAAATCTCCGCGTGACAACGGGCTTGTCGGCCGCGATTGACGAAGGGTGCAGAAGACGACGTTAGTCTCTACGTGCTATCAGGCTTTTCGTCTTACAGACAACAAAAAAGAATGTTTATACGGATAACCACTCGGGTATTTCCGCCTGTCAGCGTGACTCAAATGTCAGTATGACAGATCTTGTGAGCGTGGAAGATGACGTAAATCTTCGCGTGTCAACGGGCTTGTCAGCCGCGATTGACGAAGGGTGCAGAAGACGACGTTAGTCTCTGCGTGCTATCAGGCTTTTCATCTTACAGATAGCACAAAAACTTTATACGGATAACCACTCGGGTATTTCCGCCCGTCAACATGACTCAAATGTCAGTATGACAGATCTTGTGAGCGCGGAAGATGACATAAATCTCCGCGTGTAAACGGGTTTGTCGGCCGCGATTGACGAAGGGTGCAGAAGACGACGTTAGTCTCTGCGTGCTATCAGGCTTTTCGTCTTACAGATAGCACAGAATGAATGTTTATACGGATAACCACTCGGGTATTTCCACCCGTCAACGTGACTCAAATGTCAGTATGACAGATCTTGTGAGCGCGGAAGATGACGTAAATCTCCGCGTGACAACGGGCTTGTCGGCCGCGATTGACAAAGGGTGCAGAAGACGACGTTAGTCTCTACGTGCTATCAGGCTTTTCGTCTTACAGACAACAAAAAAGAATGTTTATACGGATAACCACTCGGGTATTTCCGCCCGTCAGCATGACTCAAATGTCAGTATGACAGATCTTGTGAAGGTGGCCGACAAAAGCGAGGCTCTTGCTCCTACGTATCCTCCAATGAGGAACTCAGACCTACGTAGTTCTTGATAACTTGTGAGACTTGAAAAAGTCTCCACCGGAAGATGCCGACATCTCCGAGAAGGGCGCAGATGACCACATTGGCCTCTGCTCGTCAATCACACTTGGGGTCACTGAATGACGAGGTGCGGATAACCGTAAGGTGTCTCCGCGGGCTACCAGCTCTTGGGTCATGGTAACAAAAAGTGGTGCGGTCGACAAAAGCGAAGCTCTTGATCCTACGTATCCTCAAATGAGGAACTCAGACCTACGTAGTTTTTGATAACTTGTGAGACTAGAAAAAGTCTCGGCGTTTTCTCCACTAAAATGCAAACATGTTTTAGTAAAGAGACAAATATTCCAACTGATTAGAGCAGCATATGCTTTTTCGAGTGAAAAACAATGCGTCTACCGGGGAAGGAGAGTCTGCTGATGAAATCTCCCCATAACCATAAATGAGATTTTGGATGTTAGCATTTCGTTTCTAAATGACCATTTAGAGGAAACACTGGGTTCAATCAAAAATAGAAGAAAATCACTCAAAGTATATCAATCTCGCACAGGTAAGTGTTTCATCCTAATTCCGAACCATAGATATGTCATGACTTGACTTTGCGAATCATTTCTTATCAAATCAAAGATTACATGCGTGATCATGGATCAATAGGACTTCCCTTGGGAGTGGGCTCTTTTGGTGGGTTTTTCGGCTTTTGAGTTTTCTGGCCTTTTTCTTTTCTATTTTTGTTTTACGCGAGGCGAACAAGTCACCGACGCACAAGATTTTGGTTGGCAATCTAAGGGAGAAGACCACTTTAGGTTGTGGTTTCCTTTCCTTCTTTTTGTGTATTTGGTGACAATTCTGTATTTTTCAGATATTGTCTGGTCCAAAGACCTTTCTGCACATTTCTTCTGTTTTCTTTCGATCCTTGATCGGGAGCTTTCTTTCCTTCTTTTTTTGCTTTCTCCCACTCTTTGATTGGGAATTTCCTTCTTTTCTTTTTTGCTTCCGAGGGTAAGGATTGACATTCTCACCCTGGGTCAAGGTTTATGGTAAGTTAGGATTTTGGCTCAAGGCTTGTAGAATGACTAGACATGATACATGTCAGGGTTTGGTTTGGTTCAAGGATAAAAGGGATGCCCCACATTATTTCCATGACACAAATGAAAAAATGATGATTTGGAAATTTTATGCAAAACTGGTCATGCATGCACCTATGTGGACACTCAAGTGTCAAATTTTTATGGTCATGTGATGCTTAGGGCTCTGGATTCATTTCCTCTATTTTAGTCAACCCAGTATTTCTAAAATATGTTCTTTTATCAATTTGTGCATTCATCCGAGTCTATCTTGGGTGTTCGGAAAAACTTTCACAGCATTCACCCTTCAGGTGTATACACATTTTTTAAAAAAAAAAACTAGTTATGATCAGTGAATTTTTTCAAAGAAAAGTTGGAAGTTATCTCTTTCAAAAGCATGTTGGTTTTTTAGCTAGATAACTTATTTTCTATTTTTTCTTTCTTCCTTTTTTATCATTTGTTTATTTCTTTTTCTTGTTTGTTTTTTTTTTCTTTTTTTTTCATGAGGTATTTTGCTACCTAAACATGTGTATATTTTTGTGTGGTATTTTTGCTATATACACGCATATCCAAGGTATCTTGCTACCTAAACATACATATATATATTTTTTGTGAGGCATCTTTTTGCTACATACATGCATATCTAAGGTATTTTTCACTACCTAAACACGCATACATATATTTTGTGAGGTATGACTACCTTTTGAGCTTGTGCTTGATTTATTTAAATTCCTAGGATCATGAGCAACTAGGTGTGTCCTACTATGACTTGAGAAACAAACGGTGATCAAATAACAAGCAAAAATTTAAAAGTTACTAGGTTGCCTCCTAGTAGCGCTTCTTTAATGTCTTGAGCTGGACGCCTTATGACTTGTTGGTCACGGACCTAGTACTTTTTCTTATCTTTGGCTTTGGACTTGGTAGCCTACTGGTCGGCCATGTGTCGTAGGCAACGCTCTAACCTTTTTGTGGATGAGATGAGGTGAACTCTAGAGGTGGTGGTGGTGTGTCTATTGCCCGCTACCGGCCATCCTAATGCTGTTGTGGTGTTTCGCCATGCGCCTGCCTGGGGGCGCAGTACTTCTTGATGAAAGCCCGGTTAATGCGGGACCTAAGGACCTTGTTGGGGGCAACGGGCACTCTGTAGAACTAACAGAGGCCCGTAATTAGAGCTGGCAACTCTAATACCCTATTGGCCTTCTTCGGGACCACAGAGTGTTTTGCGGGCACGATCCCTGCAAACAATAGATGACATCAGAAATCGGTTGGGGAGAGGTGCGTACTTACCTAGGTCACGATGGCATGAACTTGATGGGGGGACGGGCACCCTGTAGGATTTATAGAGGCCTGTAACCAGAGCTGGAAACCCCAGGGCCCTGTTGGACGTCTCCGGGTCCACTGGGTGTCTTACGGGCGCGATCCCTGCAAATAGTAGATGGCATTAGAAATTAGTTGGAAATAATGCATACCTACCTATGTCGGGACGGCACAGACCAACTGATAATTCCGCAGGGGGAGATCGGCATTGTGGTCGCTGGGCAGAATGTTGCTAAGTAGCAACGTCATTTATATCTATGTAAAAGGGGTCATGTTGGTACACATGATCCACACTCGTCTCTTTGCAGCGGCATGGGTGAAATCTTGCCCCGGTATGCATAGTAGCTGCGTGATAGCCTCCCTCTCTGGTTGTGCTTGCACAGTTGGTCGCCCTCCAATATCAGGGGGGTGGCCCAGAAACTGATAAAAGGAAACTACTGGCCCCTTAACCGGGAGCGCGAGTCTCGGTTAAGCTTTTAAGGGCAGAGGACCTTAAATTATCTTAAGGTGTGGATATGGGGCCCACTGAGAGTGAGAACGCGTGGCCCTCTAATGGTGAGGGCGTGCAACCCTTTGAAAGCGAGGGCGTGTAGCCCACTGAATGTAAGGACGTGTAGTCCTCTAAAGGTGAGGACATGTAGTCCTACGAAGGCGAGGGCGCGTAGCCCTCTGAAGGTGAGGACATGTAGTCCTCTGAAGATGAGGACGTATAGTCCTCGGAGCCGAGGGCGTGTAGCCCTCTAAAGGTGAGGACATGTAGTCCTCTGAAGATGAGGACATGTAGTCCTCGGAAGGTGAGGGCGTGTAGTCCTCTGAAGATGAGGACGTGTAGTCCTCTGGAGGCGAGGGTACTAGTACCCGAGGGTCCATCCTTATGAGAAAGCAAGAGATCGACTCATCGAGAGAGCCGGTCATCCCAAATTCAAAAGATTTGGACATTAGATGTAGGAAATCTATGCAGTTAACATGATTTTTAGGGATGCAGATGCATGCAACCTTTGTTATGAAATTTGGTAAATGCGGACTTCATATGAAATAATGCAATGTAACGGAAAGTTGTACAATGCTCATGTCATTCTTTCCCTATTTTGTGATTTTGATTTTGATTTAATTTTTTTTTTTGGAAAACGCAGATTGACTGTCCTTTTGAAAGAGGTGATAATTCATGCAACCTCATCCTATCTTTCTGCAAATCTCTCCGGGAACTCCCTCAAAGTGTATGTTCTGTTTGATTTAGTCACTTGACCATTTTGGAGTGATGGAAATAGAGCTGTTTGACGTTTAATCAACCCATTGAAATCCCAAGGTTTGTCTCCCTTTTTTTATTTATTTATTTTTTTAAAAAAACATCGATGGGTGAGAACTTTTGATTTGCCCCTAGGTTCACTTGAGGCTTATGCACGATGCCCCTGATTGCCCCAGTGTAAGAGGTACCAATTGTTATCTTTCGTCATGACCTTGTAGCAAGGAACCTATTAGGTGAGAACTTCTAATCTGCCCCTAGGTTCGTTTGAGGTTTATGCATAGTGCCTTTCATTGCCCCAGTGTAGGGCTCTAAGGTATCCATCGTTGTTTTGTTTTCACAACCTTGTAGCAAGGGAGAATGAAAGAAACAGTTGATTTTTACAAAAAGAATTTTCCAAGGACGAGAAATAGTTGAAGGATTTTTTCAGTTGATGGATTAAGTCAAATGACTCCTATGTAGAAGCAAGATGTTTTGATGCTTTGATGATGCCAAAGGATCAAGTGCTTCTAAGTTTTATTCAAGACAAGAATCCAAGAAAATCAAGATATATGATCAAGTTGATCTCTAGAATCTTAGGAAGAAGTTTCCAAATTGAAAAATAAAAGGTTTGACCAAAGAATTCTATCATTTCAAATTGAGATTTGCTCTTTGGTAATCGATTACCAGCAGCTAAAAATGTTTATAACAGTCACTAGAAATTTGAATTCAAAATTTATATTGTGTAATCGATTACACATGGATGGTAATTGATTACCAGCAGTTTTTTTAACATTTTAATTCAAATTTCAAAACCTGTAATCGTTTACACAAGTCTTGTAATCGATTACCAGAGGGGATTTTCGGAAAATAATTTCCAAGAGTCACATCTATTCAAATGGTTTATGAATGGCAATCATAGGTGGCTTGGAAGCACGAATTTAAAGAGAGTTTTCATTGCCCAAAAAGTTTATCCTCTCAAAAGATTAAGAGTTTTTCTGAACTGAACTGTCTTATCCTCTCAAAAAGATTCCTTGGTCAACCACTTGCATATTCAATAAGGAATTTTGATTGGTCTTCATTGTACAATCTATCTCTTTCAAGAGAGATTTCCTCTTCTCTTCTTCTTACTTCTGAAAAGGGATTAAGAGACCGAGAGTCTCTTGTTGTAGAGGATTCCTGAACACAAGGGAAAGGTTATCCATGTGTAGTTCAGACTTTGTAAAAGGAGTTTTACAAAGAGAGTGGAAAATCTCAAGTGGGTTGCTTGAGGACTGGACGTAGGCACGGGAAGTGGCCGAACCAATATAAATCAAGTTTGCATTCCTCTCTTCCCTTAAACTTATTTTATTTATTGCTATTTATCTTTTGCTTTAAAGAAGTTTATTTTGAATTGTCTTTTGAGTAATTCATGTTAAGGGTGCATTGTTAATCCGAAAAGAGAGAGTGAAAGTTTAATTGGGGAATAGTCTTTGTATCTTAATTCAACCCCCCTTTTTCTTAAGGTAACTGAGCCCATTTGTCCAACATCCTATTCTTGATAACTCACTTCTCTCTAAAAAGACAAACTTTCTGGAATGTTAAAATGAGGTCACATGAACATCTTGAAAACACAGTTAATCAAATGCTTTCCCCTTCTTTTTTTTTTTTGAAACTTATTTGTTTTGAACTTTACTCGTTGTTTTACGGCACCCCCACCAACGTGCAGGACGAGCAATCTCTGATTGAATGATCTTGGAAGTTAACACTCAAGAGCGCAGGTCGCTTAGAGCAAACAAACCAATGGCTTACACTCACATTCCGGTGGAAGTTGAATAAGTAAAGATGTGTTTGTGCAAGGATGAGAGAGACAAGGATGTCAAATTCATTCATTTTAGCATTGTAACTGTGGTTTACAATAATGGCATAAACTTGGAAATCCTGATGAGTCATTAGAGACACCTAACAACAGCCTTCAAAATTGCCCCATGTGTGGTGTCGCTTGTCAGTGTTAGGATTCAACAAGCGATTCTCCTCAAATTTTAGCCAGCCCACATCAATTAGACTTTGCACCTTATGCTTCAGAGTCATACAGTGCTCAATGGAATGCCCCAGGGCTCCTCCACAATATGCACATGTTGCGTTCGAGTCGTATCCTCAGAAAAATGGAGGTTTGAGGGAACCTAGCAGGGGTTATGGCTACCATTGCATTATCAAGTAGATATGGGAGCAAGTTAGCATATGACACCGGAATTTGTGGTGAATCCTACAGGCTTTTCGCTGCAAAATTCATTTCTTGGTTGGTGTTTTGGTTTGTGCCAAAGGTGGTGTTTAGCATTGGTTGTGTGGTAGGTGGGTTTTGTTGTCGATTTAGGGATGGCCTTTGTGGATAAATGGGCAGTAGGTAAGGAGAAGGGTTGAGTAATGACATTGTTGGGTTGATGGGAAACTTGGCCGTACAGGAATGGTAGTCACAGCATGGGTTTCTCCCTCATCCTCACCCTCTTCATTTGCCCCAGTTTTCTCATTCGTCCAAGCAGGATGATTAAATTTGCCTCTTTTCAGACCCACTTCGATCTTTTTGCTGGCGAAGACCAAATCTGTAAAACTTGAAGGTGTGTAACCCACCATTTTTCATAGTAGAAAACCGGTCACGTGTCTACTATCATTGTGATAATCTCTTTCTCTGTTATTGGGGGTGCTACTTGAGTTGCCAAGTCTCTCCATCTTTGGGCGTATTCTTTGAAAGATTCGTGCCCCCTTTTTGCACACTTTTTGTAGTTGCATCCTATCCGGAGCCATATCAGAATTGTACTGATAATGCCTAATGAAGGAAACCATTAGGTCCTTCCAAGAATGGACTCAGGAAGGTTCCTAAGTTAGTATACCAGGTGACAGTTGTCCTAGTAAAACTTTCTTAGGAAAAATGTATCAGCAGTTTCTCATCTTTTGCGTATGCCCCCATCTTCCGACAATACATCTTTAAATGGTTCTTGGAGCAAGTAGTCCCCTTGTACTTGTCAAAGTCCGGCACCTTGAACTTGGGAATGACCATGTTTGGGTATTAGGAACAACTTTTCTAGGTTAGCAAAGGCATAATCTTCACCTCCTTCAATGGCCCTGAGCCTTTCCTTTAGATGATCCGCCTTTCCCTTTTCGGCCATAGCAGGAGGGGCTCTTCCCACCGCAAAATGCAATGGTTGTGGTTGTGGGCGAAACTGAGGGCTCTCCAAAGTGTTTTCAAAGGGTATACCACCAACTACTTGCCCTTCAGTGGCATATCCGAGCCAAGGCTCGAAGTCAGCTAGATTGTGGTGGTGTCTCCCCCATGGTTTGAGAGATATGTGCCTGATCAAATTGAGGTTATTGGTTCTCAATGAGTATCGGAGTGGAGTTATTGAGATTTTCATTGAGAGTGTATGCCACATTGGGTGGTGTATAGTTGGGAGGCAAGCCATATGATGGGAAGGCGTGCTCATTTTGAATTTGCACATCATGGGGTCGTCCGTACTTCCCAAATCTTTACCTACCATATTTGAGGTTGGATGATTCATTTGGTTGAGGCCAGATGGGGGCATCGGGTTCACCTTAGCAACAACGTTGGTAGTGGCAACTGCAACCATATCGACTTCCTTTATCTTTTTCATGCTTATTATGGCCTCCATCATTTTGGCCATTTTCTCTTTCATGGCCTCCATGTCTGCCTTCATCTGCTCTTGCACCTTCTCTACTTCACCCATTACTCTAGCTCTAGCACGGGTTTGGTAAGCCGCACTAACCTCCACTATCTCCTTTATGCTCATCATGGCCTCTACTATTGTGGCCATTTTCTCTTTCAAGGCCTCCGTGTCGGCCTTAATCTGCTCTTGCACCTTGTGTATTTCATCCATTACTCTAGCTCTAGCACAGGTTCAGTAAGGGCGTCGTAAAGCGTGTTTTTTTTCTTTTTGATAATAATGATTAAGTTCATTTTTATTTTATTTTATTTATTTATTTATTTATTTTTATTTTCTTTTTCAAGGAAAGAATGCAATGAGCAATGCAACCAATGAAAAGCATGGATGTATGTGAATGATACACAGATGAAGTATTGCGAATTTTTACGCAGGACATGGGGTTGAATCAATTTAGATTTTTCAACATGGTTCATGACATCTTGGTCAAGGTGAAACTGGAAGTAACAAGGACATCAACAGTCCTAAATGTGTTTGGCAGTAAACGAAGCAGTGATGTAACTCGATTCATCTTTTGCCCCAATTTTTGCAAGATGGTTACTTCCATAACTTGACTTGATGAACTTTTTTCGAAAAAGCATGAGCTTGGTTCAACCCCATAACCCAGGAAATGGCAATTTTGATCGCCAATACTTCAACAACATTTCATATGGATGAAAGACTCGGGAATACGCATACTATGCATGGAGAATGTAATTATGAAATTGAGATGCCCGAAGAAACATCTTTTCTTAGTTAACCATGCATTAGGTACCATGTTCACTCATTTTATTTTTAAGTGAAACGGGTTTATGATCCCAACATGGTTGGCTCATGGTACCGAATATATGCAACCAAGAATGCATCAAGAATTTTCATGCTTCCTTTTTTGTTTTTGTTTTGTAGAGGAAAATGCAAGGATCACGCATGAGCAAACATGAAAACAAAAGGTATGCAGTTTGTAGAACAAAAAGTATGTTGAACGCATATGCATGATGATGCAATGACTCATGCAAAATGTGATGCTGGAATATGATAACGGACAAATGCAGGAACGATATGTTCATTATGATGCCATGAAGAGATGCTTATGTGATGCATGATATGCATGCGTGCTAGAGATAAAATGCGGGAGTGATTTTATTCACACTGATCTTTGGAGTAAAAATAACGCGGGATACACTCATTTTATTCAGAAGGTTATAACTAGTCAAGATTTGAGCGACAATACAAACTTCCTAGCGGTTTCTAATTATATGGGCCATTAAGTCTATCATATGCTGACAATAGCTGAGAAGTCCGTGGATCTCCTCGGGAGCGGAGTAGGTGTCCGCCATCGCTTTGGCCTTGGTTTGCAATCGGGGAAGTTCTTGACTCCCGCTCAAGGTAAGAGCAAATCGGTCCATCCATATGGTTGCCTCTTGGTGTAACGAGTCGATCACCCTTCCTCTAGTTTCCTTTTCCGCGTACACTTGGGCATACTCGTCCGCCACCCTATGCTCGTGGGCCGTGGCTAGACTTAGTTCCTCTTGGTACTTGCTGATGATGGCTAACATGTTGGTCTCTGTCTCGCATAAACGCTAAGACAAACTTCTCTTGGACCTCGAGCAAGCCTTCAACTCATCCTGTCTACCCGTGATTGGTCCCTTTCTTCTCTTTGGAGTTTAAGTTCGCTGTTACTGCCCCACAGAGCCCCTCGGAACTTGTTTCGGCTATGTTCTTCCCTACGGGCCCTTTTGGTCTCTTGTTCCAAAGCCTCGGTGGTAGCTATATTTACATCTCTCAGTTCGGCATTCTCCTTTCGAATCTTAAGAGCTGCAGATTTGAACCTTTCTTTGACTGTTTGAGCTTGCTTGAGTTCTGTCCTAAGGGCCTACACCCCTTCGTCTTCCTCCGGTGCCTCATCTTCCTCCCTTTTAGTGGCTCTCAGACTTGGGAGCCAATCCAAACCTTGCACGTGGGCTTTCAACCACTCACGGTAGCCACCGATGGGCCCATTGTTACTGCCTCTGAGTTCCTTGTCTTTCTTTTGCAACACCTCCCATGCCTTGCGGACCTTCTGAAGTGTCTCCACATTGGTCTTATTGACCTCATGAAATGACATGCACGATCTCTTCCTCTAGTGGTGCTCCTCTCATAGGATAGCCAAGTTGTCTTATAGCAAGAACGGGATTGTAGCTGATGCAACCCCTTGTCCCCATCAAGGGAACATTTGGAAATCCTCCGCATGAAATAAGAACTTCGGTTCTTCCTTCCTTCCATCGAGGGAAACAGTTGACAGATGCTCCTTCTTTGCTTGCTAAGAGTTGATCCCAATTCGCCCTTCCTTTCTCTGTGCATGAACGGTGGCTTTCTAATGGGCAAGCATGCCTCACTTCTTGGCGAAAAAGGTGCGAGACTAACCATACATAAAGAGCTGGAGTACAGCAAACAATCCTTGTATTGTTCTTTTCACATCTTCGGTCAAAGGTGTCATATAGGTTGGCTAGCATAGCGACAACCGGACTTTCCTTGTGGTTATGATAGGCGAGAAAAACGTCGATCGCTGCCAGGTCCACCAACCCATCCACATTTGGAAAGAGGACTCCTCCGAAAATCAACAGTGCGAGAATATCTATGAACGGGGCCTACTCGCCTTTACCTTCCAAGATTCTTGCTTTTTCCTCCAAATATTTTCTCGGTATTCCAACCACCCCATTTTCAACTTGCTTCCTGTGGTCTAATTCCTGCATCGAGATTTGGACAATCTTGGAAATTCTAGCTAATGAGGGATAGAACCCTATGAAGAGGTATGGTTTCCTCCCCCCTAGAGGGCATCCTAGGATCTCTTCAAATTCTTCTACCATAGGTGATAGCTGGAAGTGCCCAAAAAGTGAAGCACCTCAACAGCTGATCATAATACTGGGCGAGGGAGGCAATGGACTCGGTGGAGACTTCTACCATGGCTAGGTCCCAGATTTTACCGTAAGCTTTGCGAAAAGCTTGCTGCTGGAGTTGACCCATTAACTACCCTAACTCCTTTAGACTAGTGGTCCCTAGGCTCTTGACCTTGACTTGATAGAACCTATTTTTAAGCAAAGGTGTTTGACTTGATCCCATGTTTTACTAAAGTAAAACAAAATCGGTGCGAATCAAAACTCCGACATCTATCATGGGTGGAATGGATGAATGCATGAAGAGATGCATATGACACAAATGCAATTTATGAATGCGGGAGCCCGGGAAATTGTCTCCTTTTTAGATACAACGTCTCGGGGTAACAAAGTGCCCAACGTATGTATTTAAGAAGGTGACACGGACCCTCCATTGATTTGTCTACATAGGGGATCAAGACAGAACCCGTGTGCGATGCATATGCGAAAGGCGCAACACGGGAATGTACATAGTATGACAATACTCACTGAATATAAGCAAAAGGGTATATGATACTTATGCATGGCAGTGTGAAAAATGGCACGCAGCGTGTTTGCTCCGTGCCCCTATTTAAGGGACCTATAAGGGAGAGAGCTAACTAGGCTTTTAGTGATAACCCCCAAGGTAGTCATATCTCTCTTGATGGTTTCTAGAGGTATCATCCCCTTCGAAGAACATACTGCAGCAGTAGGGACTACTAGCAACAATATGTTTTCAAAGAGAAAAACTCTAGATGAGGGTTCACTGTAATCAAGCAAGTCGAAGACCTAGCATGATCACAGATTCACCTCCACTCCTTATGTTCCCACGAACCCGGGTATAGGGCCCTTTTTCAACTCACCGTGTGTGCAAATAGTGTTAGTGTTTGTGTGCATCAAATGAATAAATATTTACCTCAAGCATACAAAAAATGCACTAAAAGCATCAAAGAGTTATATATACAAGAACATAGTGAAGGGAAACCAACAAAGGAGTAAGTCATGGTAAAACATTGCACTAGATTAAATGGCCTAACTCTCTAAAAACAGTCCCCAGTGGAGTCGCCAATTGTCGCAACCTACCCTTCGGCGGGAGGGCGACGCGAGACTCGCGAGATGCGTGTTCCACGAAAGGAATACGCGCGGAGTCGCCACCAACGTTTATTTGAGGAAAATGTCGCAAAAACCAGAAAAGACGCGATCTACGAACTTTTAAGTGAAAGGCTCGGGAGTTGTATTTACGCCCGGGGAAGGTATTAGCACCCCACACATCCGTCACAAGGGACGGCAGCCCTTAATCGAATGTGCAAACATGACTTTGATTTTTACGTTCCCTTTTATGTCCTTATATCCTTTATACCCTTTTTATATTTTTTCTCTTTTTGTGGTCGACATGGGTGTTTCCCTTTGCTCCTACGTATTCCTCAATTGTGATGAGGAAATCAGACCTACGTAGTTCTTTCGGAATAAAGTGTTTGGGTTAAGTTGTTTTTACCCTTTTTGCAAAACATGTTTTTATTGAATGAAAAACCATTTAAGGCGTTGGACCATTAAACAATCTTTCGATTCTTTTGAAAAGATGAGAAAAACATTAAGGCTTTGGACCATTTAATGATTTCTCTATTTTTGAAGGAAGTGATAAAGTTACATATTGATTTAGGGTTTTTAGAAATCCACATTTAAACCAATAGAAGTGAGAAAGACCATTTCAAGGCGTTGGACCTTTGAAAATGGCTTTTTTAGGCAATGTCAAAAGTTTAGTTTATGAATTGATTTTAGCCTTAGTTTCACTTTGGTTATTAATCGATTCGATTAAGAAGGAGAAATCCCAAAGAAAAACGTCTGATTGATTCTTTTTGATTTATTTTACTAAAAGATATTTTTGATTATTATACTATTATTTTACCTCTTTTTGGTTTCCAACGCAGTTACGGCATGACCAAACGGTCGGAATTCATTTTAACAGAAATTGACGGATATTACAATTCAAATGATCGGTGGAAATTTATTTTATTTTTTGATTAGGCGAGAAAATAACTTAAGCAAATGACTAAAGCACGTTAAAAGGGGGTACGGGAAGTAAAGGAAATGTAAATGAAAGCACGTAAAAGCAAATGAGGACCACTAAGGGTACATAGAATGAATTGAAAAGTTCGATTTAGGGAACTTACCGGTTGAAGACCGAAGAACGACGAAGAACGAATGAAGAACGTCGAAGAACGGCCAAAAACCTTCGCGAAATCACCCACGCAAACGTTACGGAAGCGCCTCGGCTTGGATTTTCTTCACGGAACCAATTTTTTTCACTAATTTTAAGTGATTCTGAATTACCAGGAGGGCTGAACGAAATTCCTCTTCACTTCTCCCCTTATTTATAAGAAAATGGGGGAGAAGCTTGCCACCCAGCTCGCCCAGGCGAGCAAGGTGACTTCCTCCAGAAGCAAAAACCACCTTCTGGAGGAATCTTCTGGAGGGCCCAAGTGGGCCTGGTTGCTATTTGCACCCCCATTTTTACTAAATACACCCCTGCCTTTTTTTTGGTGATTCTTTTTTTCGTAAAGTTACGGAAATTTACGAATTTCATAATGATACTTGTTTTCTTTCCGTAATGTTACGGAACCTTGCAGATTACATAATCATCCCTTTTTTGACTTACGGAATGTTACAGAACCTCACTAATTGTGCAACGATGCTTCCTTTTGACTTCCCGTGTGTCACGGAACCTTACGGATTGAGCATCAATACTTTCTTTTGATTTCCGGTACGTCACGGATCTTCACAAATTGCCTAATGATGGGTGCCAAGCACCTCAAAATGACCAAACACAAGTTGCATGCCACCAAGCAAAGGTCCCCGGACGAAATTAGGGTATGACACCCAGCCACCAAAACATCTGCATAGGGTCCTGGTACATCTTAGTCGCTCCCGGGTGGATACTCAGACTACTTCTATGGCCCTCCTCCAAGATCGCTCTCCTAAGCTCGGGTACACTAGGAACACACACCCTATCCTGGAATCTCAAGACTCCATCAGGCCCCACTCTAAAAATACTCACTCTCCCTACAACTATGGACTCTAATTTATGACCCTCACGGATCTCGCTCAAGAGCTCACTGGTGATTCTTAACATACCCAACATAATGCTACCAGAAGTGATCTCACATGCTTAACTCGTGTCTCTAAACTTCTCTTGGAGGTCTAACTCTTTAACCATCAAAGTAGACATATGAAGGGATTTCCTACTCAAGGCATCAGCTAGTACATTGGCTTTACCTGGGTAATAGCTAAGTTCAAAATCATAATCCTTAAGGAACTTTAACCATCTCCTCTGTTTTATGTTAAGCTTTCTATGATCAAATAGGTATCTAAGGCTTTTATGGTCACTAAACACCTCAAATTTAGATCCATAAAGATAATGCCTCCAAAGCTTAAGAGAAAACACTATAGCTGCCAGCTCGAGATCGTGCGTGGGATAATTCCTCTCATGAATCTTGAGTTTTTGGGAAGCATAGGCCACTACCTGGAAACCGGTCAAAATGAAAATTCTAAGTTCGGGAGTTGTATTTACGCTTGAGGAAGGTATTAGCACCTCTCACATTTGTCTCGAAGGACAACAGCCTATTTTTAGAATTGTGGAAATCGTGTTACCTTAACTTTTATTTCTTTTTATTTTTTGAGGTCGACAAAAGCGGGGCTTTTGCTCCTACGTACCCTTCTTTGGAGAGGAAATCAGACCTACGTAGTTCTTTCTTACGCGTGAATCAAGTGACTTTTTTACTTTGAAAGGTGATCATTTTAAGGCGTTGGACCTTAAAAATGATCCATTTAACTTGGTAAGAAACTAAAATGATAAACTTTCAAAATCCTATTTTTGTGGACGAGCTTGACTAGGCGAGTTGATTTTAGCCTTAATTTCACTTTAGTTATTAGTCAATTCAATTAAGAATGAGAAATCCTAAAGAGAAAACGTCTGATTGATTTTTCGCTTTACTTTACTAAAAGGTATTTTTTTATTATTATATTATTATTTTACCTCTTTTTTTTATTTCCAACGTGGTTACGGCACGACCGAACGGTCGGAATTCATTTTAACCAATATTAACGGATGATACAATTCAAATGATCGGTGGAAATTTATTTTATTTTTAGATTAAGCGAGAAATGACTTAAATAAATGGCTTAAGCACGTCAAAAGGGGGTATAAAAAGCAAATGAAAACGGGAATAAAAATACATGAAACAAAATGTGGACCACCACGGGTACAGAATGAATTGAAAAGCTTGGTTTGAGGTACTTACCCGTTGAAGACTGAAGAAAACGAAGAACGAACGATGAATCTTGAAGAACGGTCGAGAATCTTCACGTAATTACTCATGGAAACGTTACGGAAGCGCCTCGGCTTGGATTTTCTTCACGGAAATAATTTTCCTCAGCAATTTCAAGAGAGAGAGAAGTGCCTAAGGGGCTGAACCCTTTTCTTCTTCACTTCTCCCCTATTTATAGCAAAATAGGGGAGAAGCTTGCCACCCAGCTCGCCCAGGCGAGCAAGGTTGCTTCCTCCAGAAGCAACAGCCTTCTGGAGGAAGGATCTGGAAGGCCCAAGTGGGTCAGATTGCTATTTGCACCCCCCTTTTTACTAAATGCACCCCCTTCTATTTTTTTGGTAATTCTTTTTCCGTAACGTTACGAAACTTTATGAATTTCGTAACGATACTTATTTTCCTTCCGCAAAGTTATGAATCCTTACGGATTATGTATTTACTCTTTTTTAGCTTTCGAAGAAGTTACGGAAACTCACGGATTGCGCAAAAACACCTCTTTTCGATTTCCGCCACATTACGGAATTTCACGGATCGCGCAAGCCTGCTTCCTTTTGATTTTTGAGACGTCTCAGGACTTCATTTATTGTGCAACAAAGGATGCCAAGTATCTCAAAGCGGCTAACCAAAGGTTGCATGTCATCAAGTAATAATCCCCGGACGAAATTAGGGTATGACAGTTGCCCCTCTTTACTTACCTCTCATCGGAGATAAGAGGAAAGCAAAGATAGGACACTGATTTCGTCCGTCCTGCCCTTTCCGTGATGACGACTCTCGTCTCTACTCCTTCTTTGTTTTCTTCTGTATAAAACAAAATACAAACAACAACAAGAACAACGAATATAATATACATATACACATATTTGGCGAAGGAACCGATCCGGAAAACAACAGAATAACGTGTTTCCCAGTCACCAGAGGCTTCGCGCTTGATAATGGAGGACACATGAACAGCACTAGGCAATGCCATTCATGGGGCTCCGAAAAAAGGTGGAGAATGGAGGATTGCCTTGAGGGTCCGCACTTAGGCAATCATGAAATACAGCTCCAAACTCGAAAGTGGAGGACACATGAACAGCGCTAAGCAATAACATTCATGTGGCTCCAAAAAAGGGTGAGGATGGAGGATTGCCTTGAGGGTCCTCACTTAGGCAATCATGAAACTCAGCTCCAAACTCGAAAATGGAGGACACATGAACAACCCTAAGCAATAATATTCATGTGGCTCCGAAAAAGGGTGAGGATGGAGGATTGCCTTGAGGGTCCTCACTTAGGCAATCATGAAACTCAGCTCCAAACTCAAAAGTGGAGGACACATGAACAGCCCTAAGCAATAACATTCATGTGGCTCCGAAAAAGGGTGAGAATGGAGGATTGCCTTGAGGGTCCTCACTTAGGCAATCATGAAACACAGCTCCAAACTCGGAAGTGGAGGACACATGAACAACCCTAAGCAATAACATTCATGTGGCTCTGAAAAAGGGTGGTTGGCGGGAGCAAACGGTCTACCGGGTTCTTCCACCTGAAAGTCAAACATGCTTTTTATAAAGAAAAATAAATCATTCGCGAGAGCACCATATCTTAGAGAAACAATATACTTGTGCCACAGGTAATCTTCCTTGTAACCGAGAGTGAAGGGCAGGATGTCAACTTTTAGCTTTCAAATGAATATGCAGGGGAAACATCGGGCTAAGCTGAAAATAAATCACTCATAATGTATAAAACTCACAAGGCAAGTGTTTTATCCTATTCCCAAACCATAACTACACCATGACTCTATTTTGCACACGACTTCCTATCGAATCAAAGATCAAACGTACGATCACGGACCAATAGAATTTTCTCGAAGGTGGTGTTTTTGGAGAGGAAGCGGGGTGTTTCGGTCTTTTCCTCTTTGTTCATGTGGGGTGGGATATTGCCAGTCGAGAATGATTTTGAGTGGCAATCTGGCTTGAGGAATTTCTGTCCTCTTTCTTTCATTGATCGAGAATTGCTTCTTTTCCCTTTTCACTTCTTTTCGATCTTTGATCGGGAATCCTTCCTTCTCTTTCTTTTGTTCTTTTCTTTATTTTCATCTTTTTCTTTTTCTTTCTTTCCATTTCTTCCTTTTCTTTCTTTTCACTTTTCCTTCCCCATCCCTTTCTTTTGGGAAATCGGGTTTAGCATTCTATTTGCTCTCCCTTGAGGAGATTCCGCTGTCCTTTGCTTTTGGGAAAAGGAGGAGGATTCTTTTGATAGGCCAAGGTTCAAAGAGGTCTAAGGTTGTGTCTCAATGGGATCTTTTATCGTGGGAACCCCAATCTTGATATCTAGGGCGAGACAAATTTGAGTGTCAAGGCATCGATTTCGGGTCGAACTTCCACATTATTCCATAAGGCACGCGTGATAATGATAATTTGAAAACAACGTGCAAAATTAGTCATGGCTACAGCCAGGTGGGCCCTCAAGCATCCCATTTATGGCATTGTGATACTACGGTTGGGAATTTACACAGACAGACCCAATGTTTCCAAGTTATGTTCTTTCATCAGTTCAATGAATTCATCCATCCTTATCTCGGTTCATTCCGGAAAATAAACTCTTAGCATCAGTCCCTTGTTTCCAGAAGATGCGTTTGCTCTTTACGAATGATTTATACTTCTTAACTATAACATGTCGACCTTCGCGGTCTTTCTTTCTCTTTACTTTTTGTTTTATTTTTATATATGTTCACTAAAACTATACACATGTGGTCCTTTATGAGGAAAACCTTCTTTGTACATCTATATTTTTATACATGACAAACTGTTTCTGTACACGCATTAGAACTCTTCTCTTTACGCCACACGGTCTATATACAAACCCTATTTACGTTCAAATATTTTTTCATTTTTCCCCACACACACTTATATTTCATACAAAAGTTTCTTCATATACACTCGTTGCTCACACACACAAGAATTCCTTTCCACGCATTTTTTTTTATAAAAACCCTTCTATGCACATTTTCCTTTTTCTTTATATACGCAGACATTTATTCACTACACTTCTCTCCTTTTTTATCATGATTTTGGTTCATTTTATTTTTAGGACGACATTCCTAAAATAATAAAAAATTCTACGCGATTCAGGAATTTCTACAAACATTATTGACAACAACGAAACAAGTACCGACGTAACAACTCAAACGATATGTATGTACAAAACAAAATTCAATCAAAACGAAACAAACATTAGTCCAAAAGATAGCATACAAATGATAAATGATGGAACATACGAATTTGGGGATCCCACGGTCATGTGGCTCCGCATGCCCCCGGACTCTTGGGTCACGGTAACAAAAAGTGGGGTGGTCGACAAAAGCAGGGCTTTTGCTCCTACGTATCCTTAATATGTGATGAGGAACTCAGACCTACGTAGTTCTTGATAATTGTGAGACTAAAAATAGTCTCGTTGTTTTCTTTACTAAAATGCGAACATGCTTTAGTAAAGAGACAAAACTTCCAACTGATTAGAGCAGCATATGCTTTTGGATGAAAAACAATGTGTCTGCCGGGGAAGGAGAGTATGCTGATGAAATTTTCTCATAACCGTAAATGAGATTTTGGATGTTAGCATTTCATTTCTAAACGACCATTTAGAGGAAACACTGGGTCCAACAAAGATAGGAAAAAATCACTCAAAATGTATCAATCTCACACAGGTAAGTGTTTTATCCTAATTCCGAACCATAGATATGTCATGACTTGATTTTGCAAATCATTTCCTATCAAATCAAAGATTACATGCGTGATCATGGATCAATAGGACTTATTTTGGGAATGGTTTTTAGGTGGGGAATTTGGCTTTGAGTGTTTTTGCCTTTTCCTTTTCTGTTTTTGTTTAGTGCGTGGCGAGAAAGTTGCTAGCGCACAGGATTTTGGTTGGCAATCAAAGGGAGAGGGCCACTTTGGGTCGTGGTTTCCTTTCTTTTTTGTTTACTTGGTGACAATTCTTTATTATTCAGATATTATCTGGTCCGAAGACCTTTCTGCATATCTTCTTCTGTTTTCTTCCGATCCTTGATCGAGAATTTTCCTTTCTTTTTTTTTTTGCTTTCTCCCACTCTTTCATTGGGAATTTTCATTCTGTTTTGTGTCTTCTCCCTTTCTTGGATTGGGAATTCTCTCTTCTTTTTTTTGTGTCTTCTCCCTTTCTTGGATTGGAAATTTTCCTTCTCTTTGTGTTTTCTTCCGAGGGTAAGGATTATGGTGAGTTAGGATTTTGGCTCAAGGCTTGTAGAACGGCTGGTCATGATACATGTCAGGATTTGGCCAGCGGTTCAGGGATAAAGGGGATGTCCTACATTATTTCCATGATACACATGCAACAATGATGATTAGGAAATTTTATGCAAAACTGGTCACGCATGCACCCATGTAGACACTCAAGAATCAAGTTTTTATGGTCATGTGACACTAGGGCTCAGGATTCATTTTCCCTATTTTAAGTCAACCCAGTGTTTCCAAAATACATTCTTTTATCAATTTGTGCATTCATTCGAGTCCATTTTGGGCGTCCAGGAAAATTTTCACAGCATTCACCCTTGGTGTATACACATTCTTTCAAAAACTAGTTATGATCAGCAAATTTTTTCAAAGAAAAGTTGGAAGTCATCTCTTTTCAAAAGCATGTTGTTTTTTTAGCTAGACAACCTTTATTATAAATATTTTTTTTATATTTTTTCTTCTTCTTATTCTTTTCTTGCTCGCTCTCTTTTTACTCTTTTTTTTTTCCATGAGGTATTTTGCTACCTAAACATACGTATAATATTTTTGCTATATACATGCATATCCAAGGTATCTTGCTACCTAAACATACATACATATATATATATATATATATATATATATATATATATATATATATATATGACCATGGTAGTTTGGAGGGTGTTTTCCCAGGTTTTTGAAAACAAAGAAATCGAAGCGGCGGCAGAGCCGCACAGGATCGGTGGAGGGAGAAGAGAGAAGGATGAAAAATAGAAATTTATTGAATCTAGAAAGAAGCGCTTACAAAAATCTTGTTTCAGAGCACCTCTCTTCCGAAACCTGAAAAAATGGCTAAATGAAAGGGTGCCTCACAACATACTTGAGGACTCCTTATATAGCCAAAAATCTAAGACCGGTAGTTGCCGGTAGTTTTGACCGGGACTATTTGACTGTTTGTTACAAGACAAGTAGTTTTGACCGGGACTTTAATGGCTACAGGACAGGTAGTATTGTCCAGTATTAATTACACATTAATTACAGACAGACGGTTTTGTGACCGAAATTAAATTTAATCTAAACAGATACCAAAACAATCATCTTCGTTTTGGTAAAAGGGATCTTCTTCGTCTTCTTCAGCAGAACTTGTTTCTTCCTTCTTTGAGGATGAAGCTTCTTCTTCCTGTTGTAACATTTGTAGAACTTCCTTCAGATTTTTAGCTAAGACCTCCTTTGATGTCGATCCTGCTAAAAATGCTGCCAGATGAGACTTTTGGTTCAAAAACACAGAAGTCTCTAGATCAGCTGCTTTGAGGAATTCTGGATGGGATTGGAACCATAGTTTTACTTGGTCTGGATCCGCTTTGGATGAGTCAAATTGTGTCCACCATTTTACAAATGCGTGTCTTTGTAGTGATGGATATTGGTTTGTCTTTTCAGTCTTCCTGTAACGATATTGCCATGAGAATATCCATGACAGTGCAAAGCTTGAAAAGTATTTAAGATCTGCTGGAATTCGTGATTCCTGCGAATTGTATTGTTTCTTAAATTGGGAAAATCCTTGTTGGACCGTTTCTGGGAATATCTCTGGGATTGGTCCAAAGAAGTCCCACCATTGCAAAAACCAGTTGGGAAAATTGTAGATTGTGTTGGTCTTGAAATATATCAGCCATGAATGCTTGAAGCGGGTATTTTGGTGCCAAAACACCTTAGTCCAAGCATCAACGTAATCCCAATAAGTATAACCTACCGGATCAAATGGAACTGAAAATCTCTTTCCTTTGTTCAAGTCCGAACCAAAGTGTCTTGGTTGAAGAACTTTTAGTATTTGGATGGTTGAGTGGGTGTTTAAGGTTTGGTCTTTTGGATCTTTGAAATGTTTGATAGATACTGAGTTTGAATCTACCAAAATCAATTCATAAAAAGTTCTTGTCTTCAGGATGGTGGTTGGTTTATAGTGAAATCCTGGTGGGAAAGCCTTGGCCGTCGCCTTGAAGGGATTTTTGTCCCAAAATTCAGGTTCCATCTGCAAAATAGTTAACAATTTATTTTTATAAATATAATTGTTAGTTTGTTTGGTAGGTGGTGTTTGAGCTTTGGCTAAAGGTAGTTTTCCTTTAGTATTGGTGGCTGTTTTGGTCATTGACGCATTTTGGATCATTGTTTGTAAATTTGATTCAGATTCATCATCAGATTCGGAGGCAATGTCTGCCCAAGATTTTTTGATTATTTTTGGAAATTTGGTCAGACCCATGTCTTGAAGGGCCTGAAGGGTCTCAATTGGCCATGCATAGTCGGCCGATGTTTGTTTGGCGGTTGCCGGTTTGGGAGATTCTTGAGTGGATGACTCAGGTTTGATTGAGGCAATCTGGGTTGATGACCCTTCTAAATTGGTTTTCTGGGTAGATGACCCAGCCTGGGTTGGTGACCCAGAAGAGGTAGATGATTTCTTGATGGTTGGCTCTGGAAGAGCCAGCCTGGCTCCTTTGCCTGTACTCCTTCCTCCCCGTAGGGAGATTCCCGATGCCTTAGGAGGCATTACCACTTTTCTGTAAGAATTCACGGGTAAGGTAGTCAGGTAGTGAATTTGAGGTGCCCTTGATGTATTCTATGTCAAAATCAAAGACACTTAAAATTGCTTGCCATCGTGCAAAAATTTGTTTTGAGGCAAGGTCTTTAACATCTTTTTGTAAAATATCTTTGGCTGATTTACAATCAACCCTGATTAAAAATTTTGGTTTAATAAATCCGATTGAAATTTGGAAATGCACAAAACAATTGCTAAAACTTCTTTTTTAACAGTTGAATATTTTAATTGTGCAGGATTCCAATGTTTTGATGTATATGCAATGACATGATCTTTGCCATGGACTCTTTGTTTGAGGATGCCACCATAACCTATGTCTGAAGCATCAGTTTCGACAATTTTAAATGCCTGTGGAATAGGAAGATATAGACATTTAATGGATTGGACTTTGACTTTGATTTCTTTAACCGTTTGTGTATGGAGGTCAGACCAAGGAGGCGGATTTTTCTTCAGCCTATCATGTAATGGTTTGACAATATTATTTAAATAGGGGACAAATTCTCCTACGTAATTTAGACAACCTAGAAATCTTTGTAACTGGGTTTTGTCTAAGATTTGGTTGGGGAATTTGCTAGCAAACTCTATTGACCTTTCGATTGGAATGATTGTACCTTGATATATATTGTGACCAAGGAATCAAATTCGAGTTTGAAAAAGATTGATTTTTGATTTGGAGACTGCCAAACCATTTTGTTTGATGATATGTATGAAGGTTTGGAGATGTTTGAAATGTTGGTCAATGTTTTGGAAAAAGATTAAAACATCATCTATGTAGACAATGACAAATTTTGAGTAGGGATTAAAAATATCGTTCATAATTTTTTGAAATTCTGAAGGGGCTTTCTTTAGTCCGAACGGCATCACGTTCCATTCATATTGCCCGAAAGGTACAGTAAATGATGTTTTGTACCTATCTGATTCTTGGATTTGGATTTGCCAAAATCCAGATTTCATATCAAATTTTGAAAATATCTTTGCAGAATTTAATCTGTTAAGCAAATTTTTTTTGTTTGGAATAGGATATCTAATCCATTGTAATGCTTGATTTAATGGTTTGTAATTTATGACTAAGCGGGGTGTTCCACGCTCAATCTCAGATTGTTTGTTAACATAAAAAGCCGCACAAGACCATGGGCTTTTGCTTTTCCGGATTAGGCCTTTATCAAGCAAATCCTTGATTTCCTTTTGACAGTATTGAAGAAGTTCTTCATTCATTTGGATTGGTCTGGCTTTTGTGGGAATTTGTTTTTCCCTAAAGTCTTTCTCATAAGGGAGATCGACAATATGTTTCTTTCTGTCCCAAAATGCATGTGGGAACTCAGAACAAACGGTCGATTCAATATGATTTAATAAGGATTGAATTTTTTCTTTTACTTGTGGTTTTCCCAGTTGTATCTGAATACTATTAAAAGATACTTCTTCTTTTAAGAAGTTAATTTGATTAATCTTATTTTCTATAAGATTTATATTTCTGGAAATTGGTTTAGTAGAAAAATTAAATATAATTTTTCTTCCTAAATAATTTGTGGTTATTCCTTCATTAGATATTTGGATGGGAAACAGGGCTCTAATGAAGGGCGTTCCTAAGATTACTTCATTCTTAAGGTTTTTTACCAGAAGAAAGTTTGTGTTAATCTTAAGACCTTGGTTTTCAATGATTGCATTTGATAGCTTAAAATTAATTTTTAATTTTGAGCCGTTTGCCGTACTTAATTTTTCTGAGGTTTTCTCAAAGAATTTTGTAGGAATTAATCCTGCTAAAATGCAGTTTGAATCAGTCCCTGTGTCAAATAGGGCCATCGTTTCTAAAACAAAATCATTAATAATTATTTTTATGTTTATGTAAAATTTTTGGATTTTAATCTTGTTGATTAATCCCATAAACATATCATCTTCTAAATTTTCTGGTTGGTTTTCCTCACTGTTGTTGGTACTTTCAGAATCACTATCTTCCTTAAGTTGAGAAAGAATGATCTGATGATTTCTTGTTGTTGACGAAGTTCTTTTACTTCTCTTTTTAGATTGTTTATCTCTGTTTGGAGATCTTGGATTGTCGTTGGTTTGGTTGAAGAATTTTCTAATCTCTTGAGTATGTTACTTACATCAAATTTGTTGTTTGTGATAAAATCCTTTTGTCTAGGTTTTACCTCTAATGTTTTCTTGAGTTTTTCCAGAAAAACCTTCTTTTCCTGGGGGTCAGGTATGGAATTGATTGCTTCAAACAAGAGATCTTGTTCTCTCGTTATAGTATTGATTTGCCCATCATCATCATCTGTTGATGATAGTTGGTCATCTTGTTGGATTAAGTTTAGGTTTTCATCGGAAAGCACGGAGGATGAAGTTTCTGTTTCTTCCTCCGAGGTTTCTATGAGCAAATTGTTTATTTGCTCTTCAATTGCGGGTTCTAGGTTAAGGTTTCTTAACTTCTTTTTTAGCCTACAGTATTTGCTGATGTGGCCTTGTTTTCCACAATTGTAGCACGTTATTTTTAATTTTGTTTTTTGTTTAGGATTTTCCATTCCTCTACTGGTTGATGGTTTGTGTGAGTATCTCCTCCTTGGAAATCTCTTTGTATTGACCGGTTTATTCTCATGGATTTCTTTTTTAGAGGATTGTTTTTTCTTTTGTTTTGGACAGGCCGGTAGACCAAATTGTTCACAGAAAGAACCTAGATCTCTCTTTGTTTGAGCCTTTTCTTTGGCTAATTGCCTCTGAATTTTGTCATCCTGACAAATTTTTAAGGCTACCTTTTGGACGTAAGAAATTAATTGACCATAGCTTAAACTTTCATATGGAATATCTCCATTGGCAGATTGACTATGGATTTTATCTCTAACCTTGTCTCCTAATGATCTGGGAAGACCAGCTAGAAATTTTTCTTTCCAAAAAGGTTGTTGACTATCTTCTCTTGTGTAAACCCTAGTTAGGAAAGTATCACTATACCACCTAAAATCCGCTAAGGTTCTACACTTAAGATTTGACAATAATTCTGCAGACCTATCTTTCCACAAGGATGGGTCTCCAATGAAATGTTGGGCTATTGTAAAAATTAATGTGTTAACAGCGTCAGGAATCTCTTTATCATCGTCATTAGTAATGACTTTTCCATTGAGATCCGTCTTAACTGCGCTGTAAATTTTTGATTTCTCTTCGTTAGTGAGATAATTATCCCACCATCCTTTCAGTTGTCCAGAAAATCCTGCCACTACGATATCTATAATGGTCTCTTCTGAACATTCATGGGAGGTTTGGTAAGCGGTAGCTACCATGGTCATATGTTGGAGTGTATTCATGATGTTATACTCCGTTTGTGTATCTATGTTCCATTCATAGATGTTGTTTGCACTAAAACTCTTAAAAAAAATTTCACCTCTTTCCTCTAATAGAAGGTCAGGGGCAGTTGGACGTTGATAATATAATTTGGAGGGTGTTTTCCAGTGTTTGGAATTAATTGGATTTATATTCTTCTCTGACACTGATCCTATCTCAGTTGTGTTATCTGAGTTTTGGTCACTATCTTCATTAATAACATTGATTAATTTGGAGGTACTTCTTGTTACCATTTTGGAAGTATTTTCCGAGGCTTGGGGGGTATCTGGAATGACTTTAAGTAAACTACCAATCTTGTTTAGTAATTCACTATGGTTGTCACCTACGCCTTCAATTAAGGATTAAGTAAACTTCTTTCATGCCAAGGCCATGAAAGTGGATGTTTAAGAACAGAGAGTCAAGAATGTTTCTGTCCATCAGACTCGCTGTTTTGTTTGGATAACAATTAAAATATATTGGACCTTGTCCTAGGCTGGTCTCGACTGTTCCAATTAGGGAGTCTTCAAATTGATTATGCCTAATATCTCTTAGACACATTAAAACTGCTGCATCTATGCCCATATCAATTAAGGGCTTGATGGCTACTTGTACACAACCGATGTGTAGATATTTATACTTACGGCTATGTTCATAAATTGAATTTTTTGAAAGTAGATGAAATTCTTCCCCTATATCTTGTCCTAGAGGAATATTGTTTTCTACTGTTTTGATTATGTAATCAAAGTTGTGTTTGTCTTTAATTGTTTTAGGAACGTATAGTTGATCCTGAGGGATTTCTGGAATGTTCCAGTCATCCATGTTTTGATTAATATCTTCGAATCGGACTTCCTGTTTAATTTTTACAATAGCCCAACATTTCATTGGAGACCCATCCTTGTGGAAAGATAGGTCTGCCGAATTATTGTCAAATCTTAAGTGTAGAACCTTAGCGGATTTTAGGTGGTATAGAGATACTTTCCTAACTAGGGTTTACACAAGAGAAGATAGTCAACAACCTTAACCTAGAATTGTGGAAAACAAGGCCACATCAGCAAATACTGTAGGCTAAAAAAGAAGTTAAGAAACCTTAACCTAGAACCCGCAATTGAAGAGCAAATAAACAATTTGCTCATAGAAACCTCGGAGGAAGAAACAGAAACTTCATCCTCCGTGCTTTCCGATGAAAACCTAAACTTAATCCAACAAGATGACCAACTATCATCAACAGATGATGATGATGGGCAAATCAATACTCTAACGAGAGAACAGGATCTCTTGTTTGAAGCAATCAATTCCATACCTGACCCCCAGGAAAAGAAGGTTTTTCTGGAAAAACTCGAGAAAACGTTAGAGGTAAAACCTAGACAAAAGGATTTTATCACAAACAACAAATTTGATGTAAGTAACATACTCAAGAGATTAGAAAATTCTTCAACCAAACCAACGACAATCCAAGATCTCCAAACAGAGATAAACAATCTAAAAAGAGAAGTAAAAGAACTTCGTCAACAACAAGAAATTCATCAGATCATTCTTTCTCAACTTAAGGAAGATAGTGATTCTGAAAGTACCAACAACAGTGAGGAAAACCAACCAGAAAATTTAGAAGATGATATGTTTATGGGATTAATCAACAAGATTAAAATCCAAAAATTTTTCATAAACATAAAAATAATTATTAATGATTTCGTTTTAGAAACAATGGCCCTATTTGACACAGGGGCTGATTCAAACTGCATTTTAGAAGGATTAATTCCTACAAAATTCTTTGAGAAAACCTCAGAAAAATTAAGTACGGCAAACGGCTCAAAATTAAAAATTAATTTTAAGCTATCAAATGCAATCATTGAAAACCAAGGTCTTAAGATTAACACAAACTTTCTTCTGGTAAAAAACCTTAAGAATGAAGTAATCTTAGGAACGCCCTTCATTAGAGCCCTGTTTCCCATCCAAATATCTAATGAAGGAATAACCACAAATTATTTAGGAAGAAAAATTATATTTAATTTTTCTACTAAACCAATTTCTAGAAATATAAATCTTATAGAAAATAAGATTAATCAAATTAACTTCTTAAAAGAAGAAGTATCTTTTAATAATATTCAGATACAACTGGGAAAACCCCAAGTAAAAGAAAAAATTCAATCCTTATTAAATCATATTGAATCGACCGTTTGTTCTGAATTGCCACATGCATTTTGGGACAGAAAGAAACATATTGTCGATCTCCCTTATGAGAAAGACTTTAGGGAAAAACAAATTCCCACAAAAGCCAGACCAATCCAAATGAATGAAGAACTTCTTCAATACTGTCAAAAGGAAATCAAGGATTTGCTTGATAAAGGCCTAATCCGGAAAAGCAAAAGCCCATGGTCTTGTGCGGCTTTTTATGTTAACAAACAATCTGAGATTGAGCGTGGAACACCCCGCTTAGTCATAAATTACAAACCATTAAATCAAGCATTACAATGGATTAGATATCCTATTCCAAACAAAAAAGATTTGCTTAACAGATTAAAATCTGCAAAGATATTTTCAAAATTTGATATGAAATCTGGATTTTGGCAAATCCAAATCCAAGAATCAGACAGGTACAAAACAGCGTTTACTGTACCTTTCGGGCAATATGAATGGAACGTGATGCCGTTCGGACTGAAGAATGCCCCTTCCGAATTATAAAAAATTATGAACGATATTTTTAATCCCTATTCAAAATTTGTCATTGTCTACATAGATGATGTTTTAATCTTTTCACAAAACATTGACCAACATTTCAAACATCTCCAAACATTCATACATATCATCAAACAAAATGGTTTGGCAGTCTCCAAATCAAAAATCAATCTTTTCCAAACTCGAATTCGATTCCTTGGTCACAATATATATCAAGGTACAATCATTCCAATCGAAAGGTCAATAGAGTTTGCTAGCAAATTCCCCAACCAAATCTTAGACAAAACCTAGTTACAAAGATTTCTAGGTTGTCTAAATTACGTAGGAGAATTTGTCCCCTATTTAAATAATATTGTCAAGCCATTACATGATAGGCTGAAGAAAAATCCGCCTCCTTGGTCTGACCTCCATACACAAACGGTTAAAGAAATCAAAGTCAAAGTCCAATCCATTAAATGTCTGTATCTTCCTATTCCACAGGCATTTAAAATTGTCGAAACTGATGCTTCAGACATAGGTTATGGTGGCATCCTCAAACAAAGAGTCCATGGCTAAGATCATGTCATTGCATATACATCAAAACATTGGAATCCTGCACAATTAAAATATTCAACTGTTAAAAAAGAAGTTTTAGCAATTGTTTTGTGCATTTCCAAATTTCAATCGGATTTATTAAACCAAAAATTTTTAATCAGGGTTGATTGTAAATCAGCCAAAGATATTTTACAAAAAGATGTTAAAAACCTTGCCTCAAAACAAATTTTTGCACGATGGCAAGCAATTTTAAGTGTCTTTGATTTTGACATAGAATACATCAAGGGCACCTCAAATTCACTACCTGACTACCTTACCCGTGAATTCTTACAAAAAAGTGGTAATGCCTCCTAAGGCATCGGGAATCTCCCTACGAGGAGGAAGGAGTACAGGCAAAGGAGCCAGGCTGGCTCTTCCAGAGCCAACCATCAAGAAATCATCTACCTCTTCTGGGTCACCAACCCAGGCTGGGTCATCTACCCAGAAAACCAATTTAGAAGGGTCATCAACCCAGATTGCCTCAATCAAACCCGAGCCATCCACTCAGGAATCTCCCAAACCGACAACCGCCAAACAAACATCGGCCGACTATGCATGGCCAATTGAAACCCTTCAGGCCCTTCAAGACATGGGTCTGACCAAATTTCCAAAAATAATCAAAAAATCTTGGGCAGACATTGCCTCAGAATCTGATGATGAATCTGAATCAAATTTACAAACAATGATCCAAAATGCGTCAATGACCAAAACAACCACCAATACTAAAGGAAAACTACCTTTAGCCAAATCTCAAACACCACCTACCAAACAAACTAACAATTATATTTATAAAAATAAATTGTTAACTGTTTTGCAGATGGAACCTGAATTTTGGGACAAAAATCCCTTCAAGGCGACGGCCAAGGCTTTCCCACCAGGATTTCACTACAAACCAACCACCATCCTGAAGACAAGAACTTTTTATGAATTGATTTTGGTAGATTCAAATTTAGTATCTATCAAACATTTCAAAGATCCAAAAGACCAAACCTTAAACACCCACTCAACCATCCAAATACTAAAAGTTCTTCAACCGAGACACTTTGGTTCGGACTTGAACAAAGGAAAGAGATTTTCAGTTCCATTTGATCCGGTAGGTTATACCTATTGGGATTACGTTGATGCTTGGACTAAGGTGTTTTGGCACCAAAATACCCGCTTCAAGCATTCATGGTTGATATATTTCAAGACCAACACAATTTACAATTTTCCCAATTGGTTTTTGCAATGGTGGGACTTCTTTGGACCAATCCCAGAGATATTCCCAGAAACGGTCCAACAAGGATTTTCCCAATTTAAGAAACAACACAATTCGCAGGAATCACGAATTCCAGCAGATCTTAAATACTTTTCAAGCTTTGCACTGTCATGGATATTCTCATGGCAATATCGTTACAGCAAGACTGAAAAGACAAACCAATATCCATCACTACAAAGACACGCATTTGTAAAATGGTGGACACAATTTGACTCATCCAAAGCGGATCCAGAACAAGTAAAACTATGGTTCCAATCCCATCCAGAATTCCTCAAGGCAGCTGATCCAGAGACTTCTGTGTTTTTGAACCAAAAGTCTCATCTGGCAGCATTTTTAGCAGGATCGACATCAAAGGAGGTCTTAGCTAAAAATCTGAAGGAAGTTCTACAAATGTTACAACAGGAAGAAGAAGCTTCATCCTCAAAGAAGGAAGAAACAAGTTCTGCTGAAGAAGACGAAGAAGATCCCTTTTACCAAAACGAAGATGATTGTTTTAGTATCTGTTTAGATTAAATTTAATTTCGGTCACAAAACCGTCTGTTTGTAATTAATGTGTAATTAATGCTGGACAATACTACCTGTCCTATAGCCATTAAAGTCCCGGTCAAAACTACTTGTCTTGTAACAAACAGTCAAATAGTCCCGGTCAAAACTACCGGCAACTACCGGTCTTAGATTTTTGGCTATATAAGGAGTCCTCAAGTATGTTGTGAGGCACCCTTTCATTTAGCCATTTTTTCAGGTTTCGGAAGAGAGGTGCTCTGAAACAAGATTTTTGTAAGCGCTTCTTTCTAGATTCAATAAATTTCTATTTTTCATCCTTCTCTCTTCTCCCTCCACCGATCCTGTGCGGCTCTGCCGCCGCTTCGGTTTCTTTGTTTTCAAAAACCTGGGTTTGTAAGCCGTTTCGGTGTGCCCTTGATATCTGCTTTACAAGTTTATAATTCGTAAGTTTAATTTTATCATACTGCATTCTTACTTCCTATCTGTCCGTTTGATCTTATTCCGCTGATCTCTGGTATCAGAGCCTTGATGGGGAAGTAGGAATAGTGTCCGTAAGGGCATATGTTAACTGAACTTATGGATCTGAAGCATGTACAGTGATTTTAATTTAAACAGTATGTGTTTGAATAGTATTTTCTGGAAGCACAGCAGTCTGATATTTTAGTTGAATGATACTGTAGCAGTAAGTCCCGTGGATGAGAAAGGGCAGTAAGGCTAAGGTGTATTGTTCAAATAAAATATTGAGACATAATATACTGGTGGCTATAGGAGTAATGTTCAAACTATATTGTCTGTATAAAAAAAAAAAAAAATCTTCTTTTTCATTTATTCAGATCCAAGAAGTTCTGTAACATATAGCCTTATGGAAAGATTCCTATGGAACCAAATGAAGGCAAAGATATTAGAGAATGTTTTAATCATGTCTAGATTATTGCGATCCTCTTCCCGTATCTCTTTTCGCTCAAATTCCTCCTCTTCATCTTCTTCAAGAAACACCAATCTCTTAAATGATCAAGATAACCAGACCCAAGAGGTCGCCCCAAAACACAATCTCTTCGATGAGGAAGTCCGATTCGAAGATATTAATCAAAACATGGATGACTGGAACATTCCAGAAATCCCTCAGGATCAACTATACGTTCCTGAAACAATTAAAGACAAACACAACTTTGATTACATAATCAAAACAGTAGAAAACAATATTCCTCTAGGACAAGATATAGGGGAAGAATTTCATCTACTTTCAAAAAATTCAATTTATGAACATAGCCGTAAGTATAAATATCTACACATCGGTTGTGTACAAGTAGCCATCAAGCCCTTAATTGATATGGGCATAGATGCAGCAGTTTTAATGTGTCTAAGAGATATTAGGCATAATCAATTTGAAGACTCCCTAATTGGAACAGTCGAGACCAGCCTAGGACAAGGTCCAATATATTTTAATTGTTATCCAAACAAAACAGTGAGTCTGATGGACAGAAACATTCTTGACTCTCTGTTCTTAAACATCCACTTTCATGGCCTTGGCATGAAAGAAGGATCAATCCCAGCAGCCTTAATTTATAGGATCCAGTACAAGGTCATGAATACTTGTGCATCTAGAGTCCTTTTAAAACCTCAAAAAGGAGAAACAACCTTGTTTATCACTGATATGACAAAGGCTAACGTGTCTCTCCCGAGAAAAATAAAATGGGATGAAGTAACTCTTCCCGAAAGATGGGTTATAGATAAGGCCACACCGTCTATTCCCCGACCCGCTCCAACCATAGAGCATATTAAGCAAGATAACTCCGGAAAGGTAGAGATAACCTTCAATAGGAGAAATTCTTTTTCATCAAGGATAGAAGCCTCTAGGTCTGAATATGAGTCAGCCAGAAGGTCTTTTTCAGTTAGAACCCGTTCAATTCCAGTAGGACTAACCAGATCTGAGTCACATAACCAGTTCCCTACTGTAAACCTCCAAGGATTAGACACCACTTCAAGCATACCTAGAACAACTTACAACCAAGAACAAGAGGACGACCAAAAGTCGATCCAATCCCCAACATACTCTTCTATGGAACCTTATGATGTTATCTGACAACTTTAGCATGGATAAGGAAACCCTTAGGAAAGATTTTTATTCTCCGGAGAATGAACCCCAAAGGAGATGGTTTTTCCAACATTACAAGGGTACAAACAGAAAACAAATCCAAGACAAGTTCTACGAATTTGTCGAAAGAGTCAAAATTAATGTCCTTTTCTTTGATTGGTTTCATGCTTATGCCATCAGAAAGGATATAGATTACCCTTGGAAACAAGACATCATAGGTGATCCAACAACAAATGTCATAACAAATTGGCAAGTGAAGGATAGTGAGTTAATCCAATCGGAATTACCTCCCGCAACACAATATCAACTACCAAACATCAAAGACAGTAACAATAAACCTGTCATGGCAATTCCATTCAAGACAAAAGATGTCAATGAGGAAATAACCTCTAAAGACATTAAGAGCCTAATGGAACAGGCAAATTATACCAACAAATACTTACAAGCTTTAGGAGAAACCATAAAAACTAAGGTAGTTCCTAAACAAAAAACAATTGAGGAAACTTCGCCAAGAATCCCCATTGAAAAACCTTTATTCAAACCTTTCAAAGTTAGTGAGAAGGCTAAAAGAAAAATTAGGGAACTTAGAAAAACTAAATCCTTAATTGAAGGCGTAGGTGACAACCATAGTGAATTACTAAACAAGATTGGTAGTTTACTTAAAGTCATTCCAGATACCCCCCAAGCCTCGGAAAATACTTCCAAAATGGTAACAAGAAGTACCTCCAAATTAATCAATGTTATTAATGAAGATAGTGGCCAAAACTCAGATAACACAACTGAGATAGGATCAGTGTCAGAGAAGAATATAAATCCAATTAATTCCAAACACTGGAAAACAACCTCCAAATTATATTATCAACGTCCAACTGCCCCTGACCTTCTATTAGAGGAAAGAGGTGAAAACAATTTTAAGAGTTTTAGTGCAAACAACATCTATGAATGGAACATAGATACACAAACGGAGTATAACATCATGAATACACTCCAACATATGACCATGGTAGCTACGGCTTACCAAACCTCCCATGAATGTTCAGAAGAGACCATTATAGATATCTTAGTGGCAGGATTTTCTGGACAACTGAAAGGATGGTGGGATAATTATCTCACTAACGAAGAGAAATCAAAAATTTACAGTGCAGTTAAGACGAATCTCAATGGAAAAGTCATTACTAATGACGATGATAAAGAGATTCCTGACGCTGTTAACACATTAATTTTTACAATAGCCCAACATTTCATTGGAGACCCATCCTTGTGGAAAGATAGGTCTGCAGAATTATTGTCAAATCTTAAGTGTAGAACCTTAGCGGATTTTAGGTGGTATAGAGATACTTTCCTAACTAGGGTTTACACAAGAGAAGATAGTCAACAACCTTTTTGGAAAGAAAAATTTCTAGCTGGTCTTCCCAGATCATTAGTGTCGCAACCTACCCTTCGGCGGGAGGGCGACGCGAGACTCTCGGGATGCGTTTATTTGAGGAAAACGTCGGAAAAACCGGAAAAGACGCGATCTATGAACTTTTAAGTGAAAGGTTTGGGAGTTGTATTTACGCACGGGGAAGGTATTAGCACCCCACACGTCCGTCCCAAGGGACGGCAGCCTTTAATCGAATGTGCAAACATGACTTTGATTTTCACGTTCCCTTTTATGTCCTTATATCCTTTATGCCCTTTTTATATTTTTCTCTTTTTTGTGGTCGACAAGGGTGTTTCCCTTTGCTCCTACGTATTCCTCAATTTGTGATGAGGAAATCAGACCTACGTAGTTCTTTCTTATCAAGTGATTCTTTTTTACTTAAGTGGTGATCATTTTAAGGCGTTGGACCTTAAAAATGATCCATTTTACTTAGTGAGAAATTGAGATGACAAACTTCAAAAGCCTATTTTTGTGGACGAGCTTGACTAGGCGAGTTGATTTTAGCCTTAGTTTCACTTTAGTTATTAATCAATTCGATTAAGAATGAGAAATCCCAAAGAGAAAAACGTCCGATTGATTTTCCGCTTTATTTTACTAAAAGATGTTTTTTGATTATTATATTATTTTTTACCTTTTTTTGATTTCCAACGTGGTTACGGCACGACCGAACGGTCGGAATTCATTTTAACCGAAGTTAACGGATAACACAATTCAAACGTTCGGTGGAAATTTATTTTATTTTTAAGTTAAGCGAGAAATGACTTAAGTAAAATGGCTTAAGCACGTCAAGAGGGGGTATAAAAAGTAAACAAAACGAGAATAAAAATGCACGAAACACAATGTGGACCACCATGGGTGCATAGAATGAATCGAAAAGCTTGGTTCGAGGTACTTACCCGTTGAAGATCGAAGAACGATGAAGAACGAATGAAGAACGTCGAAGAACGGTTGAAACTTTTGCGAAATTCCTAACGGAAAATGTTACGGAAACGTTTCGGAAGCGCCTCGGCTTAGATTTTCTTCACGGAAATAATTTTTCCAAGCAAATTCGAAAGAGAGAGAAGTGCCTAAGGGGCTGAACCCCTTCCTTCTTCACTTCCTCCCCTATTTATAGCAAAATAGGGGAGGTGGTTGCCGCCCAGCTCGCCCAGGCGAGCCAGGTTGCTTCCTCCAGAACTTCTGGAGGAATATTCTGGAGGGCCCAAGTGGGCCTGGGTGCTATTTGCACCCCCATTTTTACTAAGTACACCCCCATCTGCTGTTTTTTGGTGATTCTTTTTTCGTAAAGTTACGGAAACTTACGAATTTCGTAACGATACTTGTTTTCTTTCCGTAATGTTACGGAACCTTGCGGATTACATAATCATCCCCCTTTTGACTTACGGAATGTTACGGAACCTCACTTAATTATGCAACGATGCTTCCGTTTGATTTCCGGTGTGTCACGGAAACTTACGGATTGTGCATCAACATTTTTTTGGTTTTTCGGCATGTCCTGGAATTTCACAAATTGCCTAATGATGGATGCCAAGCACCTCACAAGGACCAAAGAAAGGTCGCATGTCATCAAGCAAAGGTCCCCGGACGAAATTAGGGTATGACAGTTGCCCATCTTTACTTGTCTTTTATTGGAGATAAAAGGAAAGTAAAGATAAGACACTAATTTCGTTCCTCTCGATTTGACGAGAGTCGCGGGTGACCATAAAATCTCCACATGCAAATGACTTGTTCTTCCCAGAATTTCACAAATTGCTTAATGATGGGTGCCAAGCACCTCACAAGGACCAAAGAATGGTCGCATGTCATCAAGCAAAGGTCCCCGGACGAAAATCAGTGTATGACACTAATTTCGCTCCTCTCGGTTGACGAGAGTCGCGGGTGACCATGACTTGTCGCTCCTAGAATTTCACAAATTGCCTAATGATGGATGCCAAGCACCTCACAAGGACCAAAGAATGGTCGCATGTCATCAAGCAAAGGTCCCCGGACGAAAATCAGTGTATGACACTAATTTCGCTCCTCTCGGTTGACGAGAGTCGCGGGTGACCATGAAATTTCCGCATGTAAATGACTTGTTGTTCCCGGAGGAACAAAAGGTGCAGAAGACTGTGTCAGCCTCTGCATGCTATCAAGCGTTCTGTCTTACAGATAGCAAAAGAATGTTTATACGGATAACCACTCGGGTATTTCCGCGTATCATCGGGCCCGCCGCCTCTGGATGATACAAGGGTGCAAAATGACCAAACTTGGTCTCTGCTTGTCATCGGGCCCGCCGCCTCTGGATGACAAAAGGGTGCGGATAACCGTAAGGTATCTTCGCGTATCATCGGGCCCGCCGCCTCTGGATGATACAAGGGTGCAGAATGACCAAACTTGGTCTCTGCTTGTCATCGGGCCCGCCGCCTCTGGATGATACAAGGGTGCAGAATGACCAAACTTGGTCTCTGTTTGTCATCGGGCCCGACGCCTCTGGATGACAAAAGGGTGCGGATAACCGTAAGGTATCTTCGCGTATCATCGGGCCCGCCGCCTCTGGATGACAAAAGGGTGCGGATAACCGTAAGGTATCTTCGCGTATCATCGGGCCCGCCACCTCTGGATGATACAAGGGTGCAGAATGACCAAACTTGGTCTCTGCTTGTCATCGGGCCCGCCGCCTCTGGATGACAAAAGGGTGCGGATAACCGTAAGGTATCTCCGCGTATCATCGGGCCCGCCGCCTCTGGATGATACAAGGGTGCAGAATGACCAAACTTGGTCTCTGCTTGTCATCGGGCCCGCCGCCTCTGGATGACAAAAGGGTGCGGATAACCGTAAGGTATCTCCGCGTATCATCGGGCCCGCCGCCTCTGGATGATACAAGGGTGCAGAATGACCAAACTTGGTCTCTGCTTGTCATCGGGCCCGCCGCCTCTGGATGACAAAAGGGTGCGGATAACCGTAAGGTATCTCCGCGTATCATCGGGCCCGCCGCCTCTGGATGATACAAGGGTGCAGAATGACCAAACTTGGTCTCTGCTTGTCATCGGGCCCGCCGCCTCTGGATGACAAAAGGGTGCGGATAACCGTAAGGTATCTCCGCGTATCATCGGGCCCGCCGCCTCTGGATGACAAAAGGGTGCGGATAACCGTAAGGTATCTCCGCGTATCATCGGGCCCGCCGCCTCTGGATGATACAAGGGTGCAGAATGACCAAACTTGGTCTCTGCTTGTCATCGGGCCCACCGCCTCTGGATGACAAAAGGGTGCAGATAACCGTAAGGTATCTCCGCGTATCATCGGGCCCGCCGCCTCTGGATGATACAAGGGTGCAGAATGACCAAACTTGGTCTCTGCTTGTCATCGGGCCCGCCGCCTCTGGATGACAAAAGGGTGCGGATAACCGTAAGGTATCTTCGCGTATCATCGGGCCCGCCGCCTCTGGATGATACAAGGGTGCAGAATGACCAAACTTGGTCTCTGCTTGTCATCGGGCCCGCCGCCTCTGGATGACAAAAGGGTGCGGATAACCGTAAGGTATCTTCGCGTATCATCGGGCCCGCCGCCTCTGGATGATACAAGGGTGCTGAATGACCAAACTTGGTCTCTGCTTGTCATCGGGCCCGCCGCCTCTGGATGAAAAAAGGGTGCGGATAACCTAAGGTATCTCCGCGTATCATCGGGCCCGCCGCCTCTGGATGATACAAGGGTGCAGAATGACCAAACTTGGTCTCTGCTTGTCATCGGGCCCGCCGCCTCTGGATGACAAAAGGGTGCGGATAACCGTAAGGTATCTCCGCGTATCATCGGGCATACAAGGGTGCAGAATGACCAAACTTGGTCTCTGCTTGTCATCGGGCCCGCCGCCTTTGGATGACAAAAGGGTGCGGATAACCGTAAGGTATCTCCGTGTATCATCGGGCCCGCCGCCTCTGGATGATACAAGGGTGCATGTCACGTGACCTCAGGGTCAGTATGACAAAAATTATGGGGCGGCCGACAAAAGCAAGGCTCTTGCTCCTACGTATCCTCTAATGAGGAACTCAGACCTACGTAGTTCTGGATAACTTGTGAGACTTGAAAAGTCTCCATCGGAAAATGCTGACATCTCCGGAAAGGGCGCAGATGACCACATTGGCCTCTGCTCGTCAATCACACTTGGGGTCACTGAATGACGAGGTGCGGATAACTGTAAGGTGTCTCCGCGGGCTACCAGCTCTTGAGTCATGGCAACAAAAGGCGGTGTGGTCGACAAAAGCGAGGCTCTTGCTCCTACGTATCCTCCAATGAGGAACTCAGACCTACGTCGTTCTGGATAACTTGTGAGACTTGAAAAAGTCTCGTTGTTTTCTCCACTAAAATGCAAACATGCTTTAGCAAAGAGACAAATATTCCAACTGATTTAGAGCAGCATATGCTTTTTTGAGTGAAAAACAATGCGTCTACCGGGGAAGGAGAGTCTGCCGATGAAATCTCCCATAACCATAAATGAGATTTTGGATGTTAGCATTTCGTTTCTAAATGACCATTTAGAGGAAACACTGGGTTCGACAAAAATAGAAGAAATCCACTCAAAGTGTATCAATCTCGCACAGGTAAGTGTTTCATCCTAATTCCGAATCATAGATATGTCATGACTTGACTTTGCAAATTATTTCCTATCAAATCAAAAATTACATGCGTGATCATGGATCAAATAGGACTTCCCTTGGGAATGGGTTCTTTTGGTGGTTTTTTCTTTCGGCTTTTGTGTGTTTTTGGCTTTTGATTTTTCTGGCTTTTTCTTTTTTCTGTTTTTTTGTTTAGTGCGGGGCGAGAAAAAAAGTCGCTAGCGCACGGGATTTTGGTTGGTAATCAAAGGGAGAAGACTATTTTAGGTCGTGGTTCCCTTTCCTTCTTTTTTCGTTCATTTGGTGACAATTCTGTATTGTTCAGATATTGTCCGGTCCAAAGACCTCTCTGCACATTTCTTCTGTTTTTCCTTCGATCCCCGATCAGGGGCTTTCTTTCCTTCTTCTTCTTCTTCTTCTTCTTTTTTTTTTTTACTTTGTTTGATTCTTTGATTGAGAATTTTCTTTCTTTTCTTTTTGCTTTCTCCCACTCTTTGATTGGGAATTTTCCTTCTTTTCTTTTTTGCTTCCGAGGGTAAGGATTAACATTCTCACCCTAGGTCAAGGTTTATGGTGAGTCAGGATTTTGGCTCAAGGTTTGTAGAATGGCTAGACATGATACATGTCGGGGTTTGGTTTAGTTCAAGGATAAAAGGGATGCCCCACATTATTTCCATGACACAAATGCAAAAATGATGATTTGGAAACTTTATGCAAAACTGGCCATGCATGCTCCTATGTGGACACTCAAGTGTCAAACTTTTATGGTCATGTGATGCTAGGGCTCAGGATTCATTTCCTCTATTTTAAATCAACCCAATGTTTCCAAAATATGTTCTTTTATCAATTTGTGCATTCATCCGGGTCCATTTCGGGCGTCCGGGGAAATTTCACAGCATTCACCCTTCAGGTGTAGACACGTTTTTTTTCTCTTCAAAAATCGGTTATGATCAATGAATTTTTTCGAAGAAAAGTTGGAAGTCATCTCTTTTCAAAAGCATGTCGGTCTTTAGCTAGACAACTTATTTTCTCTTTTTCCACCTTTTTCCTTACCTGCCTTCTTCTTTTTTCTTATTTGCTCTCTTTTTCTTTACTTGCCCTCTTCTTTTTTCTTATTTGCTCTCTTTTTCTTTACTTGCCCTCTTCTTTCCCTTTTGTTCTCTTTTTCTTTACTTGCCCTCTTCTTTCCCTTTTGTTCTCTTTTCCATTTCATTTTCTTTTCTTTTCTATTTTTTATTTTTATCATGATTTTTTTGTTTATTTTACATATATACTTTTGGACGATGTTCCTAAACGAAGAACTCTACACGGTTCCAGAATTTCAAACATCATCGATAGTAATGATATATAAATACTAACGCAACAATCTAAACAAAAATGTATGCACTGTACAAATGACAATCGAAACAACAAAAACAAACATTAGTCTCTCAAGTCAAAACAATAACATAGAATAAAAATGACAAAAGAAATATGAAAGAAAAAATGAATCTGGGGATCTCCCAGTCACGTATCTCCACTCCCTCCCAAGAAGTCAAGCAAATCGGCCATTTCCTCATCCTCGTGGGCCTCTTCTCCGTCGCCGGGAGCTTCTGGGGGTGCCTCTCCTGCTTGGGCCTCGGGCCAATCTCCGGGCCATGCAACCTCTGCCCTGAACTGGTCTGGAGTAGGGCATGAAAAAGAAGCGAAGCCCTGGCTCTGCATGCTAAGGCTCATCTGGTACAGACAATCATGGGTCCGTACATGTGCTCGGTGGTTGGCCGCCTGCTGGCGAACCAAATGCCATAAATACTGCTCCATGTCAAATGCCCCAGCCTGGCCAGCCTGATGAGGTGGTGGGGGCGCGCCTGCGGCCTGTGGAGCATCACCCTGAGCCTGTCTCTGGGTACAGTACTTCTCAATAAAAGCCCGGGTGATGGGCGGCCGAATCACCTTGGTAGGTGCAACGGGGACCCCGAACGACTGGCAGAGTCCTGTGATCAGTGCGGGGAATCCCAGGGCCCTGTTGGACTTATCTGGGTCCAAAGGGTGCCTAGTGGGCGCCATACCTGCAAAAATATAGATGGCATCAGCGATCAACTGAGCCACATGGATGCTCATCCGTGTCAGGATGGCGTACACCAGCTGACACTTAGGCATGGGAAGGTCGGAATTATGATCGGTGGGCAGGATGTTGCTGAGGAGCAACGTCATCCATATCTGGGTCAGGGTGGTCATGTTGGTGCGCATGATTCGCAACCGCCTCCCTGCAGCAGTCCGGGCAAAATCCTGCCCCGGTATACATAGCAGCTGGGCGATGGCCTCCTCATCGAACCCATCAGACCGGTTCCTCCTCTGGCCATACTCACATTCCTGGCCCTCTTCCAACACCAACGGATATCCTAGGAGTTGGCCGATAGCGTCGGCATCAAACGGGATCCACTGACCCCTTACCCAGGATCTCATGTCACGCACGCCCTCCTCTGTTGGCCAAGCATTGGCATAAAACTCAAGGACTATTTCTGGATCAAACTTGGCCATGGGAGTAACCAGTGATGCCCACCGCCGGCGCCCTATTTCCTCCTAGAAATCAGTATACTCGTCGTCCCTGAGCTGGACGCGCCACTCCCGGAGAAACGACCATCCCTTGATGGCCTCGAAGCGCTGCTGGTGTACAGCGCTCCTAAAGCGGTGACTGTCATACTCCAGAGCGGAACTAGCTCCTTCGGCTGCCTTGTCCTTCCTGGACCTCTTTGAGGCAAGCTTCCTCGGGGCCATTTCCTGCGAAGGCAAAAATTTGGAAAGTTAGTTTTACCAGTGGGACACTACTCTTAAAACAAAAATGGCATACAACCTCCTCCCATAAATACAAACATCAATGTAAATTTAGAGCAAGCTTATGCGCATATTTCCTTACGAACGTTCACTTGCACAAGACATCCTATCAACTAAGAAAAATGCACCCATATACAATCAAGGTAGCTTCATTACCTAGATTATTTACATGTACTTCCAAGGTGTATTTGTTATTTACATCACACACGCCTCCTTGGCTGAATTTACATACATACATACTCAAAGCATTTTGGGGTACCAAAAATTGCACATGCGCTCATCTTGGTATTTCTAATACCCATACATATACAAACTTCACGATGAATCTTGACTACCTACACAATAAGGTGCTACATTTCATGCTTTTTTTTTTTTTTTCAAGTTTTTGCTACCTAAAGCCACATGCAAATTCCAGCATATTTTCCTTTGCTGACTAAAATTGTATTCAAATTAGAAGGTATATATTTTTTGTAATATGTTTTCTTCACATAACACGCAACATATTTATATATATTTTTTTGTGAGACATTTTGACTACCAAAAATTATATATACATACATCCAAGTATTTTGCTATCATACCCAAAGTGTAAATTGCCAAAGGTATCTTGCTACCTATTCCAAACCTACACATTCATGACGAGCAAAATTCCTAAACATCTAGGCGTAGGGAAAATATTGTAGTGTGGCCCATAGCTGATTGCTGGCCAAAAAGGGTAACTTTACCCAATATGCACCCCCTTTTGTATTCTTTTTGCATAAAATTTTAATTCCTAGGCCTAGGATATATGTGGGGCAATTACTCTAGCCTTTTTCGGGAATGAATACATATTCCAAAAATAGAAAATATGTACAAACCAAAATGCCCCATGGGTTGCTTCCTTACAAAAGTCACGCGCTAATGCCATTGAGGCATTTCACCGAACACTTGGTGGGCGCGCGTTTAGGCGTCAATAGCAAGAGAACGGGGACAAGGTGGCATGTCCCATTGTTCCAAAATGCATTATAGTCCTAGGGCCATCCCATACCAACCCGTAATTCAACCTAATCAAGCAAGAAAACAAACAAAAATTGCCCCATATATTTGAGCACACTCCCACAATTTAGAGCACCAAAAGGAGATCAAAATACACCAATGAAAAGCTAGAAAGCTTAGGGATGGAACACTTACTTGTTGGTGATGAACAAAAGCGCAAAACGGAATCAAAAAATGCGAAAAAGGATGACCCTAGGGCTGCAAACTCGTCAATCCCGTGGGTATGGCTTTTGAAAGGGGGGGAAAAGAAGTTTTTGAATGTAAAAACGCCCCCCCTTTTGTCATTCTTATAATTTGGTGCAGGGGTGGCTCGCCCAGGCGAGCCCAGCTCGCCCAGGCGAGCTAACCTGCACACATTTTTTTTTTTTTTTTTTTGAGGGGAACCTTAATCATGTCCCCTCCCTTCTCATGGATTAGCATCTTGCCTAACTTGAACTTACTTAGGTTAGAATTAGGTGTTGATTACTTATTCTTAAAATAGTAAAAGAAAGCTGCAAAATACAAAGGATACGGGGCTGCCTCGCAGCGACATTCTCTGCTTGTCTCGCGCAGAGAAGGGGCAACGATCGGTCGGTCGTGACCCCATCCCTACTTGCATCCGTCCTTAAGTACCTGCAAGTAATAAACAACCAGGTATGGCCAATCTTGACCGCGTCATTACCCTACCTTGATTGGTTTCTGCCGCTCACGTTTTGTCTCTACCTCAGAAGGTAGCCCAAGGTGATCCTGCCCCTGTTTTACCACAACAATATACATGAGTATGCGTATGCGTATGCATGAATGTTTTCAAACGCAGCAAATTTAGGGAAAGTTGGTTCAGGTTCAATTCTAATTAAGCGCTTGGGGGATCCCATGAACTGAGCGAAAGGGCTCAGGTGATCACAGATTAACGCAAGGTGTGAAACTAACGTGAGGACTGAAAACCTCGAATCCACGTTCATTTCTTTGAAAGATTGTAACGAGAGATACAACAGACAGGAAATCCCTGGGGGAAATCCAGAAAACGCATAAAGATAACGAACATGCAGCGACATCCTTAATTGCCCCAGCTTCTAAGCATAATATTGTTTGACGACATCAGAGTTCACGGGTGAAGGTAGCTCTTCGCCATCCATGTTGGTCAGCACCAGGGCTCCTCCGGAAAAAGCCCTCTTCACAACAAAAGGCCCTTCGTAGTTCGGGGCCCATTTCCCTCGATGGTCCTTGACAGCATGGGACATTTTCATTAGCACAAGGTCTCCCTCATGGAACTTGCGTAAGCGTACTTTCTTGTCGAATGCACTCTTCATTCTTTGCTGGTATAAGCGCCCATGACTCATGGCCGTTAAGCGCTTACCCTCAATGAGGTTGAGCTGATCATAGCGTGTTTGAGCCCACTCTGATTCCTTTAATCCCGATTCTGCCAAGATCCTTAATGACGGGACTTCTACCTCAAACGGTAACACAGCCTCCATCCCATATACCAATGAGAACGGCGTTGCCCCAGTTGACGTTCGCACTGAAGTCCGGTAACCGTGTAACGCGAATGGGAGCATCTCGTGCCAATCCTTGTATGACACGGTCATCTTTTGGATAATCTTTTTGATATTCTTATTGGCCGCTTCCACGGCTCCATTCATCTTTGGCCGGTAGGGCGTGGAATTGTGATGCTGGATTTTAAACTCCTCGCACATTTCCGCCATCATCTTATTATTCAGGTTGGTGCCGTTGTCCGTGATAATCTTCCTTGGCAAACCATATCGGCAGATGATCTCTTTCTTAATGAACCTGACCACCACATTCCTTGTGACATTGGTATATGAAGCCGCCTCGACCCACTTGGTGAAATAATCTATCGCTACAAGGATGAAGCGATGACCATTCGAGGCCTTGGGCTCAATGGCCCCGATGACATCTATTCCCCACATGGAGAAAGGCCAAAGGGCGGACATGACATTCAGAGGATGTCGTGGGGTATTGATATTATCTGCGAATGCTTGACATTTGTGGCACTTCCTCACATGGACACAACAATCACTTTCCATGGTAAGCCAGTAATAACCTGCTCTTATGATCTTCCTGGCCATAGCATGCCCGTTGGCGTGCGTTCCAAACGAGCCCTCATGGACTTCTTCGATCATGTGATTTGCCTCCTTGGCATCCACACACCGCAGGAGTGTCATGTCGTGATTTCTTTTATACAGTATGCTTCCGCTCATGAAGAAACCGGCTGCCAACCTCCTCAATGTCCTTTTATCGTTGTCGGCAATCTCTGGCGGGTATTCTTTGCTTACGACATATCGCTTGATGTCGAAATACCAAGGCTTTCCGTCCCGTTCCTCTTCCACTTGGCAACAATGTGCGGGTTTGCCACGACACCAAAATTCAATGTAGGGTAGATCCCCGTGCGGTGTTAGCTGGAACATAGACGCCAACGTAGCGAGTGCGTCCGCCATTTGATTTTCCTCGCGGGGAACATGATGGAAGGAGATTTCATCGAACGTCTTAGCCAATTCCTTGATATAGGCTTTGTAGGGTATCAGCTTGGGATCTCTAGTTTCCCATTCCCCTCTCAGCTGATGGATTACCAACGCTGAGTCGCCATACACCTTGAGTAGTTTGACATTGGAGTCAATTGCTGCCTGGACAGCTAGGGCACATGCTTCATATTCGGCCATGTTGTTGGTGCAGTCGAATCCTAGCCTGGCTGTGAAAGGTACACATTGATTGTCCGGAGAGACCAACACTGCCCCAACGCCATGACCTAGAATGTTTGAAGCTCCGTCAAACCATACAGTCCATTTGTCCCGATCTTCGTCCAACTTTTCCTCGAACAAGGCCATGATGTCCTCATCCGGGAACTCCGGATGCATGGGCTGGTAGTCGTTAAGAGGCTGTTGAGCCAAATAATCTGCCAAAGCGCTTCATTTTATCGCCTTTTGGGTGACGTAGACTATATCAAACTCAGATAGCAAGACTTGCCACCGGGCGATTCGTCCTGTGAGAGCTGGCTTTTCAAAGATGTACTTAACGGGGTCCATTTTGGATATCAACCAGGTAGTATGGCTCAGCATGTACTGCCTTAGGCGATGGGATGCCCATACTAAAGCACAACACGTTCTTTCGAGCAAGGAGTAATTCATCTCACAGGTCGTGAACTTCTTACTTAGGTAGTAAACAGCGCGCTCTTTCTTCCCGGATTCGTCATGTTGCCCCAGCATACACCCCATTGACTCGTCCAAGATTGTCATGTACAAAATGAGAGGCCTTCCCGGTACTGGTGGCATAAGCACGGGAGGATTCATTAGGCACTTCTTGATCCTTCCAAAAGCCTCTTGGCAATCCTCATTCCACCGATCAGTTTGGTTTTTGCGCAAGAGTTTAAACAACGGCTCACAAATGGCGGTGAGCTGCGATATGAATCTGGCAATATAATTCAAGCGCCCTAGGAAACCTCGGACTTGCCTCTCTGTACGGGGTTCTGGCATCTCAAGGATAGCCTTCACTTTTTCGGGATCTACCTCTATCCCTTTCTGGCTTACAATGAAACCAAGCAATTTCCCTGATTTGACCCCGAAGGTACACTTAGCGGGGTTCAACCTTAATTGATATTTCTTAAGCCTTTCGAACAATTTCCGCAGGTTGACAAGGTGTTCTTCCTCGGATTTAGATTTAGCAATTATGTCGTCCACGTAGACCTCGATCTCTTGATGCATCATATCATGGAACAAAGCTACCATGGCCCGTTGATAAGTTGCCCCGGCATTCTTGAGTCCAAAGGACATCACCTTGTAACAGAACGTTCCCCACAGGGTGACGAAAGTAGTCTTTTCCATATCCTCGGGCGCCATCTTTATCTGATTGTAACCAGAGAAACCGTCCATGAAGGAAAATAAAGCGAAATTGGCCGTGTTATCTACGAGGATATCGATGTGTGGTAAAGGAAAATTGTCCTTGGGACTGGCCCGATTCAGGTCCCGATAATCTACACACATTCGTACTTTCCCATCTTTTTTAGGAACTGGTACGATGTTGGCAACCCATTCTGGATACCGAGCGATGGCCAGAAATCCAGCGTCAAATTGCTTCTTCACTTCTTCTTTTATCTTCAAGGATGTTTCGGGCTTCATCCTTCTCAGTTTCTGTTTTACCGGGGAACACTCGGGATTTAGAGGTAATCGGTGCTGTACAATGTCAGAACTTAAACCGGGCATATCTTGGTATGACCAAGCAAAGATGTCTTGGTAGTCTTTTAGCAGGATTATTAATTCTTCACGGATAGGTGCGGTAATACCTGTACCTATCTTTACTTCCCTCTTTCCACTGCCAATTCCTAAGTCTACTAGCTCTGTTTCTTCTTGGTGAGGCCGTTTCTTGGTCCTCATGGGCGACCATTCTTTCTAGTTCTGGGGGAAGTCCCACATCCTCATCTCCTTCATCTTCCGTTTGATTCATTTCTCGCTCGAAGTCGATAGGCGGGTCCCAGGTATTAGTACCTTCGGGGGACTCGTCATCGGATCTGCTGTTTCAGAAAAAGAAGTAAACATGCAAATGAATGAGAATGGGTAGAGACCAGGAACAGATGAAGAAAGATCCTTGTATTATAAATTCAAAAACAAAAGACACAAAGCCTTAACAAAAGGAAAAACTCTAAAGCCTAGGCCCAACTATAGAGCTTTTAAAACCGTAAAGGTTTACATTATGCTCGTTGCGTAAATGCCGGGGCGTTCCTCCACTCGCCAATTTCCCAGCTGGAAATCAGGAGGGCACGGTCGTACCAAATCCAGAGTACTCGGAATATCATCCTCGCATATCGCGAACTCTTGACCTTTGTCTCCCAGACCCGCGCTTATAAAGCTTCTACTTATGTGGCAGGGCGGGCTTCCTTCACTTTCTTGTCTCCAACGCGAGCTTTGACCACTGTTCTTCCTTCCCGCGATGCTTCTTTTCATGTCCGCCTAAGTGAGCTTATAGCCTAAACCATACTTCCCACGATTTCCTTGGGTATCTATCAGGCTAGTTATGCCGCCGTTGTTTTTGCCTAAACCCATCCCGGGTTCATAACCGTTCCCCAACATAACTCGGGCCATCATTACCGCTGCATCGGACAGACAAGGCTGCCCAAAGAGGGAGTCCACGGAGGAGATGCTGACCACCTCAAAAGACTGGAAAGCAGTTTCTAACGATTCTTCTGCGGCTTCCACATAAGGCATGGAGGATGGGCAGCTTACCAAGATATCTTCCTCGCCTGACACGATGACCAAGTGCCCCTCCACTACGAATTTCAGCTTTTGGTGGAGTGTAGAAGGCACAACTCCCACTGAGTGAATCCACGGGCGCCCCAACAGGCAGCTGTAGGGGGGGTTAATATCCATTATTTGGAAGGTGACTTGACAGGTGTGAGGGCCTATTTGTACTGGGAGATCGATCTCTCCCCTAACCTCTCGGCGAGTGCCGTCGAAGGCCCGAACCACCATTGAACTTGGTTTTAAGTGGGAAGCATTGAATGGTAACTTCTCCAAAGTGCTCTTAGGCATCACTTTTAAACTGGAACCATTATCGATGAGTACCTTGGCTACGATATGGTCCATACACTTGACTGATACGTGTAAAGCCTTATTATGCCCTCTACCCTCGGCGGGGATTTCTTCTTCGGCGAAGGCAAGATAGTTGTTGGCAGTGATATTGTTGACCAGCCCTCCGAAACCTTCTACCGAGATATCTTGGGCCACGTGAGCCTCGTTCAGCACTTTTACTAGCAGAGCCCGATGAGGCTCGGAGCTCATAAGTAACTCCAACAGCGAGACCCTAGCCGGGGTTTTGTTGAGCTGTTCAATAACCTTGAATTCGCTCTGCTGAATTATCCGAAGGAACTCGCTGGCTTCCTCTAGCGACACCTCCTTTCTACCATCCTTTTTCTCCGGGGGACCCTTTGCTGGAATATCTTTATTCGAAGCGTGGGGTGCTTCGCCATCTTGTTCCTCCAGCACTTTTCCTTTTCCCTTGACGTCGGCGGGTTGGACTGGTAGGTCTAGAGGTGCGAACACACGACCACTACGGGTCACACCACTCAGTCCCGTGATATTTGTTACTTTAGCTGACAGCGAGCTGACGTCAGTGGCTTCTTCTTCCTTCTTCCCCGGAGGTGTATATCTCCACGGGACCGCGTGACTATTTTGGTACGGGAAAGGAACAGGTTTGGCTATTAAGGGGTGTCCGGGCTTTTGCGAAGCTGCACTTTTAGTGAAGTATATCACCAAGGGTTTGGGCTTCACAACACCGCTCCCCTCCGTAGATTGCATGCATATATGCTGCTCTTCTTTTCCTTCAATGCCGACTTCCAGTCGACCTTGATCTATCATCCGCTGTAATAATTCCTCTACTTCCAAACACGTCTCCATGTCATGCATCTCGCCGGAGTGTAGCAGACAGGAATCCTCCTTACACCCACTATGGGGAATCACACCTCCTTTTTGTAGGGCCTCAAAGATAAACCTCCTAGGGGTTGCCACATCCCTTAAAGGTTTAGACCTGTGCGGCCTATCGGACTCAACTGCATTAACCTCTCCCCCTCCATGATTGGCGAGCGGGTTGGTTCTCACATTGGGCCGATCCTCTTGGAAAGTCAGCCATCCGGCATCCATTAAATGTTGGACCTTGTATTTAAGGGCCAAGCATTTTTCGACGGAATGCCCCGGGACACCCCCATGGTACTTGCAAGTTGCGTTAGGGTCATACCACTTCGGGAAAGGGGGTTCGAGGACCCTTCCGGGAGTTACCACGGCCAAATGGTTGGCGATGAGGGATGGTAGAAGATCTTCGTACGTCATTGGGAGCGGGGTGAATTCCGGCAATGGCCTCGGAGGGAAGTTCCTTGTCGTGTTGGAATTACCGGCCGGTCGAGTCGTGTTCGGAGTCGGAACTTGGGGAGCTTCCCTCTGGGTGGGTGCCTTAGGCTGCACGGGTGTTGAACTAGAGGCGTTCCCAGCATGAGCCGAGAAGCTTGGGTGATGTTGCGCGTACTGATGGGTACCATGAGGTGTTTGCTGGGGTTTGACCCACGCGGGTGTTGAAGAGACGGCATGGGCATCTCCTTCCTTCCTTTTTGCCCCTGTTGCCCCGATTCTTTTGGCATTCGCGTTTGTGGAGGAAACGTAATCAAACTTTCCTCTTTTCAATCCAACCTCGATTCTTTCCCCGGCAAACACCAGATCCGCAAAGCTGGACGGCATGTAACCCACTAGCTTCTCATAGTAGAACACTGGCAGAGTGTCTACCATCATGGTGATCATCTCTCTCTCAACCATGGGAGGAGCTACTTGTGCCGCCAAATCCCTCCATCGCTGCGCATATTCTTTAAAGGTTTCGCCCTCTTTCTTGAACATATTCTGCAGTTGAGTACGGTCAGGAGCCATATCAGAATTGTACTGATACTGCCTTAGGAAGGCAATAATCAGATCCTTCCAAGTACGGATACGGGAAGCTTCCAAATTAGTGTACCACACTACCGCAGCTCCGGCCAAGCTATCCTGAAAGAAGTGTATCAACAGCTTTTCATCTTTAGAGTGGGCGCCCATCTTACGGCAGTACATTTTGAGATGGTTTTTGGGACAAGTCGTCCCTTTATACTTGTCGAAGTCCGGCACTTTGAACTTCGGGGGAATAACAACATCGGGTACTAAGCAAAGATCCGTCATGTCTGCAAACGGATAGTCCCCAAATCCTTCCACAGCCCTCAATCTTTCCTCGAGGAGATCGAGCTTCCTTCTTTCTTCAGTTGCCGGGGGCGGCCCTTCCATGGACAAAACTATTGGCGATGCTGCAATGTTGGGTTGAGGCAACGTGCCTGGTGCCGGCCCCTCGGGGATCGGGGGATAGAACTCGACATCCCTTCGAGCATAATCTTGAGGGTCTTTATGGACTTCGTCGGGCTGCTGAGGAGGCTCTCTTTCATGGACGGGAGAGGCAATGTGGCCCGCATCTTCTTGCAAGACGGGTGGTGAATAGTTGGGCGGCAATCCATAAGGGTAAGCCGCTCGGTTGTATCCCAGGTGAGGGCTGCCATCGTGCCCCAGTGTGTCCCTTCCCCGTCCTACTATGTTTGAGGGAGGATGGTGCGTAGTTGCCAAGAGAGTCGAGTCTGCTTCGGCAGCCGAACTGACAGCGGCGGCGGTGGCCGCGTTCTTCTCTATGAGCTGCTTCATACTTAACATGGCCTCCATCATGGAGGCCATTTGTTCTTTCAGAGCCGACATGTCGGCTTTCATCTGTTCCTGCGTCTCCTCTTGATCACCCATCGTTCTAGATTTGGATCTGGTGCGATAGGGATCCCTTGCGGCGCGTTTAGTTATGGTGTTTTTCCCTAAAAAACCAAACGTGAGGAGTGGGTAAAGAAAGAAAATGCATGCTAGAGATGAAATGTAGGAGTGATTTGATTTGCACAAGCTTTTTGGAGTAGAAACATGGGACCAACTCATTTTATTTCAAAAAGGAAGTCGTATCCAGTCAAGGTCTGAGAGACCATACAAGTTTCCTAACGATTTCTAATTATGTGGGCCATTAAGTCTATCATATGCTGACAATAGCCGAGAAGCCCATGAATCTCTTCGGGGGTGGAGTAGGTATCTGCCATCGCCTTGGCCTTGGCTAACAAGCGGGGAAGTTCTTGACTCCCGTTCAAGGTAAGAGCAAACCGGTCCATCCACATGGTTGCCTCTTGGTGTAAAGAATCGATCACCCTTCCTCTAGCCTCTTTTTCCGCATATACTTGAGCATACTCATCCGCGATTCTATGCTCGTGGGCCGTGGCTAGACCTAACTCTTCTTGGTACTTGGCGATGATAGCTAGCATGTTGGTCTCCGTCTCGCATAAATGCTGAGACAAGCTTCTTTTGGACCTTGAACAAGCAATTAACTCCTCTTTCAGAACCATGCTATGTGCTCGCGACTGGTCTCTTTCTTCCCTTCGCAACTTGAGTTCACTATTGCTACCCCATAGAGCTCCGCGAAATTTGTTCCGGCCATACTCTTCCTTGCGAGAACCTCTTGCCGGTTTGATTTGTTCCCATGCTTACTAAAGTGAGACAAAAGCTGGTGCAAATCAAAACTCCGATATCTCATGGGTGGGATGGATGAATGCATGATGGAATGCATATGACACAGATGCAATCTAGGAATGCGGGGGTCCGGGGAATTTGTCCCCTTCTTAGATACGACGTCTAGGGGTAGCAAAATGCCCCAACGCACGTTTTTAAGAAGGCGACACGGACCCTCCGTTGGTTTGTTTACAGTAGGGATCAAGACAGAACCCATATGCAATGCCTATGCAAAAGACACAATGCGGGAATGTACACAGTATGACAATATTTACCGAACATAAGCAAAAGGGTATATGATACTCATGCATGGCAGTGTGAAAAATGGCACGCAGCGTGTTTGCTCCGTGCCCCTATTTAAGGGACCTATAAGGGAAAAAGCTAACTAGGCTTTTAGTAATAACCCCCAAGGTAGTCATATCTCTCTTGATGGTTTCTAGAGGTATCATCCCCTTCGAAGAACATATTGCAGCAGTAGGGACTACTAGCAACAATAAGTTTTCAAAGAGAAAAGCTCTAGATGAGGGTTCACTGTAACCAAGCAAGTCGGAGACCTAGCATGATCACAGATTCACCTCCACTCCTTATGTTCCCATGAACCCGGGTATAGGGCCCTTTTTCATTCACAGTGTGTGCAAATAGTGTTAGTGTTTGTGTGCATCAAATGAATAAATATTTACCTCATGCATACATTCTAAAACGCACTAAAAGCAACAAATAGTTTATATACACAAGAACATAAGACAAATAAAGGGAAACCAACAAAGGAGAAAGTCATGATAAAACATTGCACAAGATTAAATGGCCTAACTCTCTAAAAAATAGTCCCCAGTGGAGTCGCCAACTGTCGCAACCTACCCTTCGGCGGGAGGGCGACGCGAGACTCGCGGGATGCGTGTTCCACGAAAGGAATACGCGCGGAGTCGCAACCAACGTTTATTTGAGGAAAACGTCGGAAAAACCGGAAAAGACGCGATCTACGAACTTTTAAGTGAAAGGTTCGGGAGTTGTATTTACGCACGGGGAAGGTATTAGCACCCCACACGTCCGTCCCAAGGGACGGCAGCCTTTAATCGAATGTGCAAACATGACTTTGATTTTCACGTTCCCTTTTATGTCCTTATATCCTTTATGCCCTTTTTATATTTTTCTCTTTTTTGTGGTCGACAAGGGTGTTTCCCTTTGCTCCTACGTATTCCTCAATTTGTGATGAGGAAATCAGACCTACGTAGTTCTTTCTTATCAAGTGATTCTTTTTTACTTAAGTGGTGATCATTTTAAGGCGTTGGACCTTAAAAATGATCCATTTTACTTAGTGAGAAATTGAGATGACAAACTTCAAAAGCCTATTTTTGTGGACGAGCTTGACTAGGCGAGTTGATTTTAGCCTTAGTTTCACTTTAGTTATTAATCAATTCGATTAAGAATGAGAAATCCCAAAGAGAAAAACGTCCGATTGATTTTCCGCTTTATTTTACTAAAAGATGTTTTTTGATTATTATATTATTTTTTACCTTTTTTTGATTTCCAACGTGGTTACGGCACGACCGAACGGTCGGAATTCATTTTAACCGAAGTTAACGGATAACACAATTCAAACGTTCGGTGGAAATTTATTTTATTTTTAAGTTAAGCGAGAAATGACTTAAGTAAAATGGCTTAAGCACGTCAAGAGGGGGTATAAAAAGTAAACAAAACGAGAATAAAAATGCACGAAACACAATGTGGACCACCATGGGTGCATAGAATGAATCGAAAAGCTTGGTTCGAGGTACTTACTCGTTGAAGATCGAAGAACGAATGAAGAACGTCGAAGAACGGTTGAAACTTTTGCGAAATTCCTCACGGAAAACGTTACGGAAACGTTTCGGAAGCGCCTCGGCTTAGATTTTCTTCACGGAAATAATTTTTCCAAGCAAATTCGAAAGAGAGAGAAGTGCCTAAGGGGCTGAACCCCTTCCTTCTTCACTTCCTCCCCTATTTATAGCAAAATAGGGGAGGTGGTTGCCGCCCAGCTCGCCCAGGCGAGCCAGGTTGCTTCCTCCAGAAGCAACAGCCTTCTGGAGGAATATTCTGGAGGGCCCAAGTGGGCCTGGGTGCTATTTGCACCCCCATTTTTACTAAGTACACCCCCTCTGCTGTTTTTTGGTGATTCTTTTTTCGTAAAGTTACGGAAACTTACGAATTTCGTAACGATACTTGTTTTCTTTCCGTAATGTTACGGAACCTTGCGGATTACATAATCATCCCCCTTTTGACTTACGGAATGTTACGGAACCTCACTTAATTATGCAACGATGCTTCCGTTTGATTTCCGGTGTGTCACGGAAACTTACGGATTGTGCATCAACATTTTTTTGGTTTTTCGGCATGTCCTGGAATTTCACAAATTGCCTAATGATGGATGCCAAGCACCTCACAAGGACCAAAGAAAGGTCGCATGTCATCAAGCAAAGGTCCCCAGACGAAATTAGGGTATGACAATTAGGAGACAAGGTTAGAGATAAAATCCGTAGTCAATCTGCCAATGGAGATATTCCATATGAAAGTTTAAGCTATGGTAAATTAATTTCTTAAGCCATCATAGGTGATCCAACAAGATTACCCTTTCTGATGGCAATCTATATCCTTTGTGATCTAACAAGATTACCCTTTCTGATGGCAACAAGATTACCCTTGGAAACAAGACATCATAGGTGATCCAACAACAAATGTCATAACAAATTGGCAAGTGAAGGATGGTGAGTTAATCCAATCGGAATTACCTCCCGCAACACAATATCAACTACCAAACATCAAAGACAGTAACAATAAACCTGTCATGGCAATTCCATTCAAGACAAAAGATGTCAATGAGGAAATAACCTCTAAAGACATTAAGAGCCTAATGGAACAGGAAAATTATACCAACAAATACTTACAAGCTTTAGGAGAAACCATAAAAACTAAGGTAGTTCCTAAACAAAAATCAATTGAGGAAACTTCGCCAAGAATCCCCATTGAAAAACCTTTATTCAAACCTTTCAAAGTTAGTGAGAAGGCTAAAAGAAAAATTAGGGAACTTAGAAAAACTAAATCCTTAATTGAAGGCGTAGGTGACAACCATAGTGAATTACTAAACAAGATTGGTAGTTTACTTAAAGTCATTCCAGATACCCCCCAAGCCTCGGAAAATACTTCCAAAATGGTAACAAGAAGTACCTCCAAATTAATCAATGTTATTAATGAAGATAGTGACCAAAACTCAGATAACACAACTGAGATAGGATCAGTGTCAGAGAAGAATATAAATCCAATTAATTCCAAACACTGGAAAACACCCTCCAAATTATATTATCAACGTCCAACTGCCCCTGACCTTCTATTAGAGGAAAGAGGTGAAAACAATTTTAAGAGTTTTAGTGCAAACAACATCTATGAATGGAACATAGATGCACAAACGGAGTATAACATCATGAATACACTCCAACATATGACCATGGTAGCTACGGCTTACCAAACCTCCCATGAATGTTCAGAAGAGACCATTATAGATATCTTAGTGGCAGGATTTTCTGGACAACTGAAAGGATGGTGGGATAATTATCTCACTAACGAAGAGAAATCAAAAATTTACAGCGCAGTTAAGACGGATCTCAATGGAAAAGTCATTACTAATGACGATGATAAAGAGATTCCTGACGCTGTTAACACATTAATTTTTACAATAGCCCAACATTTCATTGGAGACCCATCCTTGTGGAAAGATAGGTCTGCAGAATTATTGTCAAATCTTAAGTGTAGAACCTTAGCGGATTTTAGGTGGTATAGAGATACTTTCCTAACTAGGGTTTACACAAGAGAAGATAGTCAACAACCTTTTTGGAAAGAAAAATTTCTAGCTGGTCTTCCCAGATCATTAGGAGACAAGGTTAGAGATAAAATCCATAGTCAATCTGCCAATGGAGATATTCCATATGAAAGTTTAAGCTATGGTCAATTAATTTCTTACGTCCAAAAGGTAGCCTTAAAAATTTGTCAGGATGACAAAATTCAGAGGCGATTAGCCAAAGAAAAGGCTCAAACAAAGAGAGATCTAGGTTCTTTCTGCGAACAATTTGGTCTACCGGCCTGTCCAAAACAAAAGAAAAAACAATCCTCTAAAAAAGAAACCCATGAGAATAAACCGGTCAATACAAAGAGATTTCCAAGGAGGAGATACTCACACAAACCATCAACCGGTAGAGGAATGGAAAATCCTAAACAAAAAACAAAATAAAAAATAACGTGCTACAATTGTGGAAAACAAGGCCACATCAGCAAATACTGTAGGCTAAAAAAGAAGTTAAGAAATCTTAACCTGGAACCCGCAATTGAAGAGCAAATAAACAATTTGCTCATAGAAACCTCGGAGGAAGAAACAGAAACTTCATCCTCCGTGCTTTCCGATGAAAACCTAAACTTAATCCAACAAGATGACCAACTATCATCAACAGATGATGATGATGGGCAAATCAATACTCTAACAAGAGAACAAGATCTCTTGTTTGAAGCAATCAATTCCATACCTGACCCCCAGGAAAAGAAGGTTTTTCTGGAAAAACTCAAGAAAACATTAGAGGTAAAACCTAGACAAAAGGATTTTATCACAAACAACAAATTTGATGTAAGTAACATACTCAAGAGATTAGAAAATTCTTCAACCAAACCAACGACAATCCAAGATCTCCAAACAGAGATAAACAATCTAAAAAGAGAAGTAAAAGAACTTCGTCAACAACAAGAAATTCATCAGATCATTCTTTCTCAACTTAAAGAAGACAGTGATTCTGAAAATACCAACAACAGTGAGGAAAACCAACCAGAAAATTTAGAAGATGATATGTTTATGGGATTAATCAACAAGATTAAAATCCAAAAATTTTTCATAAACATAAAAATAATTATTAATGATTTCGTTTTAGAAACAATGGCCCTATTTGACACAGGGGCTGATTCAAACTGCATTTTAGAAGGATTAATTCCTACAAAATTCTTTGAGAAAACCTCAGAAAAATTAAGTACGGCAAACGGCTCAAAATTAAAAATTAATTTTAAGCTATCAAATGCAATCATTGAAAACCAAGGTCTTAAGATTAACACAAACTTTCTTCTGGTAAAAAACCTTAAGAATGAAGTAATCTTAGGAACGCCCTTCATTAGAGCCCTGTGTCCCATCCAAATATCTAATGAAGGAATAACCACAAATTATTTAGGAAGAAAAATTATATTTAATTTTTCTACTAAACCAATTTCTAGAAATATAAATCTTATAGAAAATAAGATTAATCAAATTAACTTCTTAAAAGAAGAAGTATCTTTTAATAATATTCAGATACAACTGGGAAAACCCCAAGTAAAAGAAAAAATTCAATCTTTATTAAATCATATTGAATCGACCGTTTGTTCTGAATTCCCACAAAAGCCAGACCAATCCAAATGAATGAAGAACTTCTTCAATACTGTCAAAAGGAAATCAAGGATTTGCTTGATAAAGGCCTAATCCGGAAAAGCAAAAGTCCATGGTCTTGTGCGGCTTTTTATGTTAACAAACAATCTGAGATTGAGCGTGGAACACCCCGCTTAGTCATAAATTACAAACCATTAAATCAAGCATTACAATGGATTAGATATCCTATTCCAAACAAAAAAGATTTGCTTAACAGATTAAATTCTGCAAAGATATTTTCAAAATTTGATATGAAATATGGATTTTGGCAAATCCAAATCCAAGAATCAGACAGGTACAAAACAGCGTTTACTGTACCTTTCGGGCAATATGAATGGAACGTGATGCCGTTCGGACTGAAGAATGCCCCTTCAGAATTTCAAAAAATTATGAACGATATTTTTAATCCCTATTCAAAATTTGTCATTGTCTACATAGATGATGTTTTAATCTTTTCCCAAAACATTGACCAACATTTCAAACATCTCCAAACATTCATACATATCATCAAACAAAATGGTTTGGCAGTCTCCAAATCAAAAATCAATCTTTTCCAAACTCGAATTCGATTCCTTGGTCACAATATATATCAAGGTACAATCATTCCAATCGAAAGGTCAATAGAGTTTGCTAGCAAATTCCCCAACCAAATCTTAGACAAAACCCAGTTACAAAGATTTCTAGGTTGTCTAAATTACGTAGGAGAATTTGTCCCCTATTTAAATAATATTGTCAAGCCATTACATGATAGGCTGAAGAAAAATCCGCCTCCTTGGTCTGACCTCCATACACAAACGGTTAAAGAAATCAAAGTCAAAGTCCAGTCCATTAAATGTCTGTATCTTCCTATTCCACAGGCATTTAAAATTGTCGAAACTGATGCTTCAGACATAGGTTATGGTGGCATCCTCAAACAAAGAGTCCATGGCCAAGATCATGTCATTGCATATACATCAAAACATTGGAATCCTGCACAATTAAAATATTCAACTGTTAAAAAAGAAGTTTTAGCAATTGTTTTGTGCATTTCCAAATTTCAATTGGATTTATTAAACCAAAAATTTTTAATCAGGGTTGATTGTAAATCAGCCAAAGATATTTTACAAAAAGATGTTAAAAACCTTGCCTCAAAACAAATTTTTGCACGATGGCAAGCAATTTTAAGTGTCTTTGATTTTGACATAGAATACATCTAGGGCACCTCAAATTCACTACCTGACTACCTTACCCGTGAATTCTTACAGAAAAGTGGTAATGCCTCCTAAGGCATCGGGAATCTCCCTACGAGGAGGAAGGAGTACAGGCAAAGGAGCCAGGCTGGCTCTTCCAGAGCCAACCATCAAGAAATCATCTACCTCTTCTGGGTCACCATCCCAGGCTGGGTCATCTACCCAGAAAACCAATTTAGAAGGGTCATCAACCCAGATTGCCTCAATCAAACCCGAGCCATCCACTCAGGAATCTCCCAAACCGACAACCGCCAAACAAACATCGGCCGACTATGCATGGCCAATTGAAACCCTTCAGGCCCTTCAAGACATGGGTCTGACCAAATTTCCAAAAATAATCAAAAAATCTTGGGCAGACATTGCCTCAGAATCTGATGATGAATCTGAATCAAATTTACAAACAATGATCCAAAATGCGTCAATGACCAAAACAGCCACCAATACTAAAGGAAAACTACCTTTAGCCAAAGCTCAAACACCACCTACCAAACAAACTAACAATTATATTTATAAAAATAAATTGTTAACTGTTTTGCAGATGGAACCTGAATTTTGGGACAAAAATCCCTTCAAGGCGACGGCCAAGGCTTTCCCACCAGGATTTCACTACAAACCAACCACCATCCTGAAGACAAGAACTTTTTATGAATTGATTTTGGTAGATTCAAACTCAGTATCTATCAAACATTTCAAAGATCCAAAAGACCAAACCTTAAACACCCACTCAACCATCCAAATACTAAAAGTTCTTCAACCGAGACACTTTGGTTCGGACTTGAACAAAGGAAAGAGATTTTCAGTTCCATTTGATCCGGTAGGTTATACCTATTGGGATTACGTTGATGCTTGGACTAAGGTGTTTTGGCACCAAAATACCCGCTTCAAGCATTCATGGTTGATATATTTCAAGACCAACACAATTTACAATTTTCCCAATTGGTTTTTGCAATGGTGGGACTTCTTTGGACCAATCCCAGAGATATTCCCAGAAACGGTCCAACAAGGATTTTCCCAATTTAAGAAACAATACAATTCGCAGGAATCACGAATTCCAGCAGATCTTAAATACTTTTCAAGCTTTGCACTGTCATGGATATTCTCATGGCAATATCGTTACAGCAAGACTGAAAAGACAAACCAATATCCATCACTACAAAGACACGCATTTGTAAAATGGTGGACACAATTTGACTCATCCAAAGCGGATCCAGAACAAGTAAAACTATGGTTCCAATCCCATCCAGAATTCCTCAAGGCAGCTGATCCAGAGACTTCTGTGTTTTTGAACCAAAAGTCTCATCTGGCAGCATTTTTAGCAGGATCGACATCAAAGGAGGTCTTAGCTAAAAATCTGAAGGAAGTTCTACAAATGTTACAACAGGAAGAAGAAGCTTCATCCTCAAAGAAGGAAGAAACAAGTTCTGCTGAAGAAGACGAAGAAGATCCCTTTTACCAAAACGAAGATTATTGTTTTGGTATCTGTTTAGATTAAATTTAATTTCGGTCACAAAACCGTCTGTTTGTAATTAATGTGTAATTAATGCTGGACAATACTACCTGTCCTGTAGCCATTAAAGTCCCGGTCAAAACTACTTGTCTTGTAACAAACAGTCAAATAGTCCCGGTAAAAACTACCGGCAACTACCGGTCTTAGATTTTTTGCTATATAAGGAGTCCTCAAGTATGTTGTGAGGCACCCTTTCATTTAGCCATTTTTTCAGGTTTCGGAAGAGAGGTGCTCTGAAACAAGATTTTTGTAAGCGCTTCTTTCTAGATTCAATAAATTTCTATTTTTCATCCTTCTCTCTTCTCCCTCCACCGATCCTGTGCGGCTCTGCCGCCGCTTCGGTTTCTTTGTTTTCAAAAACCTGGGTTTGTAAGCCGTTTCAGTGTGCCCTTGATATTTGCTTTACAAGTTTATAATTCTTAAGTTTAATTTTATCATACTGCATTCTTACTTCCTATCTGTCTGTTTGATCTTACTCCGCTGATATATATATATTGTGAAGTATTTTTGCTACATACATGCATATCCAAGGTATCTTTCTACCTAAACATACATATATATATTTTTTGTGAGGTATGACTACCTTCCGAGCTTGTGCTTGTTTTATTTAAATTCCTAGGATCATGAGCAACTAGGTATGTCCTACTATGACTTGAGAAACAAAAAGTGATCAAATAACAAGCAGAGATTTAAAAGGTACTAGGTTGCCTCCTAGTAGCGCTTCTTTAACGTCTTGAGCTGGACGCTTGATGGCTTGTCGTTCACGGACCTAGTACTTTGCTTACCTTTGGCTTTGGACTTGGTCGCCTATTGGTCGGCCATGGGTCGTAAGCAACGCTCTAACCTTTTTGTGGATGAGCTGAGGTAAACTCTAGAGGTGATGGCGGTGCGTCTACTGCCCGCTGCCGGCCATCCCCAGGCTGCTGTGGTGTTTCGCCCTGCACCTGCCTAGAGACGCAATACTTCTTGATGAAAGCTTGATTAGTAGGGGACTTGATGCCCTTGCTGGAGGTGACAGGCACTCCGTAGAACTGACAGAGACCCGTAATTAGAGCTTGACAATTCCAAGACCCTGTTGGACTTCTTCGGGTCCACTGGGAGTTTTGCAGGCGCGATCCCTGCAAACAATAGATGAAATCAGAAATCAGTCGAGCGATGTGCATACTTACCTATGATGACGTGACCTTGTCGGGGGGAACGGACACCCTGTAGGACTACAGAGGCCCGTAACCAGAGCTGGAAACCCCAGGGCCCTGTTGGACTTCTCCGGGTCCACTGGGTGTCTTTGTGGGTGCGATTCCTGCAAACAATAGATGGTATCAGAAAGCAGTTGATAGATCTGTATACTTGCCTATGTCACGATGGCATGACCTCGCTGGGGGAACGGGCACCCTGTAGGACTGACAGAGGCCCGTAACCAGAGCTGGAAACCACAGGGCCCTGTTGGACTTCTTCGAGCCCACTGGGCGTCTTGTGGGCGCGATCCCTGCAAACAATAGATGACATCAGAAATAAATTGAACCATGTGCATACTTACCTATGTCATGACGGCACAGACCAACCGATACATCTGCAGGGGGAGATTGGCATTGTGGTCGCCGGGCAGAATGTTACTAAATAGCAACGTCATCCATATCCATGTAAAAGTGGTCATGTTGGTGCGCATGATCCACACTCGTCTTTTTGCAGCGGCATGGGTGAAATCATGCCCCGGTATGCATAGTAGATGCGTGATAGCCTCCCTCTCTGGATGTGCTCGCACAGTTGGTCGCCCTCTAATATCAAGGGGTGGCCCAGGAACTGATAAAAGGAAACTACTGGCCCCTTAACCGATAGCGCAAGTCTCGGTGAAGCATCTAAGGGCAAAGGACCTTATATTCTCCTAAGGTGTGGATATGGAGCACATTGAAAATGAGGACGCGTAGCCCTCTAAAGGCGAGGGCGTGCAGCCCTCTGCAGGCGAGGATGTGTAGTCCTCTAATGGCGAGGACATATAGTCCTCTAAGGTACTAGTACCCAAGGGTCCACCTTTATGAGAAAGCAAGAGATTGACTCATCGAGAGGGCCGGTCATCCACCAAGATTGGACACGAGATGTAGGAAATCTATTCAGTTAACATGATTTTTAGGGATTCAGACTCATGCAACCTTTGTCGTGAAATTTGGTAATGCTGACCTCATATGAAACAATGCAATGCAATGGAAAGTTGTACAATGTTCATGACATTCTTTCCCTATTTTGTCATTTTGATTTTGATTTAATCTTTTTGGAAAACACAGATTGACTGTCCTTTTGAAAAAGGTGATAATTCATGCAACCTTATCCTATCTTTTGCAAATCTCTCGGGGAACTCCCTTAGAGTGTATGTTCTGTTTGATTTAGTCACTTGACCATTTTGGAGTGACGGGAATGGAGCCGTTTGACGTTTAATCAATCTATTGAAATTTCAGGGCTTGTCTCCCCCCTTTTTTGTTTAAAAACATCGATGGGTGAGAACTTTTGATCTGCCCCTATGTTCACTTGAGGCTCATGCACGATGCCCCTCATTGCCCTAGTGTAAGGCTTTGAGGTACCAATTGTTATCTTTCATCATGACCTTGTAGCTGGGAACCTATTCGGTGAGAACTTCTAATCTGCCCCTAGGTTCGCTTGAGGTTTTTACATGGTGCCTTTCATTGCCCCAGTGTAGGGCTTAGAGGTACCAATTGTTGTCTTGTTTTCACAACCTCATAGTGAGGAAGAATGAAAGAAGCAGTTGATTCTTGCAAAAATAATTTTCCAAGGACGAGAAATAGTTGAAGGATTTTTCAGTTGATGGATTAAGTCAAATGACTCCTATGTAGAAGCAAGATGTTTTGATGTCTTGATGATGCTAAAGGATCAAGTGCTTCTAAGTTTTATTTAAGACAAGAATCTAGATATGTGATCAAGTTGATCTCCAGAATCTTTAGGAAGAAGTTTCCAAATTGAAAACAAACAAAAGGTTTGACCAAAGAATTCTATCATTTCAAATTGAGATTTTCTCTCTGGTACTCGATTACCAACAACTGAAGATGTTTACAACAGTCACTAGAAATTTGAATTCAAAATTTATAATGTGTAATTGATTACGCATGGATGGTAATTGATTACCCACAGTTTATTGAACGTTTTAATTCAAATTTTAAAGCCTGTAATCGATTACACAAGTCTTGTAATCGATTACCAGAGGGGATTTTTAGAATATAATTCCCAAGAGTCACATCTATTCAAATGGTTTATGAATGGCCATCAAAGGTGACTTGGAAACACAAATTTAAAGAGAGTTTTCATTGCCCAAACAGTTTTATTCTCTCAAAAGATTAAGAGTTTTTCTGAACTAAAATGTCTTATCCTCTCAAAAAGATTCCTTGGTCAACCACTTGCATATTTAATAAGGACTTTTGATTGATCTTCATTGTATAATCTATCTCTTTTAAGAGAGATTTCTTCTTCTCTTCTTCTTATTTCTAAAAAGGGATTAAGAGACCGTGGGTCTCTTGTTGTAGGGGATTCTTGAACACAAGGGAAGGGTTGTCCTTGTGTGCATTGTTAATCCGAAAAGAGAGAGTGAAAGTTTAATTGGGGAATAATCTTCGTATCTTAATTCAACCCCCCTTTTTCTTAAGGTAACTAAGGCCATTTATCCAACATCCTATTCTTGATAGCTCACTTCTCTCTAAAAAGACAAACTTTCCGGAATGATAAAATGAGGTCACATGAATGTCTTGAAAACACAGTCAATCAAATGCTTTTTTTTTCTTTTTGAACTCCCTTTTTTATTTTTATTTTGAAACTTATTTGTTTTGAACTTTACTTGTTGATTTACGGCGCCCCCACCAACGTGCAAGACGAGTAATCTCTGATTGAACGGTCTTGGAAGTCCAAACTCAGGAGCACAGGTCGCTTGAGCAAACAGACCAATGGCTTGCACCCACATTCTGGTGAAAGTTGAATAAGCAAAGATGCGTTTGCGAGAGGATGAGGGACAAAGATATCAACTTTATCCATTTCTTTTAACATTGTAACTGTGGTTTACAATAATGGTACAAACTTGAAAATCCTGATGGGTTATTAGAGACATCTAACAACAGCTTTCAAAATTGCCCCATGTGTGGCATCTCTTGTCAATGTCAGGATTTACACGCGATTCTCCTCAAATTTCAGCCAGCCCGCATCAATTAGACCTTGCACCTTACGCTTCAGGCCCCTACAATGCTCAATGGAATGCCCCGGGGCTTCTCCATGACAAGCACACGTTGCGTTCGAGTCGTATTCTCGGAGAAATGGAGGTTGATGAACCTTGGTTGGGGTTATGGCTACCATTGAATTATCAAGTAGATATGGGAGCAAGTCAGCACAGGACACTTGAATTGGGGTGAATTCTACAGGCTTTCTCGCTGCAAAATTCATTTCTTGGTTGGTGTTTTGGTTTATGCTAAAGGTGGTGTTTGTCATTGGAAGTGCGGTAGGTAGACTTTGTGGTTGTTTTAGGGATGGCCTTTGTGGAAAACTGGGTGGTGGGTAAGGAGAAGGTTTGTTATTGGCTGAGTAATGACATTGTTGGGATGGTGGGAAACTTGGCTGTATTGGAATAGCAGTCATAGCACGGGCTTCTCCTTCATCCTCACCCTCTTCATTTGCCCCAGTTTTCTCATTCGTCCAAGCAGGATGACTAAATTTTCCTTTTTTTCAGACCCACATCGATCCTTTCACTGGCAAAGACCAAATCCGCAAAGCTTTGAAGGTGCGTAACCCACCATTTTCCATAGTAGAATACTGGCAATGTGTCTACTATCATTGTCATCGTTTTTTCCGTCATTGAGGTGCCACTTGAGCTGCCAGGTTCTCCACCTTTGGGCGTATTCTTTGAAAGATCCGTGCCCCCTTTTTTGCACATATTTTGTAGTTGCATCCTATCCGAAGCCATTATACTGACATTGCCTAACGAAGGCAACCATTAGGTCCTCCCAGGAATGGACTCGGGAAGGTTCCAAGTTAGTGTACCAGGTAACAACTACCCCAGTAAGACTTTCTTGGAAGGAATGTATCAACAATTCCTCATCTTTTGCGTATGCCCCCATCTTCCGACAATACATCTTTAGATGGTTCTTGGGGCAAGTAATCCCCTTGTACTTGTCAAAGTCCAGCACCTTGAACTTGAGAGGGGTGATGATATTGGGTATTGGGAACAACTCTTCTAGGTTAGCAAAGGAATAATCTTCACATCCTTCAATGGCCCTAAGCCTTTCCTCTAGATGATCCAGCTTTCCCATTTCTGCCATAGCATGAGGGTTTTTACTTTTCGTGGAATGCAAGAGGTGTAGTTGTGGGTGATACTGAGGGCCCTCCAAAGGGTTTTGTAGGGGTATACCACCAACTGCTTGCCCTTTAGTGGCATATCCGAGCCAATGCTCGAAGTCGGCTAGATTGTGATGGGGAATTTCATGTGTCTCCCCCACGGTTTAAGAGACATGTGCATGATCAGTTTGGGGTTGCTGGCTCTCAATGGGTATAGGAGTGGAGTTATTGACATTCTTATTGGGAGTGTACGCCACATTGGGTGGCGTATAGTTGAGAGGCAAGCCATATGGCGGGAAGGCATGCTCGTTTTGAATTTGCACATCATGGGGGCCGCCCATACTTCCCAAATCTTTGCCTACCATATCTGAGGTTGGATGATTCATTGATGCCGGATGGGGACGTCGGGTTCACCTTAGCAACAACGCTGGTAGCGGCAATTGCAACCGCATTGGCTTCCATTATCTTCTTCACGCTCATCATGGCCTCCATCATTGTGGCCATTTTCTCTTTAATGGCCTCCATGTCGGCCTTCATCTTCTCTTGTATCTCCTCTACTTCACCCATTACTCTAGCTCTAGCACAAGTTCGGTGAGGGCACCGTAAAGCATGTTTTTTTTTCTTTTTTATAACAATGATTAAGTTCTTTTTTTTCAGGGAAAGAATGCAATGAGCAATGCAACCAATGAACAACATGGATGTATGCGAATGATGCATAGTTGAAGTATTGCGAATTTGTACACTGGATATGGGGTTGAATCAATTTAGATTTTCAACATGGTCCATGACATCTTCGTCAAGGTGAAACTGGAAGTAACAGGGACATCAGCAGCCCTAAATGTGTTTGGCAGTAGACGAAGCAGCGATGTAACACGATCTTTTGCCCCAATTTTTTCAAGATGGTTACTTCCATACTTCAACTTGACTCGATGAACCTTTTCGTAAAAGCACGAGCTTGGTTTAACCCCATTACCCAGGGAATGGCAATTTTGATCGCCAATACTTCATCAACAATTCATAGGGATGAAAGACTCGGGAATATGCATGCTATGCATGGAAAATGTAATTATGAGATCGAGATGCCCGAAGAAACATCCTTTCTTAATTAACCACGCATTAGGTACCATGCTCAATCATTTTGTTTTGTTGTTTGTGTGTTTTCTTTTAATTTTAGAAATGGGTTTATGATCCCAACATGGTCGGCTCATGGTACCTAACACATGCAACTAAGAATGCATCATGAATTTTCATGCTTCCCTTTTTTTTTTTTTTTGTAGAGGAAAATACTAGGATCATGTATGAGCAAACATGTAGAACAAAAAGTATGTTGAACGCATATGCATGATGATGCAATGACTCATGCAAAATGGGAATGTGATAACGGACAAGAGATGTTTATGCGGTGCATGATATGAATGCATTTACGGACACGAGATCCCGGAAAATTATCTCTCCTTATTGCGCATTTGGGGGGCGCAGTGCCCCATGTGTGCAGTTAAGAAGACGATATGGATCTTCCGGCTTCCCATGACAAAAGACGAGACCCACATACAACGCATGTGTGATGGTATGATGCAAATGCACATGCATGAAACGGAAAGAAAACAACACAAAGGGGTAATTCACACATACGAGACTGCAAAGATCCAACTTTAATGCTACGTTTTGGGCATGATGGCGCCTCAACATAGTATTAAAAAGGTTACGTATTACTCTAAAGAAACCAAACATCACTAGCAAAACTATAAACTGGTGCTATTTACCAAAAAAATGCATGAGAACGAATGGCACGGAGCGTGTTTGCTCTTTGCCCCTATTTGGGAACCTATAGGACAATATCTAGGGGTCTCTAATAACTATTCCCCAACAATTCATAACTCACACGACTATTTTCTAGAGGTATCATCACTCAAGATAACAATATTGTGGCGGTATGGAATACCAGCGACAACACATTATAAAGAGAGAAAGCTCTAGACGAGGTTTCACTATTATCAAGCAAATCGGAGACCTAACATGATAATAGATTCACCTCCACTCCTTAAATTCCCATGAACCCGGGTATAGGGCCCCTTTTTTACTCAAACCCGTGGGTGCTTAGAATGCAGCGTAAAGAATGCGAAATAGACAATAGTTATTTACATTTTACACAGTTCAACAAATGCACACACGAAGTTTCACAAATCCACAATTCCTTAAAATAGGCCTAACTCACAAAAATCGTCCCCAGTGGAGTCGCCAACTGTCGCCACGTGCCCTTCGCGGGCGAGCGAGGGCGAGGTTCACGGGTGCGCTTTCCAAAGGAGGAAAGATGCGCGGAGTCGCCACCAACGTTTATTTGTGGAAAACGTCGGGAAAACCGAAGGAAACCGGTCAAAATGAAAATTCTAAGATCGGGAGTTGTATTTACACTTGAGGAAGGTATTAGCACCTCTCACGTTTGTCTCGAAGGACAACAACCTATTTTTAGAATTGTGGAAATCGTGTTACCTTAACTTTTATTTCTTTTTATTTTTTGAGGTCGACAAAAGCGGGGCTTTTGCTCCTACGTACCCTCCTTTGGAGAGGAAATCAGACCTACGTAGTTCTTTCTTACGCGTGAATCAAGTGACTTTTTTACTTTGAAAGGTGATCATTTTAAGGCGTTGGACCTTAAAAATGATCCATTTTACTTGGTAAGAAACTGAAATGATAAACTTTCAAAACCCTATTTTTGTGGACGAGCTTGACTAGGCCAGTTGATTTTAGCCTTAATTTCACTTTAGTTATTAGTCAATTCAATTAAGAATGAGAAATCCCAAAGAGAAAACGTCCGATTGATTTTTTGCTTTACTTTACTAAAAGGTATTTTTTTATTATTAAATTATTATTTTACCTCTTTTTTTGATTTCCAACGTGGTTACGGCACGACCGAACGGTCGGAATTCATTTTAACCAAAATTAACGGATGATACAATTCAAACGATCGGTGAAAATTTATTTTATTTTTAGATTAAGCGAGAAATGACTTAAATAAATGGCTTAAGCACGTCAAAAGGGGGTATAAAAAGCAAATGAAAACGGGAATAAAAATACATGAAACAAAATGTGGACCACCACGGGTACATAGAATGAATTGAAAAGCTTGGTTTGAGGTACTTACCCGTTGAAGACTGAAGAAAACGAAGAACGAACGATGAATCTTGAAGAACGGTTGAGAATCTTCGCGTAATTACTCACGGAAACGTTACGGAAATGTTACGGAAGCGCCTCGGCTTGGATTTTGTTCACGGAAATAATTTTCCTCAGCAATTTCGAGAGAGAGAGAAGTGCCTAAGGGGCTGAACCCTTTTCTTCTTCACTTCTCCCCCTATTTATAGCAAAATAGGGGAGAAGCTTGCCACCCAGCTCGCCCGGGCGAGCAAGGTTGCTTCCTCCAGAAGCAACAGCCTTCTGGAGGAAGAATCTGGAAGGCCCAAGTGGGCCAGATTTCTATTTGCACCCCATTTTTACTAAATGCACCCCCTTCTATTTTTTTGGTAATTCTTTTTCCGTAACGCTACGAAACTTTACGAATTTCGTAACGATACTTATTTTCCTTCCGCAAGGTTACGAATCCTTACGGATTATGTATTTACTCTTTTTTAGCTTTCGAAGAAGTTACAAAAACTCACGGATTGTGCAAAAACACCTCTTTTTGATTTCCGCCACATTACGGAATTTCACGGATCGCGCAAGCCTGCTTCCTTTTGATTTCTGAGACGTCTCGGGACTTCATTTATTGTGCAACAAAGGACGCCAAGTATCTCAAAGCGGCTAACCAAAGGTTGCATGTCATCAAGTAATAATCCCCGGACGAAATTAGGGTATGACACTTAGCATACAGTATGTTATCCTTGAGGGTTTGCAACACAACCCTTAGATGCTCCTCATGTTCCTCCCTAGTCTTGGAATACACCAAGATATCATCGATGAAGACCACTACAAAACTATCTAGGTAGGGATGAAAGATCTTATTCATGTAGTCCATAAACACACCAGGGGCGTTGGTCACACCAAAAGGCATAACCAAGTACTCATAATGGTCGTAACGGGTCCTAAAGGCAATCATCGGAATATCCTCAGACTTCACTCTAATCTGGTGGTAACCTGACCTGAGATCTATCTTACTAAACACACAAGCCCCCACTAATTGGTCTATGGTCATCTATCCTAGGTAAAGGGTACCTATTCTTAATTGTCTCCTTGTTCAGTTGACGATAGTCTACACATAGCCTCATTGTCCTATCCTTATACTTAACTAACAACACTGGCGCTCCCTAGGGTGACACACTAGGCCTCACAAACTATTTCTCTAAGAGCTCATCTAACTATTTCTTAAGCTCGCTCAGCTCTACAGTGGACATCCTATAAAGTGCTATGGGTATAGGTCCAGTACCGGGCACTAGGTCTATGGAAAACTCAACCTCTCTCTCAGGTGGTAATCCAAGCACCTCCTTAAACACCTTTGGAAACTCCCTTCTATGGGTATATCACTCACAAGGGTTTTGGTCTCAACACTCATACTAGCTAAGATCATGTATACCTATGCATCCTCCCTCAAAGATGCCTCAACCTAGTTAGCAGGCAAAAATATATCACCTTCAGTCACACCAGACTCGGGAAAGAAAACACATTTCTCAAAACAGTTTAATAAGATGTGGTTGGAAGATAATCAGTCCATACCAAGAATAGCGTCGATTTGACTCAAAGGTAACAACCAAATCAATAAGAAATTATCTTCAGAAATTAAGATAGGACATTGCAAGCACACATCAGAAGTTAAAACAGACCCACTAGTAGGTGTATCCACAATTAAGTCAAATTTCAAAGGAGACACAGGCAAAGCCATCTTTTCAACACAGACACGAGAAATAAACAAATGTGTCGCACCTGAATCATACAATACAACCAAGGGAGCTTGACTTATGAAACACATACCTTGGATAAGATCATCAGACTATGCGACATCAGCACCACTAAGAGCATACACTCTCCTTGTGTTATAGAAGCTTGCTTGAGAATCTTCTATAGAGGCTGGATCTTTGAGCTTCAATAAGGTCCTTCAATGGTGATTTTTAGCCATGGAGTTGCAGCGGAAGATAAAGGATAAGAGGTGAGAGGAGGTGTCATCCACTAAAGAATAAGCCATGGAAGGAGAAGCTTCATCACCAAAAGAGTGCCTTGGATAAGAAGCTTAGAGTGGAAGCTTCCATAGAGGAAGAGAATGAGAGAGAGAAGGGGGCGTGGAAATTGAAGGAGAATAGGGAGAGAGGTTGAACTTTGAAGTGTGTCTCACAAGTTTCTCATTCATCAAAGTTATGACAAGTGTTACACATGTTTCTATTTATAGCCTAGCAAATGGGAAGCTTCCTTGAGAAGCAAGGAAGGTAGCTTCCTTAGGAAGCTAGAGGAAGAAAGCTTCCTTGAGAAGCTAGAGGGGGGCTACTCACACCCCTGCAATAGCTAAAGCTCACTCCATGTAAAAATACATGAAAATACAATGGGAAGCTTCCTTGAGAAGCAAGGAAGGTAGCTTTATTGGAAAGCAAGGAAGAAAGCTTCCTTGAGAAGCTAGAGGGGGGCTACTCACACCCCTACAATAGCTAAGCTCACCCTCATGCCAAAATACAAAAAAAAAATCCTTACTACAAAGACTACTCAAAATGCCCTAAAATACGAGGCTAAAACCCTATACTACTAGGGTGCCCTTAATTTGTAGGGTAAGGTGCACTTAATTTGTAGGGTACCTTACAAACCTAAAATGGCCAAAATACAAGGCGCAAAAGAAGGACAACCTATTTTGATATTTACAAAGAAAAGTGGGCTCATACTTAGCCCATAGGCCCTAAATCTACCCTAAGGCTCATGAGAACCCTAAGGCCTTCTCCTGCATCTCTATCCAATCTTCTTGGAGTCTTCTATCCAATACCCTTGGGGGGTAGGATTGCATCATTGTGGTCCTCAATCATCCATTCTGGTTATTCAGACTCCCACTACTTTTCTCCCTCCTAGGATGCAAGCAACTACGACTGATGTGGCCCTTACCTCAGCAATTGAAACAAGTCATGTTACTATCTAGGCACTCACGAGAAAAATGACCAATCTTACCACACTTAGCACATTAGGATGGCATAGCAAGTGTAGCAGGAGCACCACTACCACCGCAACTTCTACTAGTAGGCTGAGACACCCTTTTAACTGGCTGGGAACTCCCACTAGCTGAGTGAAATCCTCCACTGGCGAGTTGGAATCCATTGGTCCTCTGTCCCCCAAAATGGTTGCCATATTTCCCAGGAAGGGTAGAATACGACTTAACATGACTGTGAGTCATAGGCTTCTTCTCTTTCCCATGATTGGCATTGGCATTCCTATAGAATGCGACCTACTCCCGCTGATCCTCGTCAAAGATCTTACACATGTTGGTTAGCTATGCGAAGTTTTGGATGTTGTGACTATCCACCATCATCTTCACTTCTGATCGGAGACCATTTATGAACTTCACACATTTGGACCAGGTTCTCAAACCTTGCTGCATGCTTTTCCACTGTCATGCTCCCCTGTTTCAGCTTGAGGAACTCCATATCCTTCCTGTGATTCACATCTTCTGAAAAATACATCTCTAGAAAAGTCTGTCTGAAAGTCCCCCATGGGACAACAACACCACATGCTCCCTCCAAACGTGGGCGAGTGTTCTCCCCCACCTTATCGTCCATCATGTGAGTATCAAACAACACCTTTTGTTGGTCCTAATACTCTGTTGTTGAATCAAGTGGCCTCAGAATAATTAAGAAGGGGGGGTTGAATTAATTATTAGTGAACCTTTACTAATAAAAAAAAAACTTATCCTTCTTAATGTTACTAGATTCAATTAGGCTTTTACTACAAAGTTAAGAAAGTAAAGAACAAAAATAGAAACTTAACCAAAAGTAAAAGCGATAATTAAAGTGCACAACAGAAATTAAAGAGTGTAGGGAAGAAGAAGACAAACACAAAAATTTTATATTGGTTCAACAACAACTCGTGCCCTCTACTTGTACCACAAAGGATGTACCCTCCAATGTGTTAAGACAAAGTTCTCAGGTGGTTAGTCCTTTGAAACTTTGTGAAGGGGAAACAAAAGATATCTCAGGCGATTAGTTCTTTGAAATCTTTTGTTTAAGGGAAAGGGAAGAATCAAAAGAATTCTCAGACTGTGTCGTTTTGAATTCTTTGAAAAGGGAGAAGGGAGACACAAAAGAATTCAGGCGGTTAGTCCTTTGTTCTTTTGGAAAAGGGAGAAGAGAGACACAAAAAGAATTCAGGCGGTTAGTCCTTGTCGAATTCTTTTTGGAAAAGGGAGAAGAGAATGAAAAAGATGAATAGCACACTTTTGTTTTCAAGGTTTGGAAACCAGAAAACTTTAGAAAGATTTTGGCAAAGGAAGAAGAAGAAGAAGAAGAAGTTCAAGAAGATGTTCAAAAAGTTGTGTAAAAAGTTATATCAAGTTCTTAAAATGCAAGTCAAGGTCTTGCTTTTATAGACTCTTCGTGTCTGGTCAAGAAAACCATTGGAAGAGTTATAACCTTGAGAAAATCTTGAGAAAACTATTGGAAGAGTTACATCTCTTGATTTTTATTCAAAACTTGTCATTGGTAATCGATTACCAAAACCATGTAATCGATTACACAAAGCATTTTATGAAAAGATGTGACTCTTCACAATTGAATTTGAATTTCAACGTTCAGATACACTGGTAATCGATTACCAATATATTGTAATCGATTACACCATTTAAAAAACTATTGGAACATTTCAAATTCAGTTAAAAGCTTTTGAAATCAAACTTTGCCACAGGTAATCGATTACAGGAAACTGGTATTCGATTACCAGAGAGTAAAAACTCTGGTAACTTAGAAAATTTTGAGAAAAACTCTGTTGAAAAACAAAACTGTGCTATGTTTGTTTTTTGAAAAATCTTTTCAATACTTCCCTTGTGAAGTCTTATTGATTTCCTCTCATGATTCTTGGATCTTCTTGATTTCTTCTCATGAAACTTGAAATTAATCTTGATCTTGAACTTGTTGACTCAATCTTGAAATCATTCTTTGGGCTTTTTGTCATCATCCTTGTCATCATCAAAACTACTTGAATCAACTTGATTCATCATCATGAAGCTTGCTTCTACATCCATCACCTGGAAAATATTCTCAATCTCCTTCAACCAAGCCTCAACACCCTAAGGATCATACCCCCCTTGAAGGTAGGTGGGTCATTCCTCTAAAAGTGGTCCAAACCCTAGTAAGCAATTACTCCTCCACCACCTCCCTAATTGGCCATAACTTGCGCCAAGTTGTTCAGGGCCTCGATAAGAAGTCACTCTCGCTCATTTCTCACAGCCATTACTTCTTATGTCAAGCAAGAAGAAAAAACTTTGAGAAATGTACCAACACAATAGAGTAAACCTTTGAACATAACAAAACAAAGCACAATAATACATCAAAGTAAGGAAACATAGAAATCTCATAACACACATGGTCGAAAGGTCCGACCTGCTCTAATACCACTAAATGTGACACCCTCTACCCCACACATATATGTACTAATAATAAAAGGATTAAGAATGCGAAATTAATTAAAAAATTTAAAACACATTTAAATAAAAGCATTTCAAATGGGTAAAACATCCACACTTACTTTTCTAACATCATAATAGAACTTGTCCAGTTACATAATAAACCCAAAACAAGGTCGTCCATTCTGAATGAAAATAAGTCAAACTGATAGCGGAAAACATAAAAGAACTATACTGTTCATGGAATTGTAACATATGAAATAAAACCCCATGCCCCGATGTCATAATTATCAAAGCATTTCCCTGGCAAGGACTAAGCCTCTCCATCTCTAACATGGAACTCATCATATGTTGGCTCACCTAAAACAAAATGGCATTCAGCCCAAACACAAACACACACTGGGAATGAGTTATCTTTTTTTCACATTCATATATAATAAAACACTAGAGCATGTGAAACATATAATACTTAATGTTGAATTTACATAAACAACATCACTTCACAAAATCATACATATTATTCACACTTATTCAAGTTCACATACTCCAAAAAATAACACCAAAACCTCAATCGTTAACTCAATAAAAGTCAAACACAAGCATTATGCAACAGATACACTAGATTCAAGCCTACATGCAATGTGGTAGCATTTTCAGTGAGAAACCTCGTCAAGCCCTTAGGAGTACATGACAAGACATGCCTCACAATGGGTAAGTCAGGTAACTCTCACCAAGTGAAATCATAGGGAGACCAGTCAGGGTCACTATATTTTGCAAGAATGCTCCAACCATGTGGGATCATCACAAGATTAAAGGAGCACTCAAACTGAGTGTATTTACCTCCAAGCCTAGACTCTGAGGAGTTTGTCAGGACCTCTCCCTCCTGATTCAGGTCCAACCCAAAAATCATTTTAACACACAACCTCTACCCATGAACTATGCAATACACACAACTGCTTAATTGTTTTCAAAATTTCAATTACTTTCAAAATCATTTTAACTCATCGCACTTCCAGAGAAAAAGGAACATTAATGTTTTGTAAAACTATTTTGGGGCTAAAAGTTGCTTTATATAGTGGGAAATATGATGACCTAATTCTTATTCTTTTATTTATTTATTTATTTAAAAAAAACAAAGGAACAAGTTGTTATATTACCTTCTGGGACATCCTTTCATTATCATCACCGATCATAGAAGCCTGAAAGAACTTATGTCTCAAATCATTTGCGCTCCCAAACAACAAACACACCTTTCCAAGTTATAGGGGTACGATTATTCCATGCAATATCATCCCGACTCCGAAAACTTCGCGGCGGAAGCTTTATTACGCATCTCCCGACTTGAGGGTCAATGTTTTTCTTTACGTTACCTTTTTTTGGACACAATTCGTAAATCCCTTCAAGATAGCACGGAGTTCGGCGAACTTCTCCATAACATTTGTCTTCATCCTAACGCTTACCCAAGCTTTACCATTAACAGAGACCTCATTTTCTTTTTGGGGAAGATTTGGCTACCATTAGATAATCTTTTAACCACTGCTCTATTGGACGAATTCCACACCACTCCTTTGGGTGGACACATGGGTGTCGCGAAAACTCTCCACCGTCGTCAAGAGAATTTTTTTGGAATGGTATGCAAAAGGATGTGTGTCGTTCTCAATTCTCTGTTTGTCAACAGATGAAATACGAGACCAAGAAGCCCATCAGCTTACTTCAACCTCTTCCAACACTGTCAATAGTTTGGGAAGACCTTTCATTAGACTTCATCAATGGCCTTATCCAATCACACAGTTTCACCACCATCTTGGTCGTTGTGGACAGATATTCCAAGGGGGCTCATTTCGGTGCCTGTCGCAGAAGCATACCGATTTCAAAGTTGCCCTATTGTTCTTAGACATGGTTTATAAGCTCCAAGGATTCCCATGCAAAATCGTGTCAAACTGGGATCCTTTGTTCATAAGCAAGTTCTGGCAAGAACTTTTTTGCCTGAGTGGAATGAAACTTTGAATGTGTACATCATATCACCCTGAATCTGATGGCTTTCTACATTTTAATTAAGCATTAGAATATTTGGTCTAAGTGTTGTTTCATTTATGCAGGGATAAGACATTTATGGGGTTCCTGGTTTGGAATTGAGTCACCTAGTTTAACATAAAGAATGGCAATTGCAAAATTTATTTCTGCCAGGTTTTTGTGATGATCTATCTTAGGCATAAAGCGTGAAACATGTAGATACTAGACAACATTGAAATTTGAAAACCAAATTGTTATTATACTTGAATGTTTGGTTTAGCATATTTTGAAGGAAAAAAAGGCTTGTATTGATCAAATTTATAGGAATTTTAAAAAGGAAGTGATTAATTCGGCTAATAAACTTTATCAAACATGTTACAAGTCTTGCAATCAGTGTTATGAAAATCAACCTGGTCGATTTACTCTTGGTGTAAGTTGATCTCTCCTCATATATATATATATATATATATATATATATATATATATATATATATATATATATATATATATATATATATATATATATATATATATATATATATGTATGTATGTATATAATTCACCAAAACAATGTAAGGCCATATTACCGAAGTGATTTGTGAACACCAAATAATACAGATTAAAAAGTATACAACAATTCTGTAATGTGATTTTCTTAAGTGGTAAATAATTAGAAACAAATTAGAAACATCAAATAGTAACGTATCTTCTCTCATTTTTCTTTTAGCTGAAATGTTGCCTGCAACCGGAATGGATATAATCCATGACAAAATGAGAGTAAAGACAATTTCTGTAACGCCCTGAAATTTCATTAACTATAAATTGATGTTTAATTGTATTTATCATGTTATTTGATTATATGTTTGACTTGAATGGGTTGAGTATGATGTGAATTAGTCATGTGTGATTTGCTTGATGTGGATGTTAAGTTGTGTGGAGTTTTATTGACCTAAGTTGATATTATGAGATTTCAAATTTTACCTAAACCTATTCCGGTAAAACCACGATCTTCAATTTGTTAACCGTTGGATCATCTTCAAATTTTGACTGTAGGTTTTTAACAAATTTCCGCAAAGTTTGACCGTTGGGATTTACAAAATACAATTTTTTATTTCTCATTTAGCGCGAGAAGCGTGCTAAGCGCAATCCCAACCCAAGGGGGAATTGCGCTGAGTGCGAATTGTCGTGCTTAGTGCAAGAGGAATTGTGCTCAGCGTGAATTTTTTCACTTAGCACAAATCCAAACCCGAGAAGAATTGGGCTAAGTGCAAAAAGTCATGCTTAGCACCAAAAGTGGATTCCCGCTTAGCGAAACGAGCTCGCTAAGCGAAATCTGCAGATTATAAATGTTTTTCAGCATGAAAAATACGATTTCACGCCTCTTTCTCTCTAAAATCTGTCGAAACCACCCTAGAAACTCCTCTTCCACCACACCGAGAGGAATATTTTAATCAGATCGGAATCCTCATAATCCACCTCAAGGATTCAGTGGTGAACAATTCCTCAATCCTTTCTTTCATAGCTTCTGAGGTAATCTTGACTTCTAAGCCTTTCTCCTAGTTAGTTTGAGCATCTCTTAGTGTCTCTTGTGTTTTGGGTAGTGTAATAGGATGTTTTCACACTTCCTTTGAAAAACCCTTTAATATGAGATGTTGTAAAAGTTATCTTTTTATAAAATTGATGTTATTTTCATGACCTTCGCTGAACCCCGGTCACATTGGCTTGATCAGAATTTCAAAAGGATGTCTCCTTTTAGTAGAATTTGAAACACCCCTTAACCCTCTATGTTTTGACAGGGGTAATTGACCCCGAATGTTTTTTATTAACATTGTTTTTTAAATCTATACCAAATTTCCTTCAATTTGGTATATAGAACCTTGTGTTTGGACTGAAGAACGTGAACAAGATAGGCCTTTGAGTGACGTAAAGAGGAACTGACAGAGAGCTCATGATATGTGAGGGGAATATATTATAATTTACGACCTTTGATACCATAGTTGGGGTCAGGGAACCTAACTCTGGGGATGTATGTCTATCCCTATTGCATTTTGGTTTTCAAGAAAAACAATGTTTTTGACTAATGGGATGTGATACATCTGTCATTGATAAATGACATTATTGTTTTTATTAGACTTGTGTTGTCTGAAGACCTGGGGAGTGTGAATATCAGGCATGAACTATATATGTATGTATGTGCGGAATGTGATTTACTGATGATATTGTTATTGATGATATTGTTATTGATGATATTAATTGATATGAGGTGACGTTGACGTTTATGATAATGTTGATAAAGAATGATGTTGTTATTGAAGATGATATTAATAATAATTCATATGAAACGATGATGGTGTTTATGATAATATTGATATGAGATGATGTTGTTATTGATGATTATGTAGATATGAGATGATGTTGTTGTTGTTTTTGATAATGTCATTGAGATGAGATGATGTTGATGTTGAGAATGACATTGAGCTGAGATGTTAATGATGTTGAAAATGTCATTGTGATGATCTATGTTGTGTATGTACATAGGGGTGTGTCATACCCTAATTTCGTCTGGGACTATTGTTTGATGGCATGCAACCTTTAATTGACCGCTTCGAGGTACTTGGCACCCTTTGTTGCACAATACGTGAAGTTCTGAGACATGCCAGAAATCAAAAGGGAGCATTGCTACGCAATCCGTGAAATTCCGTAACGTGCCGGAAATCAAAAGGAAGTGTTGTTGCGCAATCCGTGAGTTTCCGTAACATTCCGAAAGCTAAAAAGGGAGTAATTACATGACCCGTAAGGTTCCGTAACCTTGCAGAAAGAAAACAAGTATCGTTACGAAATTCGCAAAGTTTCGTAACGTTACGGAAAAAGAATCACCAAAAAAAGCAAAAGGGGTGTATTTAGTCAAATAGGGGGTGCAAATAGCAACCAGGCCCACTTGGGCCTTCCAGATTCTTCCTCCAGAAGGCGGTTGCTTCTGGAGGAAGCAACCTGGCTCGCCTGGGCGAGCTGGGTGGCAAGCTCCTCCCCTATTTTGCTATAAATAGAGGGAGGAGTGAAGAAGGAAGGGGTTCAGCCTTCTTGGCACTTCGTATTCACCTGAAATTAGTGGGGAAAATTGTTTCCGTGAAGAAAATCCAAGCCGAGGCACTTCCGTAACGTTTCCATGGGTGATTTCGCGAAGATTTTCAACCGTTCTTCGCCGTTCGTCGTTCGTTCTTCGTCTTTCTTCGGTCTTCAACTGGTAAGTTCCCGAAATCAAACTTTTCAATTCATTCTATGTACCCGTGGTGGTCCCCATTTGTTTCGTGTACTTTTATTCTCGTTTCATTTACTTTTCGTACCCCCTTTTGACGTGCTTTAGTCATTTACTTAAGTCGTTTTCTCGCCTAATCAAAAAATAAAATAAATTTCCACCGATCATTTGATTTGTATATCCGTTAATTTCTGTTAAAATGAAATCCGACCGTTCGGTCATGTCGTAACCACGTTGGAAACCAAAAAGAGGTAAAAATAATAATATAATAATAAAAAATATCTTTTAGTAAAATAAAGCAAAAAAAATCAATCGGACGTTTCTCTTTGGGATTTCTCTTTCTTAATTGAATTGACTAATAACTAAAGTGGAACTAAGGCTAAAATCAACTCGCAAAGTCAAGCTCGTCCTAAAAAAAAATCACTAAAAAGGATTTTAAGGTTCAATACCTCACTTTTTCTTACCAAGTAAAATGGATCATTTTTAAGGTCCAGCGCCTTAAAATGTCCACCTTCCAAGTAAAGAGAATCGCTTGATTCACCCTTAAAAAGAAAGAACTACGTAGGTCTGATTTCCTCTTCGATGGAGGGTACGTAGGAGCAAGAGCCCCGCTTTTGTCGACCTCAAAAATAAAAAAGAAATAAAAGTTTAGGTACACAATTTCACAGAATTCTAATTTAAGGCTGTTGTCCTTTGGGACAAACGTGAGAGGTGCTAATACCTTCCTCAAATGGAAATACAACTCCCGAATCTGGAATATTCTTCATGACCGGTTTCCTTCGGTTTTTCCGACGTTTTCCACAAATAAACGTTGGTGGCAACTCCGCGCATTTTCCTCCTATGGAAGACGCACCCGTGAGCCTCGCCTCGCTCGCCCGCAAAAGGGTAGGTTGCGACAGTTGGCGACTCCACTGGGGACTGTTTTTGTGAGTTAGGCCTATTTTAGGAAAGTGTGGAATTATGAAAGTTTGTGTGTGCGTTTTTTCTTGAACTGTGTAAAAATAATAAATGTTGTCTTTTCCACATTTTTACACCGCATTCTAGGCACCCACGGGTTTGAGTAAAAAAGGGGCCCTATACCCGGGTTCATGGAAATCTAAGGAGTGGAGGTGAATCTATGGTCATGCTAGGTCTCCGACTTGCTTGATAATAGTGAAACCTCGTCTAGAGCTTTCTCTCTTTATAATGTGTTGTCGCTGGTATTCCATACCGCCGCAATATTATTATCTTGAGTGATGATACCTCTTGAAAATAGCCACGTGCGATATGGATCGTTGGGAGTAGTTATTAGAGACCCCTAGATATTATCCTATAGGTCCCCAAAAGGGGCACAGAGCAAACACGCTGCGTACCATTTTGAACACTGCCATGCATGTAGTCCTAAATGTCATGTACGCCTTTGCTTGTAATTATTTGTGGATATTGTCGTACTATGTGCATCCCCGTGTTATTCTTTTGCGCGTTTACATCATGTCGTCATGCACGCATTGTATATTGGTCTCATCTTTTGTCATGGGAAGTTGGAAGATCCATATCGTCTTCTTAATTGCACACATGGGGCACTGCGCCCCCAAATGCGCAAGTAAGGAAAGATGATTTTCCGGGCTCTCGTGTCCGTAAATGCATTCATATCATGCATCGCATGAACATCTCTTCAGCATCATAATGAACATATCATTCCTGCATTTGTCCGTTATCACATTCCAGCCTCACATTTTGCATGAGTCATTGCATCATCATGCATATGCGTTCAACATACTTTTTGTTCTACATGTTTGCTCATACATGATCCTTGTGTTTTCCTCTACAAAACAAAAACAAAAAAAAAGGGAAGCATGAAAATTCATGATGCATTCTTAGTTGCATGTGTTAGGTACCATGAGCCAACCATGTTGGGATCATAAACCCATTTCTAAAATAAAAAACACAAACAACAAAACAAAATGATTGAGCATGGTACCTAATGCGTGGTTAACTAAGAAAGGATGTCTCTTCGGGCATCTCAATCTCATAATTACATTTTCCATGCATAGCATGCGTATTCCTGAGTCTTTCATCCCTATGAAATGTTGTTAAAGTATTGGCGATCAACATTGCCATTCCCTGGGTTATGGGGTTGAACCAAGCTCGTGCTTTTACGAAAATGTTCATCGAGTCAAGTTGAAGTATGGAAGTAACCATCTTTCAAAATTTGGGGCAAAAGATGGATCGTGTTACATCATTGCTTCGTCTACTGCCAAACACGTTTAGGATTGTTGATATCCTTGTTACTTCCAGCTTCACCTTGACAAAGATGTCATGGACCATGTTGAAAATCTGAATTGATTCGACCCCATGTCCTGCGTAAAAATTCGCAATACTTCAACTATGCATCATTCGCGTACATCCATGCTTTCATTGGTTGCATTGCTCATTACATTCTTTCCTTAAAAAATAAAATGAACTTAATCATTGTTATAAAAAAAACATGCTTTACGATGCCCTCACCGAACCTGTGCTAGAGCTAGAGTAATGGGTGAAGTAGAGAAGGTACAAGAGAAGATGAAGGCCGACATGGAGGCCGTGAAAGAGCAAATGGCCACGATGATGGAGGCCATGATGATCATGAAGAAGATAATGGAAGCCAATGCGATTGCAGTTGCCGCTACCAGCACTGTTGCTAAGGTGAACCCGATGCCCCCATCTGGCCTCAACCAAATGAATCATCCAACCTCAGCTATGGTAGTCAAAGATTTGGGAAGTACGGGCGGCCCCCATGACGTGCAAATTCAAAACGAGCACGCCTTCCCGCCATATGGCTTGCCTCTCAACTATACGCCACCCAATGTGGCGTACACTCCCAATAAGAATGTCAATAACTCCACTCCTATACCCATTGAGAGCCAACAACCCCAAACTGATCATGCACATGTCTCTTAAACCGCGGGGGAGACACATGAAATTCCCCACCACAATCTAGCCGACTTCGAGCCTTGCCTCGGATATGCCACTGAAGGGCAAGCAGTTGGTGGTATACCCCTACAAAACCCTTTGGAGGGCCCTCAGTATCACCCCCAGCTACACCTCTTGCATTCTACAACAAGTCTTCCAAGAAAGTCTTACTGGGGTAGCTGTTACCTGGTACACTAACTTGGAACCTTCCCGAGTCCATTCTTGGAAGGACCTAGTGGTTGCCTTTGTTAGGTAGTGTCAGTATAATGTCTTCGGATAGGATGTAACTACAGAACATGTGCAAAAAGGGGGCACGGATCTTTCAAAAGAATACGCCCAAAGGTGGAGAGACCTGGTAGCTCAAGTGGCACCTCAATGACGGAGAAAAAATGATGACAATGATAGTAGACACATTACCAGTATTCTACTATGAAAAGATGGGGGGCTACACACCTTCAAGCTTTGATGATATGGTCTTCACCGACGAAAGGATCAAAGTGGGTCTAAAAAGAGGCAAATCTGATCATCATGCTTTGATAAATGCCAAAAAAAACAAGGGCAAATGAAGAGGGTGAGAATAAGGGAGAAGCCCATGCTGTGACTGCCATTCCTATACAGCCAAGTTTCCCACCAACCCAACAATGTCATTACTCAGCCAATAACAAACCTTCTCCTTACCCGCCGCCCAGTTATCCACAAAGGCCATCCCTAAATCAACCACAAAGTCTGTCTACCGCACTTCCAATGACGAACACCACCTTTAGCACAAACCAAAAACACCAACCAAGAAATGAATTTTGCAGCGAGAAAGCCTGTAGAATTCACCCCAATTCCAGTGTCCTATGCTAACTTGCTCCCATATCTACTTGATAATTCAATGGTAGCCATAACCCCAGCCAAGGTTCATCAACCTCCATTTCTCCGAGAATACGACTCGAACGCAACGCGTGCTTGTCATGGAGAAGCCCCGGGGCGTTCCATTGAGCATTGTAGGGCCATGAAGCATAAGGTGCAAGGTCTAATTGATGCGGGCAGGCTGAAATTTGAGGAGAATCACATGTAAATCCTGACATTGACAAGAGATGCCACACATAGGGCAATTTTGAAAGCTGTTGTTAGATGTCTCTAATGACTCATCAAGATTTTCAAGTTTGTACCATTATTGTAAACCAAAGTTACAATGTTAAATGAAATGGATAAAGTTGATATCTTTGTCCCTCATCCTCTCACAAACGTATCTTTGCTTATTCAACTTTCACCGGAATGTGGGTGCAAGCCATTGGTCTGTTTGCTCAAGCGACCTGTGCTCCTGAGTTTGGACTTCCAAGACCATTCAATCAGAGATTACTCGTCATGCACGTTGGTGGGGGTGCCGTAAAACAACGAGTAAAGTTCAAAACAAATAAGTTTCAAAATAAAAATAAAAAAAAGAGTTCAAAAAGAAAAAAAGCATTTGATTGACTTTGTTTTCAACACGTTCATGTGACCTCATTTTATCATTCTAGAAAGTTTGTCTTTTTAGAGAGAAGTGAGTTATCAAGAATAGGATGTTGGACAAATGGCCTCAGTTACCTTAAGAAAAGGGGGGTTGAATTAAGATACAAAGACTATTCCCCAATTAAACTTTCACTCTCTCTTTTCGGATTAACAATGCACCCTTAACATGAATTACTCAAAAGACAATTCAAAATAAACTTCTTTAAAGCAAAAGATAAATAGCAATAAATAAAAGAGGTTTAAGGGAAGAGAGGAATGTAAACTTGATTTATACTAGTTCGGCCACTTCCTGTGCCTGCTTCCAGTCCTCAAGCAACCCACTTGAGATTTTCCACTCTCTTTGTAAAACTCCTTTTACAAAGTCTGAACCACACAGGGACAACCCTTCCCTTGTGTTCAGGAATCCTCTACAACAAGAGACCCATGGCCTCTTAATCCCTTTTCGGAAATAAGAAGAATAGAAGAAGAAATCTCTCTTAAAAGAGATAGATTGTACAATGAAGATCAATCAAAATTCCTTATTGAATATGCAAGTGGTTGACCAAGGAATCTTTTTGAGAGGATAAGACATTTCAGTTTAGAAAAACTCTTAATCTTTTGAGAGGATAAAACTTTTTGGGCAATGAAAACTCACTTTAAATTCGTGTTTCCAAGTCACCTTTGATGGCCATTCATAAAACATTTGAATAGATGTGACTCTTGGAAATTATTTTCTGAAAATCCCCTCTGGTAATCGATTACAAGACTTGTGTAATCGATCACAGGCTTTAAAATTTGAATTAAAACATTCAATAAACTGCTAGTAATCAATTACCATCCATGCGTAATCAATTACACACTATAAATTTTGAATTCAAATTTCTAGTGACTGTGATAAACATTTTCAGGTGCTGGTAATCGATTACCAGAGAGTGAATCTCAATTTAAAATGATTTAGATAGAATTCTTTGGTCAAACCTTTTGCTTTGGAAACTTCTTTCTAAGAATCTAGAGATCAACTTGATCATATATCTTGATTTTCTTGGATTCTTGGATTCTTGTCTTAGAAGCACTTGATCCTTTAGCATCATCAAAACATCTTGCTTCTACATAGGAGTCATTTGACTTAATCCATCAACTAAAAAAAATCCTTCAACTATTTCTCGTTCTTGGAAAATTCTTTTTGCAAGAATCAACTACTTCTTTCGTTCTTCCCCACTACGAGGTTGTGAAAACAAGACAATGATGGTTACCTCAAAGCCTTACACTGGGGCAATGAAGGGCACCGTGCATGAACCTCAAGCAAACCTAGAGGCAGATTAAAAGTTCTCACCCAATAGGTTCCCTGCTACAAGGTCATGACGAAAGGCAACGATTGGTACCTCAAAGCCCTACACTGGGGCAATGAGGGGCATCGTGCATGAGCCTCAAGTGAACATAGGGGCAGATCAAAAGTTCTCACCCGTCGATGTTTTTTTTAAACAAAAAAAGGGGGGGACAAACCCTGGAATTTCAATGGATTGATTAAATGTCAAATGGCTCCATTGTCGTCACTCCAAAATGGTCAAGTGACTAAATCAAACAAAACAAACACTCTGAGGGAGTTCCAGGAGAGATTTGCAAAGATAGGATAAGGTTGCATGAATTATCGCCTCTTTCAAAAGGACAATCAATCTGTGTTTTCCAAAAAAAAAAAATCAAAATCAAAATCACAAAATAGGGAAAGAATGTCATGTACATTGTACAACTTTCCATTACATTGCATTGTTTCATATAAAGTCCACATTTAACAAATTTCACGACAAAGGTTGCATGCATCTGCATCCCTAAAATTCATGTTAACTGCATAGATTTCCTACATCTAATGTCCAATCTTTTGAATTTGGAATGACCGGCCCTCTCAATGAGTCAATCTCTTGCTTTCTCATAAGGGCGGACCCTTGGGTACTAGTACCCTCACCTTCAGAGGACTGCACATCCTTACTTTCAGAGGACTATGCGTCCTCGCCTTCAGAGGACCACACGTCCTCCCTTTCAGAGGGCTACACGCCCTCGCCTTCAAAGGGCTGCACGCCCTCGCCTTGAGAGGGCTATGCATCCTCATTTTCAGTGTGTTCCATATCCACACCTTAAGAGAATTTAGGGTCCTTTGCCCTTAGATGCTTAACCGAGACTTGCGCTCCCGGTTAAGGGGCCAGTAGTTTCCTTTTATTAGTTCCTGAGCCACCCCCTGATATTGGAGGGCGACCAACTGTGCGAGCACAACCAGAGAGGAAGGCTATCACGCAGCTACTATACATACTGGGGCAAGATTTCACCCGTGCTGCTGCAAAGAGACGAGTGTGGATCATGCACGCCAACATGACCACTCTTACACAAGATATAGATGACGTTGCTACTTAGCAACATTCTGCCCAACAACCGCAATGTTGATCTCCCCCTGTGGAAGTATCAGTTGGTCTGTGTCGTTCCGACATAGGTAAGTATGCATGTGGCTAAACTAATTTCTAATGTCATTTATTGTTTGCAGGGATCGGGCTTGCAAGACACCCAGTGTACCCGAAGAAGTCCAACAGGGCCCTGGGGTTTCCAGCTCTGGTTACGGGCCTCTTTCAGTCCTACAGGGTGCCTGTCCCCCCCAGCAAGTTCATGCCATCGTGACATAGGTAAGTAGGCACATCTCTCAACTGATTTCTGATGTCATCTATTGTTTGTAGGGATCACGCCCGCAAGACACCCTGTGGACTCGGAGAAGTCCAACAGGGTCTTGGAGTTGCCAGCTCTGATTACGGGCCTCTGTCGATTCTACGGGGTGCCTGTTGCCCCCAGCAAGGTCATCAGGCCCCCTACTAATCGAGCTTTCATCAAGAAGTACAGCGCCCCCAGGCAAGCGCAGGGCGAAACACCCCAGTAGCCTGGGGATGGCCTACAACGGGCAACAGACGCACCACCACCACCTCTAGAGTTCACCTCAGCTCATCCACAAAAAGGTTAGAGCATTGCCTACGTCACATGGCCGACCAATAGGCGATGTAGAAGCAAAGCTTCATGGTGAATGTGATTCAAAGGTGTTTTGATGATAACAATGATGACAATAAAAGATGATGACAAAGGTGATGAACAAAAATCTCAAAGATCAAAGAACAACGCAAGTGAATCAAGAACAAGTCAAAAGTTCAAGAATCATGAAGAATTCAAGACTCAAGAAGAAAGCCTAGAATCAAGACTCAAGAAGAAAGCCTAGAATCAAGAATCAAGATTCAAGATTCAAGATCTCAAGAATCAAGATCAAGATTCAAGACTCAAGATTCAAGAATGAAGAAAAGACTCAATCAAGATAAGTATTAAAAATTTTTTTCAAAACTTTGAATAGCACATGAGTTTTTGACAAAACCTTTACCTAAGAGTTTTTACTCTCTGGTAATCGATTACCATATTGGTGTAATCGATTACCAGTAGCAAAATGAGTTTGAAAAAGTTTTCAAAACTGAATTTACAACGTTCAAATTATTTTCAAAAGGCTGTAATCGATTACAATGTTTTGGTAATCGATTACCAGTGCCCTTGAACGTTGAAATTCAAATTCAAAGGTGAAGAGTCACATCCTTTCACTTAAAAGCTTTGTGTAATCGATTACACTAATTTGGTAATCGATTACCAGTGACTATTTCTGAAAAAATCAAAAGGTGTAACTCTTCAAAAAGGTTTTGACTTTTTCAAATGGGTTTTAAGTTTTTCTAAAAGTTATAACTCTTCTGAATGGTCTTCTTGACCAGACATGGAGAGTCTATAAAAGCAAGGCTTTGTTTTGCATTTCAACAATCTTGAATACTTTACTTTTCCAATCAATCCTTTACAAGCCTTGACTCTTTGAACTTCTTCTTCTTCTTTGTACCAAAAGCTTTATGAAGTTTTCTGGTTTTTCTAAACCTTGAAAACTTGTGCTATTCATCCTTTTCATTCTCTTCTCCCTTTGCCAAAAAGAATTCGCCAAGGACTAATCGCCTGAATTCTTTTTGTGTCTCTCTTCTCCCTTTTCCAAAAGAACGAAGGACTAACCGCCTGAATTCTTTTGTGTCTCCCTTCTCCCTTGTCAAAGAATTCAAAATGACACAGTCTGAGAATTCTTTTGATTCTTCCCTTTCCCTAATACAAAAGTGTTCAAAGGACTAACCGCCTGAGAATTCTTTTGTATCCCCATTCACAAAGTATCAAAGGTTTAACAGCCTAAGATCTTTGTCTCAACACATTGGCATCCTTTGTGGCACAAGTAGAGGGTACATCTACTTGGGTTTGACTGAGAACAAGAGAGGGTACATCTCTTGTGGATCAGTTCTAGTGGAGGGTACATCCCTTGTGGATCTTTGCTTGTAAAAGGATTTTTACAAGGTTGAAAGAAATCTCAAGGACCTCAGGTCGCTTGGGGACTGGATGTAGGCACGGGTTGTTGCTGAACCAGTATAAAAACTCTTGTGTGTTTGTTTCCTTCTTCCCTACTCTTTTACTTTCCACTGTGTATTTAATTTTCGCTTTTACTTTCTGTTAAGTTTCTCTTCTACTCCTCATTCTCTTAACAAATTAGTAAAAGCCTTAAAAGAATAATTTTTTAATTAGTAAAGGTTTAGGAATAATTAAGTCAACCCCCCCCCCCTTCTTAATTATTCTGAGGCCACTCGATCCAACAGGCGACCAAGTCCAAAGCCAAAGGTAAGCAAAGTACTAGGTCTGTGACCGACAAGTAATAAGGCGTCCAGCTCAAGACGTTAAAGAAGCGCTACTAGGAGGCAACCTAGTACCTTTTAAATCTCCGCTTGTTATTTGATCACTTTTGTTTCTCAAGTCATAGCTGGACACACCTAGTTGCTCATGATCCTAGGAATTTAAATAAAACAAGCACAAGCTCGGAAGGTAGTCATACCTCACAAAATATATATATATATATATGTTTAGGTAGTGAAAATACCTTAGATATGCATGTATGTAAATATATATATATATATATATATATATATATATATATATATATATATATATATATATATATATATATACTTCACAAAATATATATATGTATGTTTAGGTAGTGAAAATACCTTAGATATGCATGTATGTAAACAATATATATATATATATATATATATATATATATATATGTATGTTTAGGTAGCAAGATACCTTGGATATGCATGTATATAGCAAAAATATCTCACAAAACATATATATGTATGTTTAGGTAGCAAGATACCTTGGACACACATGTATATAGCAAAATACCTCACAAAAATATACGTATGTTTAGGTAGCAAAATACCTCATGGAAAAAAAAGAGAGCAAAAAGAGCGAGCAAGAAAAGAAAAAGAAGGAAGGAAAAAAGAAAATAAAAAAATAAAAATAAAAAGTTGTCTAGCTAAAAAACAACATGCTTGTGAAAAGAGATAATTTCCAACTTTTCTTTGAAAGATTTTACTGATCTTAACCAATTTTTGAAAAAATGTGTATACACCTGAAGGGTGAATGCTGTGAAAATTTTCCCGAACGCCCAAAGTGGACTCGAATGAATGCATGATTTGATAAAAGAACATATTTTGGAAACACTAGGTTGACTTAAAATAGGGAAAATGAATCCTGAGCCCTAGTGTCACATGACCATAAAAACTTGATGCTTGAGTGTCCACATGGGTGCATGCATGACCAGTTTTGCATAAAATTTCCCAATCATCATTGTTGCATGTGTATCATGGAAATAATGTAGGACATCCCCTTTATCCCCGAACCACTGGCCAAACCCTGACATATATCATGACTAGCCATTCTACAAGCCTTGAGCCAAAATCCCAACTTATCATAAACCTTGACCCAGGGTGAGAATGTCAATCCTTGCCCTCGGAAAACAACAAAAAAAAAAAGAAAAGGAAAATTCCCAATCAAAAGAGTGGGAGAAAGCAAAAAAGGAAAGAAAATTCCCGATCAAGGATCGGAAGAAAATAGAAGAAACATCCAGAGAGGTCTTTGGACCAGACAATATCTGAACAATACAGAATTGTCACCAAGTAAAAAAGAAAAAGGAAACCACGACCTAAAGTGGTCCTCTCCCTTTGATTGCCGACAAAATCTTGTGCGCTAGTGACTTTCTCGCCACGCACTAAACAAAAACAGAAGAGGAAAAGGCAAAAACACTCAAAGCCAAATTCCCCACCTACAAACCATTCCCAAGAAAAAGTCCTATTGATCCATGATCACGCATGTAATCTTTGATTTGATAGGAAATGATTTGCAAAATCAAGTCATGACATATCTATGGTTCAGAATTAGGATAAAACACTTATCTGTGTGAGGTTGATACACTTTGAGTGATTTTTCTTCTATTTTTGTTGAACCCAGTGCTTCCTCTAAATGGTCATTTAGAAACAAAATGCTAACATCCAAAATCTCATTTACGGTTATGAGAAAATTTCATCAGCATACTCTCCTTCCCCGATAGACACATTGTTTTTCATCCAAAAAGCATATGTTGCTCTGATCAGTTGGAAGTTTTTTGTCTCTTTACTAAAGCATGTTCACATTTTAGTGAAGAAAACACTGAGACTATTTTTAGTCTCACAGTTATCAAGAACTACGTAGGTCTGAGTTCCTCATCACAAATTGAGGATACGTTGGAGCAAAAGCCCTGCTTTTGTCAACCACCCCACCTTTTGTTACCGTGACCCAATAGTCCGGTGGCATGCGGAGCCACATGACCGTGGGATCCCCAAATCCGCATGTTCCATCATTTATCATTTGTATGTTATCTTGTTTCTATGACTTGGGGGACTAACGTTTGTTTTGTTTTTTCGATTGTCTCTTGTTTTGTGCATACATGTTGTTTGGACTGTTGCGTTAGTGCTTACTTCGTTATTGTCGATAGTGTTTTTTGAAATTCCGGAACCGTGTAGAGTTTTCATTTAGGAACGTCGTCCCAAAAATAAAATGAACAAAAATCATGATAACGCCAAAAAAAAAAGAAAAAAAGAAAGGAGCGTTGTGAACAAATGTTGTGTTTATATATATAAAGAAAAGAAAAGAGTTTTTTATATGTAAAAGAAAAAAATGTATAGAAGGATTTTTTTTTTGGTGTAAATAATGTGTGAAAAGGAATTCTTGTGTGTGAGCAACGAGTGTATATAAAGAAATTTTTTGTATAAACTACGAGTGTGTGTTGGAAAAAATGAAAAAGACATCTTTGAACAGGAATATAGTTTGTATATAGACCGTGTTGATGTAAAGAGAAAGAGTTTTAATGCGTGTGTATACAGAAAAAAGTTCATCATGTATAGGAATGTAGGTGTACAAAGAAAAGCTTTTCTCATAGATGGCAATGGATGTATAATTTTTTGTAAACATAAAAAAATGAAACAAAAAGAAAAAGAAAGAAAGACCTCGAAGGTCGGCATGTTATGGTCATAGGAAGCATAAATCATTTGTAGAGAGCAAACATATCTTTTGGAAACAAGAGACTGACGCTAAGAGTTCATTTTCCAGAATAACCGAGATAAGAATGAATGGATTCATTGAACCGATGAAAGAACATAATTTGGAAATATTGGGTCTACTTGTGTAAATCCCAAGCCTTAGTATCACAATGCCATAAACTGGATGCTTGGGTATCCACCTAGCTGTAGCCATGACTAATTTTGCACGTTGTTCCCAAATCATCATTGTTACGCGTACCTCATGGAAATGATATGGAAATTCAACCCGGGACCGACACCTTGACACACGAATTTGTTTTGCCCCAGATATCAAGATCGGGCTCGCATGATGAAAAGACCATGTTGAGACACAACCTTAGGCTACTTTGAACCTTGGCCTATGAAAAGAATCCTCATCCTTTCCCCCGAAGAAAAGGACAGTATAATCTCCTCAAGGGAGAGCAAATAACGGATGCTAAAACCCGAATTCCCAAAGGAAGAAATGAAAAGAAAGAAAAGGTAGAAATGAGAAGAAAGGAAAAGAAGGATTCCCGATCAAATATTGGAAGAAAGTAAAGAGGAAAAGATCGGAGGAAAAACAGAATAACTCCCGGTCAATAAAAGAAAGAGAACAGAGGATCTTCAGACCAGATAAATTTTCGACGAGGTAAAAGACCGCCGACAAAAGGAAAACCCATTTTTTTAGTGGTTCTTCCTTTGGGATTGCCATTCGAGATCGTTCCCGACTGGCGGTATCCCGCCCCACATAAACAAAGAGGGAAAGACCGAAACACCCAGCTTCCTCTCCAAAAACACTACCCTCGAGAAAATCCTATCGATCCGTGATCGTGCGTGTGATATTTTGGTTTGATAGGAAATCGTGTGCAAAATAAAGTCATGGTGCAGTTATGGTTTGGGATTAGGGTAAAACACTTGCCTGTGTGAGTTTTTATACACTATGGGTGATTTATTCCCAGTTTTAGTTTGACCCGACGTTTCCCCTGAATGTTCATTTAAAAGCTAAATGCTGACATCCTGCCTTTCATTTTCGGTTACGTGGAAAATTACCTTTGGCATGGGTATATTGTTTCTCTAAGATATGGTGCTCTCGTGAATGATTTATTTTTCTTTGCTAAAAGCATGTTTGCCTTTTTAGGTGGAAAAAACCCGGTGGACAATTCGGTCCTGCCAACAAATCTTATTCGGAGACCCATGAATTGATTGCCTAGCGTTGTTCAAGTGTCCTCCACCATCGAGTCTGGAGCCCCGCGAATTGATTGCCTAGCGCTGTTCGCCTATCCTCCACCCTCAAATCTTATTCGGAGACCCATGAATTGATTTCCCAGCGCTGCTCATGTGTCTTCCACCATCGAGTCTGGAGCCCTACGAATTGATTGCCTACCGCTGTTCGCCTATCCTCCACCCTCAAATCTTATTCGGAGACCCATGAATTGATTTGCCTAGCGCTGTTCATGTGTCCTCCACCATCAAGTCAGGAGTCCCGCGAATTGATTACCAAGCACTATTCACCTATCCTCCACCCTCAAATCTTGTTCGGAGACCCATGAATTGATTGCCTAGCGCTGTTCATGTGTCCTCCACCATCGAGTCTGGAGCCCCGCGAATTGATTGCCTAGCACTATTCGCCTATCCTCCACCCTCAAATCTTGTTTGGAGACCCATGAATTGATTGCCTAGCGCTGTTCATGTGTCCTCCGTTATCAAGCGCGGAGCCTCCGGTGACCGGGAAATGTGGGGCAACTGTCAAACCCTAATTTCGTTCGAGGACTATTGTTTGATGGCATGCAACCTTTAATTGACCGCTTTGAGGTACTTGGCACCCTTTGTTGCACATTACGTGAAGTTCCGAGACATGCCGGAAATCAAAAGGGAGCATTGTTACGCAATCCGTGAAATTCCATAACGTGTCGGAAATCAAAAGGAAGTGTTGTTGCACATAAGGTTCCATAACCTTGCGGAAAGAAAACAAGTATCATTACGAAATTCGTAAAGTTTCGTAACGTTACGGAAAAAGAATCACCAAAAAAGCAAAGGGGTGTATTTTGTAAAATAGGGGGTGCAAATAGCAACCAAGCCCACTTGGGCCTTCCAGATTCTTCCTCCAGAAGGCGATTGCTTCTGGAGGAAGCAACCTGGCTCGCCTGGGCGAGCTGGGTGGCAAGCTCCTCCCCTATTTTGCTATAAATAGAGGGAGGAGTGAAGAAGGAAGGGGTTCAGCCTTCTTGGCACTTCGTATTCACTTGAAATTAGTGGGGAAAATTGTTTCCGTGAAGAAAATCCAAGCCGAGGCGCTTCCGTAACGTTTCCGTGGGTGATTTCGCGAAGATTTTCAACCGTTCTTCGTCGTTCTTTGGTCTTCAACCGGTAAGTTCCCGAAATCGAACTTTTCAATTCATTCTATGTACCCGTGGTGGTCCCCATTTGTTTCGTGTACTTTTATTCTCATTTCATTTACTTTTCATACCCCCTTTTGGCGTGCTTTAGTCATTTACTTAAGTCATTTTCTCGCCTAATCAAAAAATAAAATAAATTTCCACTGATCATTTGATTTGTATATCCATTAATTTCTGTTAAAATGAAATCCGACCGTTCGGTAATGCCGTAACCACGTTGGAAACCAAAAAGAGGTAAAAATAATATTATAATAATCAAAAAATATATTTTAGTAAAATAAAGCAAAAAAAATCAATCGGACGTTTCTCTTTGGGATTTCTCTTTCTTAATTGAATTGACTAATAACTAAAGTGGAACTAAGGCTAAAATCAACTCGCAAAGTCAAACTCGTCCGCAAAAAAAAAATCACTAAAAAGGATTTTAAGGTTCAATACCTCACTTTTTCTTACCAAGTAAAATGGATCACTTTTAAGGTCCAACGCCTTAAAATGTCCACCTTCCAAGTAAAGAGAATCGCTTGATTCACCCTTAAAAAGAAACAACTACATAGGTCTGATTTCCTCTTCGATGGAGGGTACGTAGGAGCAAGAGCCCCACTTTTGTCGACCTCAAAAATAAAAAAGAAATAAAAGTTTAGGTACACAATTTCACAGAATTCTAATTTAAGGTTGTTGTCCTTTGGGACAAACGTGAGAGGTGCTAATACCTTCCTCAAACGTAAATACAACTCCCGAATCTGGAATATTCTTCATGACTGGTTTCCTTCGGTTTTTCCGATGTTTTCCACAAATAAACGTTGGTGGAGACTCCACGCATTTTCCTCCTTTGGAAGACGCACCCGTGAGCCTCGCCTCGCTCACCCGCAAAAGGGTAGGTTGCGACAGGGTGCAATGACCATGATGTATATCCTTGGTGGAGGAAATAGAGTGATTAAAGTGTTTTAAGCATCTCTAGAGGGGAATGGTTTAAAATCTTAAATTATTCACAATCAATGCATTGATGGTTTCATACTTCATATTGCATATAAACTTTGTCGGTAAGTACTTGTAGTTTCTGATGAAAGGGAGTACTTGTACTTTGGGGCATGTCACTTGGTTTGGAACTCCCTTGAGACACAAGTTGATCACCATTAGGGAGGGAGTTGCTTGTGCATGACAGGGTGACCTCGACATTTACTACCTAGTTTTCATAAGAGAGAGTGTTGTGTGGACACACTTAGGCTATTTCCTAACAAAAGGTACCACATTGCATTTGAGAGTTGAGGTCAGGTGCATATATCATATTGAGCATGATTGATTGAAATTATGGACGGATGATGAGTACTTGTTGAGTGTATGTTGGACTAATGGATGTTTGTGTATGATTGTGATATTTGTTAATTTTTTCTTACTAATCATGGTCATTTGATTTTTGTGTTGTCGCAACCTACCCTTCGGCGGGAGGGCGAGGCGAGATTCAAGGGTGCATCTTCCAAAAAATAAAACATGTGGGAGTCGCCACCAACGTTTATTCGAGGAAAACGTTAGAAAAACCAAAAAGGGGTCTGGAAATTTTAAAAATAAGAGTTCGGGAGTTGTTTACGTGCGAGGAAGGTATTAGCACCCCACACGTGTCCGTCACGAGGGACGACAACTTTTAATTGAATGTGAAAAATCATGACTTCAATATTTATTTATTTTCCCTTTTTTATGTTTTTACCTTTTTTGGGGTCGACAAGAGCGTTGCCCTTGCTCCTACGTATCCTCAAGTGCGATGAGGAACTCAGACCTACGTAGTTCTTTACAAGAAAAAAAAAAGTCATGTGTTGAGTTGATTTTAAACTTTTGAAAGGTTCAATTTAACCAACAAAAATAAAAGAGACCGTTAAGGCATTGGACCTTGAACGGATTCAAGCGACTTTTATGGATAAAAACTCAATTCATGTGTATTCATCTTGGTCTCACTTATTTACTTTCAATCTCATTAAAAGACGATTTGTGATGTAAATGATCAGTCAAAACTCACTTTACAAGAAGAAAAGAGATTACTGATGGTAGAAGAATGAGATGACGATGTGCAAAGCAACAAAGAGGACCCCTTAGGGTGCATAGATTGTATCCAAATCCTTAAAATAAATACTAATTGAATGACGAACGAAGAACACCGAACGATGTAGAAGTCGATTATGATCGCAATTCAGTAGCACCTCAGCCTCATTTTTCTCTTCTTTCTTCTTCATCTCTTTAAATTTCACTGAAACCTTTCAATGTTTGAAAGTTGAACCCCTTTTTCAGCCCCCCTCACTTATTTATAGGAAATAAGGGTGTTTGGTGGATCTGCAACTCGCTCAGGCGAGCTGTTGCTTCAATCTGAAGTAACCTTGCTCACCCAGGCGAGCTGGTTACTTCAACCCTAAGCTATTTGGGGGCCTAGGCAAGCCAGGGGTTAGAAAAAGCTTAAAATGACCCTTTTGCCCTCCCTTTTGGGTATTTTCCACATTCTTTACCGAAACGTCGAATAATATTTTGTCTTGTGTGGCAACTGGTGCCGAACAGCTCAATTCAGCTAGCGAGAATTAAAACTTTAGCAAATGATAGTGCCCAGACGAAATTAGGGTCTGACAATTGCCCCTCTTTACTTATCTGTTATTGAAAATGAAAAGGTAAGTAAAGATAAGGACGCTAATTTCATCCCAACGATCTTGCTATCCAACCGGCAACTGGCGAAAACCAAAGCAGTGAAACTTGTCAAAAGAATAAATGTATGAAGTATCAAGAGCACCAAACAAAAGACTTTGAAGTCTTGAAATGTAAAGAAGACGTTGAAGTCTTAACAAAAGACATTGAAGTCTTTGAAATGTAAAGAAGACATTGAAATCTTGAAAAAAGACATTGAAGTCTTTGAAATGTAAAGAAGATGTTAAAGTCTTGACAAAAGACATTCGAGTCTTTGAGATGTAAAGAAGACGTTGAAGTCTTGACAAAAGACATTAAAGTCTTTAAAATGTAAAGAAAACGTTGAAGTCTTGACCAAAGACATTGATAGTTTTTGAAATGTAAAGGGCAGAAAATATTGAAGTCTCTGCAAGACAAAAGACTTTGATAGTCTTTGAAATGTAAAGGCAGAAGACATTGAAGCCTCTGCAAGATAAAAGACTTTGATAGTCTTTGAAATGTAAAGGGCAGAAGACATTGAAGTCTTTGTAAGACAAAAGACTTTGATAGTCTTTGAAATGTAAAGGCAAAAGACATTGAAGTTTCTGCAAAACAAAAGACTTTGATAGTCTTTGAAATCTTTCACTAAAACATGAACACGCTTAGCAAAGAAACAAATCCCTAAACCAATTAGAACAACATACATTTTTTTCTGATGGGAAATGGAAGCATGCAGATAGAATTTCTCATAACCAAAAATGAGATTTAAGACATTAGCATTTTTTTTCCTAAAAAAACATTAGAAGAAACATTGGGTCCAACCGAATAGAGGAAAACCACTCAAGGTGTATAAAGTCTCACACAAGCAAGTGTTTCATCTTAATTCCAAACCACAGATATGTCATAAATTGACTTTGCAAGTCATTTCCCATCAAATCAAAGATAATATGCATAATCATCATGGATCAATAGGTCTTTATAAGGTTGGATTTTGGTAGGAAATTTGGCTTTGGTTGTTTCGGCCTTTTCTCTTTCTGTTTCCCTTTCTCTTTTGTTTGGTGTGGAACAGGAGGGCAGACACAAAGATTTGGTTTGTAACTAAAGCATGTGATAACTATTGCTCTTCTCTTTTATTTTTTTCTTTCCGACAATTCTGCACATTTTTTAGACATTGTCTGGTCCAAAGAACTTGTTTTTCTTTTCTATTTTCCTTCTCTCTTCTTCCATCTTTGATTGATTGATTCTTTCTCTCTCTCTCTCTCTCTTTTTCTTGTTTTTTTTCTTTTGCTTTCTTTCCATGTTGTTTTTGTTCTTTGTTTTTTTCTTTTGCTTTTCTTTTTTCATTTTGACGAACACCTCTAACCTAAGATAATAGAAGCTTCACTTGGAAGTAGCTCCTGCTCTCTCATCCTAGGGTAAGGTTGGAAATTTCCATCCTAAGTCAAGGTTATGGCAAAAAGTCGATGTTTGGCTCAAAAGGCTTGCAAATGGCAGGACATAATGTATGTCGGGATATCTGTTTGGCCAATGGCTCAGAAAGAAAGGAATGCCCAAATCATTTCCAGGAAACACTTATTATGATAATTAGAAATTCAAGCAAAATTAACCATAGCACACATCCATGTGGGCACTCAAATATAAGGCTTTGTGGCCACACAAACACTAAGGTTTAGGGTTCGTTTCCACATCCAGGCCAAACCAGTGTTTCAACGATTGCTCCTTTTATCAAGTCATACAAACATCCGAGTCCATTTTGGCATTCAGGAAAGTCTTTCATTGTTTTCACCCTCTAGGTGCACATTTGCTTTTTTTCAAAAAAAAACCTTTCGTGTTTTGATCTATGAACTTTCCGAAGAAAAATGGCGATCACTTCTTTTTTAAAAAGCATGCTAGTTTTTGTTTGTTTTTTTTTTTTTAGAAAAAAGTTTGCAACCTAGGCAAAGTTATCACCCAAGATTACACCTATCAAAGGGACAAAGGGCGCGTGAAAGAAAAGAAACCATACACAAATCCCTTTTTTTGTTTAGTTTTTTCTTATTTCAAACAAACCATCACAATGAAATAACACGACAACATACTGGAAGCGATAAAATAAAGATGAGTTCCATCACAATGAAATAACATGTCAACATACTGGAAGCGATAAAATAAAAACAAGTTCCATCACAATGAAATAACAAACAAACTACTGAAAATGAAAGAAAATAAAATAAAGACGAATTCACAATTTTAAGCGATCCTGGTCAAGCAGCTCAGCCTCCTTAAAGGAAAAAGTTCATCACAACGGCCATGTCATCATCTTCCTGAGCTCCATCTTCATCTCCTGGGGCACCTGCGGGTCCTGCCCCTACTTGAAAACTAGGCCTATCTCCAGGCGATGCAACTGTGGCCCCGAACTACTCGGAAGTAGGCCACGAGTAAGGACTGGGATTCTAGCGCTGCTGATGCAGGGTATACTGATAAAAGTTCTCATTCAACTGCACCTGGCCCCTATGATTGGTCACCTGCTGGTCAGCCACATGCTACATGTAGAGTTCCATCCTTTGCATATGAGCAGATATGGACTCTAGGGATGGTGGCATCTATGGCTAGTTGTTGTTGATGGTCCTGCCCCTGCTATTGTGCCTGCCTTGGCATGCAGTACTTTTCTATGAAGGGCTTGTTAATGGGAGGTCTGATGAGCTTTGTGGGTATAACTGGCACCCTATAGAACTGGCAGAGACCCATGATCAAGGCTGGAAATCTCAATGCTCTATTGGACTTTTCTGGGCCCACTGGGTGTCTTGGAGGTGCGATCCCTACAAATTGGTAAATGGCATTCGAGATTAGCTGGGCCACATTGATACTAACCTGGGTCAAGATGGCATAGACCAACTGACGTTTCGGCAGGGGAAGATCAGAATTATGATCGCTGGGGAGGATGTTGTTGAGAAGCAGTGTCATCCAGATCTATGTCAAGGTGGTCATGCTAGTGCGCATGATCCGCACCCGTCTTCCCGTCACACTTCGTGGGAAGTCCTGTCCCGGAATGCACAACAGTTGACCTATGGCCTCCTCATCAAATCCTGAAGCCTAGCTCCTCCTTTCACTGAACTCGTAACATTACCCCTCTTCCAGGACCAATGGATGCCCCAAGAACTGATTAATGGCATCTTCATCAAAGGGGACCCATTGGCCCCGCACCCAGAAGCGCTTATCCCCGACTCCTTCCTCTGTGGCCATGCATTAGTGTAGAATTCCATGACTATTTTCGAGTAATATTTAGTCATAGGTCCTATAAGTTGAGTTCATTTCCTCCTAGAAACTTCCTCCTGGAACTCAATGTATTCTTCCACTCTTAGTTAGACCCGTCTCTCCTTGAGGAAAGGCCAACTCTTGATCGCTTCAAAGTGGCGTTGGTGTTACTCACTTCGGAACCGGTGTCCGTCAAATTCTATGTCCGCTTGTGGAGTCGCACTGGATCCTTTTCTCGCGGCGTCCTTCCTTGCCCTCTTAGAGAGAAGCTTCTTTGGAGCCATTGCCTGCAAAGACACATCCATAAAAAGTTAGTTTGCACGAAACACACAACCATTATTTCATTTATCTTAAGCAAGCAAAGGCCAGTCAATTTTGGGCGGCGTGTGTTTATTTTGCTAATTGCAAGTGTTACCATGCAACTAATTAAAACAAATCACACATTGGTGCATATTATTATTTAAAAAAAAAAACATTCTACAGCTACTTAGATGCAAAGTGCCTATCATAGTGTAGCAAGCTCAACCAAAAATTAGGCTAATTCCACCCAATCACTTTCACATATTTATGTAATTCATGTATTTTGCATTCAAAACAAGGTCTAGATTTCTAAGCCTAGCTCATGCTGTTGGCATTTTGATCTAACAACCTAAGTTGCTCAATCATTCTAAATGATGGCTATACATGCGTAAACTCATTTCACACTTAAATTCCACAACAATACATGAAATGGTCATTAAGGCATTTTATTGAACGATTGGTGGGCGCATGTCTAAGCATGTAAAAATGAGGAATGGAGAACAATATGACATGCCAATCTCCAATAGGATCAAGGATAGACCTAGGGCCATCCATTGCAGCCCCTAATCAAGCATTCAAGTCATAGATTCACAAATAATTTATCTCACAAACATTGCAAAGATCATAACAAATAAAGCATCCAGATACCACAAGGAAAAGGTAAAATTGAATGGAGATGGTACTTACTTGTGTGAGATGAAAGGAATGCAAAAAAATGAAACCAAAAGTGCACAAAGGAAGCTTGGGGGCTGCTGCCAATGGTGGCTCCCATAAGCTCTTGGTGGAGGTTTTGATTTTGGGGAATAATAGGGTGAAAATGGCTTCACCCCTCCCCTTTTATGTTTTTCATGACAGTCATGCTCGCCCAGGCGAGCTAATTAAATTATTTTTTTTTTGCAAAAAATCCTTATGCAAAGTTGTGTTATTCATTGTTATATTTTCTCTCTTACAATCCTATAATTTCATATAAACTTAGGCAAATTCAGGATATAGTTCAAGAAAATGAACAAGTATGAAATAGGAAATTAAAGAGCAAAGTTAGAAATACTAGGCTACCTCCTAGGAGCGCTTCTTTGACGTCTTTAGCCAAACGTGGGGTGATAATCGATCGATCATGGGCCTAGCACCTGTTCGTACCTGCCCCTAAGCTTGGACAAAGAAAGTGTCATCATGCAGAAAATGTGAAACAATACTACAAGACGGTTGTATTACCTTTCACCCGCCCTTAGTGCTTACCCAGATTGGTGTGGTGTTGACCATCACTCAAAATGACTCTTTATTCATCTTCCAATTTGTAGGATCCCGGATGACACGATGCAAATGCATGCATGTTTATGATCAAACGTTAAATGTAACAATTAAACAGGTGCTATCATGTTCAATATTATTTAAACGCTTACGGCACCCCGTTGATCGAGCCGAATGACTCTGGATTTAGTGAGCAAGATCGAGAGCGTATGTTCTTGGAGATAATAAAAGTAAAGGACACAATACTGGAGGTAGAGATGCAAATCATTAACCCACATTTATTAATGCTACGATTATGGTTTAGAAAAGATTTCAAAACTTGGAGATTCCAATGAGTCCTTGAGGACAGTCAGACATTGAGCCTTCTAATTGCCCCAGACATTATGCGTAATATCGCTTGACGATATCAGAGTTCACAGGCGAAGGCAGCTCTTTGTAATCCATGTTTGTAAGCAACAATGCTCCTCCCGAAAAAGCCTTATTCACAACAAATGGTCCTTCATAATTCGGGGCCTATTTCTCTCTGTGGTCCTTTTAAGCCTGTGATTCTTTCTTTAGGACAAGATCCCCCTCGCTGAACTTGCACGGGCGCACCCTCTTGTCAAAAGCATTCTTCACTCTACTTTGATACAGTCGCCCATGACTCATGGCGGCCAATCTCTTACCCTCGATAAGATTCAACCGATCAAAGTGAGCTTGGGCCCATTTTGATTCTTCCAACCCCGACTCGGCTAAGATTCTCAAAGAAGGAACCTCCACCTCAAACGGGAGCACAACCTCCATCCTGTACACCAAGGAGAAAAGGGTTGCCCGAATAGATGTACGCACCGAAGTTCGATAACCATGCAATGCAAAGGGGAGCATCTCGTGCCAATCCTTGTATGACACAGTCATCTTCTGAACTATCTTCTTCATATTTTTATTAGCGGCCTCAACTTCCCCATTCATCTTAGGCCTGTAAGCCGTGAAATTGTGGTGTTGGATTTTGAAATCCTCACACATCTCCTTCATCATCTTGTTGTTCATATTGATGGTATTATCGGTGATAATTTTCTTGGGCAACCCATATCGTTAAATTATTTCCTTTTTGATGAATCTAATCACCACACTCCTAGTCACACTAGCGTATAAAGCTGCTTTGACCCATTTGGTGAAGTAGTCAATGGCGACTAAGATGAAGCGATGTCCATTTGAAGCCTTAGGCTCAATGGCTCCGATCAAGTCTATGCCCCACATAGAGAATGGCCAAGGTGCTGCCAAGATGTTCAAAGGTATGGGTGGAACATTAACATTATCAGCAAAGGCATGGCACTTATGACATTTCCTCACATGGATGCAACAATCACTCTCCACGGTGAGCCAGTAATACCCTGCTCTCAGAATTTTCCAGGCCATGGCATGTCCATTGGCATGTGTTCCAAAGGATCCCTCATGTACCTCTGCCAGCATTTTTTCAGCCTCTCTGGCATCGACACATCGAAGCAGTACCATGTCATGGTTCCTCTTGTATAAGATATTCCCATTCAGGAAGAAGCTGGCCGTCAACCTTCACAACATCCTCTTGTCGTTGTTAGAGGCCTCATGCGAATATTCCTTGTCTTCAATGTAGTGTTTGATATCAAAGTACGAAGGCTTACCATCCTTCTCTTCTTCTATTAAGCAGTAATGTGCAGGCTTGCCATGACATCTGAATTCGATGTACAGAAAATCTTTGTGCAAGCTTAGCTGGAACATGGACGCTAGTGTGGCAAGGGCATCGACCATCTGATTTTCCTCTCTAGGAATGTGATGAAAAGATATGTCATCAAAGAATTCTATCAACTTCCTAATGTAAGTCTAGTAAGGCACCAATTTATGGTCTCTGGTTTCCCATTCACCCTTCAGCTGGTGAATTACCAAGGCCGAGTCCCCGTATACCTTGAGCAATTTGACCTTGAAGTTGATTGCCGCTTGGATCCCAAGGGCACACGCCTCATACTCAGCTATGTTGTTTGTGCAGTCAAAACCTAACCTAGCCGTGAAAGATATATATTGTTTGTTTGGGGAAACCAATACTGCCCCAACTCCATGGCCTAGTGCATTAGACGCGTCGTCAAACAACATGATCAATTTATCCCTGTCTTCATCCTCTACTTCCTCCTCAAACAAGGTCATGATGTCCTCATCAGGGAATTCTGGATGCATAGGATGATAGTCATTGATGGACTGTTGAGCCAGGTAACCTGCCAAAGTACTCCCATTTATCGCCTTCTGAGTGACATAAACAATATCAAACTCTGACAACAGAACCTGCCACCGAGCGATCCGTCCACTGAGAGTGGGCTTTTCAAAGATGTATTTGATTGGATCCATTTTGGATACCAACCAAGTGGTGTAATTCAGCATGTACTGCCTCAAATGGTAAGGCACCCACACCAAGGCACAACACGTCCTTTCTAGCAAAGAGTAGTTCATCTCGCATGTTGTGAACTTCTTGCTCAAGCAATAGACGGCCTGTTCCCTTTTTTCGGACTCGTTATGCTATCCCAGCACACACCCCATTGACTCGTCTAACACAATCATATACAGGATAAGGGGTCTTCCAAGCACCGGTGGCACGAGAACATGAGGATTCATGAGGCACCGCTTAATCCTTTTGAACGCCACTTGACAATCATTGTCCCATTGGATGGACCGATTCTTACGCAATAACTTGAAAAGGGGCTCACAAGTGATGGTTAGCTGTGATATGAACCTTGCTATGTAGTTCAATCGTCCAAGGAAACCTCAGTCCTGCTTCTCGGTGCGTGGCTCGGGCATTTCGAGGATGGCCTTTACCTTGTCTGGGTCTACCTCTATTCCTTTCTGACTCAAGACAAAACCAAGAAACTTTGTGGATTTGACCTCGAAGGTACACTTTGTAGGATTCAGCCTTAATCGGTATTTACGCAACCACTTGAACAACTTTCGCAAGTTGACAAGGTGTTCCTCCTCGGTCTTTGATTTAGCGATCATGTCATACACGTAGACTTTGATCTCTTTATGCATCATGTGGAATAACGCCACCATAGCCCGCAGGTAAGTTGCCCTAGCGTTCTTGAGCCCAAAGGACATCACCTTATAGCAGAAAGTTCCCCATAGGGTGACGAAGGTTGTCTTTTCCATATCCTTTGGTGCCATCTTTATTTGATTATAGCCTAAGAACCCATCCATGAAAGAAAACAGGGCAAAATTGGTCGTGTTATCTACATTCATCGTTCGTTGGCACTTCTTGGCACTTCTTATTCTCTCGAAATTACTAAGGAAAATTGTTTCCGTGAAGAAAATCCAAGCCGAGGCGCTTTCATAATGTTTCCATAACGTTTCCGTGAGTAATTACGCGAAGATTTTCAACCGTTCTTCGACATTCATCGTTCGTTCTTCGTTTTCTTCAGTCTTCAACTGGTAAGTACCTCAAATCGAGCTTTTCAATTCATTCTATGTATCTGTGGTGGTCCCCATTTTGTTTCATGTATTTTTATTCTCATTTTCATTTACTTTCCGTACCCCCTTTTGACGTGCTTCAGTCATTTGATTTGTAATATCCGTTATTTTCAGTTAAAATGAATTCTGACCGTTCGGTCGTGCCGTAACCACGTTGGAAATCAAAAAAGAGGTAAAATAATAATATAATAATCAAAATACCTTTTAGTAAAATAAAGCGAAAGAATCAATCGGATGTTTTCTCTTTGGGATTTCTCATTCTTAATCGAATTGACTAATAACTAAAGTAAAACTAAGGCTAAAATCAACTCGCCTAGTCAAGCTCGTCCACAAAAAAAAAAGGGGTCACTTAATGGGGTTTGAAAGTTTATCATTTCAGTTTTCCTTATCAAGTAAATGGATCATTTTTAAGGTCCAACGCCTTAAAATGATCACCTTTCAAGTAAAAAGAATCACTTGATTCACCCTTAAGAAAGAACTATGTAGGTCTGATTTCCTCTTCGATGGAGGGTACGTAGGAGCAAAAGCCCCGCTTTTGTCGACCTCAAAAAATAAAAAGAAATAAAAGTTAAGGTAACACAATTTCCACAATTCTAAAAAATAGGCTGTTCTCCTTTGAGACAAACGTGAGAGGTGCTAATACCTTCCTCAAACGTAAATACAACTCCCGAACTTAGAATTTTCATTTTGACCGGTTTCCTTCAGTTTTCCCGACGTTTTCCACAAATAAATGTTGGTGGCAACTCCGCGCATCTTTCCTCCTTCGGAAAGCGCACCCGTGAGCCTCGCCTCGCTCGCCCGCAAAAGGGCATGTTGCGACACTTGGTTTCTTGGGAGGAAGCGGAGCCACGTGACCGAGGTCACCGCACTTTTGATATTGACATTACTGTTTTCTGTTAGTTTGCTATTGACGTTTTCTGTTATTGTCTATATGGTTACTAACATTATTATTATTATTTTTCGTTTCTGTTAGAAATTTTTGGCGTTATGGCTCAGTGATTTCATCACCGTTTTTGCGACTTACCATTTCGTGCGTTCTTTTCGTTTACATTGTGGTTAGATGTAAGTAGGTAGTGTGCGCCCCGTCTGCACGATCTTTTTACATTGAAAAAGAAAAAAAGGGAGAGAAAATGAATAAATGATAATAACTTAAAAAAGGAAAGGAAAAAAAAGAGCAAGCAAGAAAAGAAAAAGAAGGAAGAAAAAAAGAAAATAATAATAAAAAGTTGTCTAGCTAAAAAACAACATGCTTGTGAAAGGAGATAACTTCCAACTTTTCTTTGAAAAAATTCACTGATCATAACCAGTTTTTGAAAAAAATGTGTATACACCTAAAGGGTGAATGCTGTGAAAGTTTTCCCGAACGCCCAAAAATGGACTCAGATGAATGCACAAATTGATAAAAGAACATATTTTGGAAACACTGGGTTGACTAAAGTAGACAAAATGAATCATGAGCCCTAGCATCACATGACCAAAAAAATTTCGACACTTGAGTGCCCACATAGGTGCATGCATGACTAGTTTTGCATAAAATTTCCAAATCATCATTGTTGCATGTGTATCATGGAAATAATGTGGGACATCCCCTTTATCCTGAACCGCTGACCAAACCAAACCCTGACATATGTCTTGTCCAGCCGTTCTACAAGCCTTGAGCCAAAATCCGAACTTACCATAAACCTTGACCCAGGGTGAGAATGTCAATCCATGCCCTCGGAATAAAACAAAGAAGGAAAATTTCCAATCGAAGAGTGAGAGAAAGCAAAAAAAGGGAAATTCCCAATCAAAAGAGGGGGAGAAAGCTAAAAAGGAAAGAAAATTCCCGATCAAACATCGAAAGAGAAGAAATATGCAGAAAGGTCTTTGGACCAGACAATATCTGAACAATACAGAATTGTCACCAAGTAAACAAGAAAAGAAAGGAAACCACGACCTAAAGTGGTCCTCTCCTTTTGATTGCCAACCAAAATCCTATGCATTGGTGGCTTGTTCACCTCACACTAAACAAAAACAGAAAAGGAAAAGGCCAAGAATACTCAAAACCAAATTTCCCAAAGAAACAAACCATTCCCAAGAAAAAGTCCTATTGATCCATGATCACGCATGTAATCTTTGATTTGATAGGAAATGATTTGCAAAATCAAGTCATGACATATCTATGGTTCGGAATTAGGATGAAACACTTACTTGTGTGAGATTGATACACTTTGAGTGATTTTCTTCTATTTTTGTTGAACCCAGTGTTTCCTCTAAATGGTCATTTAGAAGCGAAATGCTAACGTCCAAAATCTCATTTATGGTTATGAAAAAATTTCATAAGCATACTCTCCTTCCCCGGTAGACACATTGTTTTTCATCCAAAAAGCATATGTTGCGCTGATCAGTTGGAAGTTTTGTCTCTTTACTAAAGCATGTTCGCATTTTAGTGAAGAAAACACCGAGACTATTTTAGTCTCACAAGTTATCCAGAACTACGTAGTCTGAGTTCCTCATTGGGGATACGTAGGAGCAAGAGCCTCGCTTTTGTCGGCCGCCCCACAATCTCTGTTATACTGACCATGAGGTCATGTGACATGCGGAGACAAATTATGGTCATTCCGCACACCTTTTCGCCATTCGGAGACAATCGTGTCTGATGGCACGCAGAGACAAATTATGGTCATTCTGCACCTTTTTGTTATCCAGAAGCAGCGAGCCCGATGACATGCGGAGACAAATTATGGTCATTCCGCACACCTTTTTGCCATTCGGAGACAATCGTGTCTGATGGCACGCAGAGACAGATTATGTTCATTCTGCACCCTTTTGTTATCCAGAGGCGGCGAGCCCGATGACATGCGGAGACAAATTATGGTCATTCCGTACACCTTTTCGCCATTCGGACACAATCGTGTTCGATGGCACACAGAGACAAATTATGGTCATTCTGCACCCTTTTGTCATCCAGAGGCGGTGAGCCCGATGACATGCGAAGACAAATTATGGTCATTCCACACCTTTCGCCATTCGGGGACAATCGTGTCCGATGGCACGCAGAGACAAATTAGGGTCATTCGGCGCCTTTCGTCAATCGAGAGTAACGAATTCGGAAGTATCAGGATGATGTTGGTCGTTCGGCGCTGATCATTTTCAAGATTTTTGCAGGTACCACTGGCGGGGAGATGGACCGGCCGAATGGAATTTCGCTCGAACGAAATTTGTGTCTTATCTTTACTTCCCTTTTATCTCCAATAAAAGACAAGTAAAGAGGGGCAACTGTCATACCCTAATTTCGTCCGGGGACCATCTGTTTGTTGGGATGCGACCCTCGCTTGACCACTTTGAGGTACTTAACACCCATCGTTAGGCAATCCGTGAAGTTCCGCGACATGTCGGGAGTTGCAAGGACGTGTTAAGGCGCAATCCGTAAAGTTTCGTAACATTACGGAAGCCAAAGAAAGGATGATTGTGTAATCCGTAAGGTTTCGTGACATTGCAGAAAGAAAACAAGTATCGTTACGTAATTTGTAAAGTTTCGTAACGTTACGGAAAAAGAATCAGGCCCACTTGGGCCTTCCAGGATCTTCCAACAAAAGGTGGTGCCTTCTGGTGGAAGCAACCCAGCTCGCCTGAGCAAGCTGGACGGCAACCACCACCCTCTTTCCCCCTATAAATAGGGGGAGGAGGACAAAACAAAAATGTTCAACCCTCCTAGTATCTGAGAATCACTTAAAATTAGTGAGAAAAATTGTTTTCGCGAAGAAAATCCAAGTCGAGGCGCTTTCGTAATGCTTCCGAGACGTTTCCGTGGGCGATTTCGCGAAGGTTTTCCATTGTTCTTCGTTTGTTCTTTGGTCTTCAACCGGTAAGTTCCCGAAATTGAACTTTTCAATTCATTCTATGTACCCTTAGAGGTCCCCATTTGTTTCGCATGCTTTTATTTTCATTTCATTTACTTTCCGAACCCCCTTTTGACGTGCTTTAGTCATTTATTTAAGTCATTTTCTCGCCTAATCAAAAATAAAATAAATTTCCACCGTTCATTTGAATTGTAACATCTTTTAATTTCTGTTGAAATGAAATCCGACCGTTCTGTCATGCCGTAACCACGTTTAAAACCAAAAAAGAGGCAAAATAATAATATAATAATCAAAAAATATCTTTTAGTAAAATAATCAAAAAAATCAATCGGACGTTTTTCTTTGGGATTTTTCTTTCTTAATCGAATTGACTAATAACCAAAGTGAAACTAAGGCTGAAATCAATTTATAAATCAAACTTTTGTCATCACCTAAAAGGCCATTTTTAAGGTCCAACCCCTTGAAATCGTCTTTTCCTCTTTTATTGGTTAAACGTGGATTTCTAAAGCCTAAAATCAACACGTAGCTTTTCCACCTCTTTCAAAAAAAAAACAAGAGATCATTAATGGTCCAATGCCTTAATGTTTTCTCTCCTGTCAAAAGAATCGAAAGATTGTTTAATGGTCCAACGCCTTAAATGACCTTTCATTCAATCAAAATATATCTTGCAAAAAAGGATAAAAATAATTTAACCAACGTTTAGTTCTCAAAGAAATATGTAGGTCTGATTTCCTTACCACAATTAAGGAATACGTAGGAGCAAGGGAAACACCCTTGTTGACCACAAAAAGATTAATATAAAAGGCATAAAATGACATAAAAAGCGTAAAAAGGGAAGATAACACAAATTGAAGTCATATTCGCACACTTGATTAAAGGTTGTCATCCCTTGTGACGGACGTGTGGGGTGCTAACACCTTCCCCGTGCATAAATACAACTCCCGAACCTTTCACTTAAAGTTCGTAGACCACGTCTTTTTCCGGTTTTTCTTACGTTTTCCTCAAATAAATGTTGGTGGCGACTCCGTGCATTTTCCTTTCTTGGAAGACGCACCCGTGAGTCTCGCGTCACGCTCCCGCCGAAGGGTAGGTTGTGACAGATATTAACCCAGCCTACATTTGCTTGTTGGGTCCACCATGGATTCACTCGGTGGGAGTCCTCCCCTCAATGCTCCACCAAAAACTAAAATTCAAGGTGAAGGGGCACTTAGTCATTGTTTCGGGGGAGGAGGATGTTCTAGTAAGCTACCCCTCTTCTATGCCATATGTGGAGGCCGCGGAAGAGTCCTTGGAAATGGCTTTCTAGTCCTTTGAGGTGGTAAGCAACACTTCTATAGAATCCCTCCCGATGTGGCCCTGCATGTCTGGCGCAACAATGATGGTGGCCCGTGTGATGTTAAGGCATGGCTATGAGCCCGGAATGGGCTTGGGAAAGAATAATGACAGCATGGCCAACTTAGTGGACATCAAGGAAAACCGCGGAAAGTTTAGGCTAGGCTATAAGCCCACACGGACGGATGTGAGAAGAAGCATCGTAGAAAGGAGGAGTAGGGGCGCGGGCCCGCAACTAAGGCCACAAGCGAGGGAGGTCCCTCCTTGCGATATCAGTAAAAGCTTCATGAGTGTGGGCTTGAGACATGAAGAGCAAGTCACTGTGATATACGACGAGGTCCCTCAAGAACTTTCAGACTGGTGCGGCCATGCCTTCCTGATTTTCAATTGGGAAACTGGAAAGTCATGGAACGACCCAAAGTTTCCATGGTGGGCACAATGTAATGCTTTAGTTTTAACCCTACAGCTGGGCCTAGGCTTTAGGGTTCTCTCCTTGTTAAGGTGTTATGTCTTTTGCTATTAAAGATTATAATATAAAGATCTTTCCTTCATCTGTTCTTGCACCTACACCCATTCTCATTCATCTGCATGTTTATTTCTATTGCGTTTAAATGATACAGATCCGTTGAAGAGTCCTATGCAGGTACTAATATCGAGGACCCTGTCGTCGATTTTGAACGAGAAGCGAATAGGCTTGAGTTTGAAGAAGACAAAGGTATGGAATTCCCCCTAAGCTAGAAAGGATGGTCGCTTAGGAAGACAGAGAGATGAAGCCGCACCAAGAAGAAATGGAAGTCGTAAGCTTAGGTGTTAGCAATGAGAAGAAAGAGGTAAAGGTGGGTACGGGCATGACCACACCAATCCGAGATGAATTGGTAGTCTTGCTGCGGAACTACCAAGACATCTTTGCTTGGTCATACCAAGATATGCATGGTTTGAACCCCGACATTGTGCAACATCGTTTGCCTCTGAAACCCGAGTGTTCCCCGATCAAGCAAAAGCTGCGAAGGATGAAGCCAGAGATGTCCCTACAAATTAAAGAGGAAGAGGAAAAAGCAGTTCAACGTTGGCTTCTTGGCAGTGGCTCGATACCCGGAATGGGAGGCCAACGTTGTGTCAGTCCCTAAGAAAGATGGGAAGGTAAGAATGTGCGTGGACTATCGGGACCTAAACTGAGCCAGTCCCAAGGATAACTTCCCCTTGCCACAAATCGATGTCCTTGTGGATAACACAGCCAACTTCGCTTTGTTTTCCTTCATGTACGGGTTCTCAGGTTACAACCAAATAAAGATGGCACCAGAGGACATGGAGAAGACTATGTTCGTCACCTTGTGGGGGACGTTCTACTATAAGGTGATGTCCTTTGGGCTCAAGAATGCTGGGGCAACCTATCAGGGGGCTATGGTATCATTGTTCCATGACATGATGCACAAAGAGATTGAAGTCTACATGGATTACATGATTGCCAAGTCCAAGACTGAGGTAGAACATCTCGTCAACTTGCAGAAGTTGTTCGAGAGACTATGGAAATACTAGTTAAGATTGAACCCCGCCAAGTGCACCTTCGGGGTCAAGTCGGGAAAATTGCTAGGTTTTGTCGTAAGTCAAAAAGGGATAGAGGTGGACCCTGAAAAGGTAAAGACCATCCTCGAGATGCCTGAGTCGTGCACCAAGAAACAAGTTTGGGGTTTCTTGGGGCATTTGAACTACATTGCAAGGTTCATATCACAGCTCACTGCTACCTGCGAGCCGCTCTTTAAACTCTTGCACAAGAACCAGTCCGTTCGCTGGAACGATGATTGTCAAGAGGCATTTGGAAGGATCAAACAATGCCTTATGAACCCTCCGGTACTTATGCCACCAGTGCCTGGGAGGCCTCTCATCCTGTACATGACAGTTTTGGATGAGTCGATGGGATGCATGCTGGGGCAGCACGACGATTCCAAAAATAGAGAACGGGTTGTCTATTACTTGAGCAAAAAGTTCACAGCCTGCGAGATAAACTACTATCTGCTGGAAAGAACGTGTTGCACTTTGGTATGGGCATCCCATCGTCTAAGGCAGTATATGTTGAGCCATACCACTTGGTTGGTATCCAAGATGGACCCAGTCAAGTACATTTTCGAGAAGCCCGCTCTTACGGGGCAGATTGATCGGTGGCAAGTTTTGCTATCCGAGTTCGACATAGTCTATGTCACCCAAAAGGCGATAAAGGGAAAAGCCTTGGCAGACTATTTGGCTCAACAGCCTCTCAATGATTACCAGCCCATGCATCCAGAGTTTTCGGATGAAGACATTATGGCCTTGTTCAAAGAAAAGTCAGAGGATAAGGACAGGGATAAGTGGATCGTGGGTTCGATGGCGCGTCCAATGCGTTAGGCCACGGGGTTGGGGCAGCTTTGGTCTTTCCTGACAATCAATACATTCCCTTCACGGCCAGGTTGGGTTTCGATTGTACAAACAACATGGCCAAATACGAGGCATGCGCCCTCGGGATCCAAGCAGCAATTGACTTCAACGTCAAGTTGCTCAAAGTGTATGGAGACTCAGCCTTGGTGATTCACCAGCTAAGGGGAGAATGGGAGACTAAGGATCATAAGTTGATACCCTATCAGACTTACATCAAGAAGTTGGTGGAGTTCTTCAATGATGTCTCTTTCCACCATGTTCCCAAAGAGGAGAATCAAATGGTCGATGTGCTCGCCACTCTGGCATCCATGTTCCAACTGACCCCACATGGGGACTTGCCATACATCAAATTTAGATGTCGCAGCAAGCCCGCGTATTGCTATTTAATAGAAGAGGAACAAGATGGTAAACCTTGGTACTTCAACATCAAGCGATACATCAAAGACAAGGAGTATCCACAGAAGGCTTCCGACAATAACAAGAGAACATTAAGAAGGTTGGCAGTCAGTTTCTTCTTGAGTGGAAGCATTTTGTACAAAAGGAACCATGACATGGTTTTACTCTGATGTGGACGCCAGGGAGGCGGAACATATACTACTGGAAGTCCATGAGGGTTCCTTTGGAACACATGCCAATGGGCATGCTATGGCATGGAAGATTCTGAGGGCGGGGTATTATTGGCTCACCATGGAGAGTGACTATTGCATCCATGTTAGGAAATGCCACAAATGCCAAGCATTCACAGACAATGTCAATGCTCCACCCATGCCTTTAAACATTTTGGCAGCACCGTGACCCTTCTCCATGTGGGGAATAGATGTGATCGGGGTCATTGAGCCCAAGGCTTCAAACGGGCATCGCTTCATCCTGGTTGTGATCGACTACTTCACCAAGTGGGTTGAAGCCACCTCTTACTCCAGCGTCACGAGAAGCGTGGTAGTCAGGTTCATCAAAAAGGAAATAATCTGCCGGTATGGACTACCCAGGAAGATTATCACAAACAATGCCACCAATCTGAATAAAAAGATGATGAAGGAAATGTGCAAGGATTTCAAGATCTAACACCACAATTCCACGGCTTATAGGCCCCAGATGAATGGGGTAGTTGAGGTGGTCAACAAGAACATCAAAAAGATTATTCAGAAGATGACCGTGTCGTATAAGGATTGGCACAAAATGCTCTTTTTCGTGCTACATGGTTATCGAACCTCGATACGCACATCAACCGGGGCAACGCCGTTTTCATTGGTGTATGGGATGGAAGCCGTGTTGCCGTTTGAGGTAGAAGTTCCTTCTTTGAGGATCCTAGCAGAGTCCAGGTTGAAAGAGTTAGAGTGGGCTCAAGAACGCTTTGATCAGCTCAATCTTATAGAAGGCAAGCGTCTGGTAGCTATGAGCCATGGGCGTTTGTACTAGAGACGGGTGAAGAATGCTTTTGACAAGAAAGTACGCCCACACAAATTCGACGACAGGGACCTCGTTCTGAAGAAGGTATCCCAAGCCCTGAAAGACAATAGGGGAAAGTGGGCTTCGAACTATGAAGGGCCTTTCATCGTGAAAAAGGCATTCTCTAGAGGAGCACTGGTGCTCGCCAACTTGGATGATGAAGAATTTCCTACACCTGTGAACACCGATATCATCAAGCGATATTATGCCTAGCACTTGGGGCAGCTAAGAGAGTCACTAAGTGATCATACTGTGAGGTTCCCCCCCCCCCCCCCCAAGAGGTTTCCTTTCCTTTGTAACCTTGATCGCAAACATCTAATGAACATCGGATTGATGATATGCACTTCAACCCTTGTGTTGTGTTTGTTATTGCTTTAAGATGCGTATTCTCTTTTTATGGTCCGAGCCATCTCACTCGATCCATAGGGGTGCCACAAGCGCTTAAGTAAAATTGAACATAATAGACATTTGTTTAAGTTATTGCACTTAAACTACCCATGCATACGCATGCATATGCATATTTTTATCCTGTGAGTTGAGGGACAGGGGAAGATTTGTTTCGAGTGATGGTCAATATCGTGCCGAATTCAAGACGAAGAAAAACCAAGGTAAGTGTTAGCGTAGTCATGTTTTACTGCGTGGTGCCATTTCCTGTTTTTAGAGACTTAGGGACGAGTGTGAGCAGCTACCAGGCCCATGATCAATAGATCATCATCCCGCATCCGGCTCAAGACGTTAAGGAGGCGCTACTAGGAGGCGGCCTAGTATCCTTTAAGCTTTTGCTTGTGGTTTATTCATCTATTTTTCTAGAGTCATAGTTGAATATGCCTAGTTTATTCTTAATCCTAGGAATTAAAATAAACAAGCGCCAACCCAAAGGTTAAACACAATTTTGCAAATAATTCTAGCAACAAAAAAAAATGCACAGGGTTAGCTCGTCTGGGCGAGCACCCGTTGCACAAGGTAGTTTAAAAAGAGGGGGAGGGTGAGTTTTCATCACCCAAAACTTCCCCCCTCACTCAAAAACGCTGCAGCTACGGGATTTGCCTCTTTTTCAGCCCTAAATCACCATTGTTCGCGTTTTTTTGTTCCATGTGGCATCGTTACTCACCCCCAATAAGTAAGTACCTCATTCTTTGGCTCTCTAGCTTTCCATGGGTGTATTTTGATGCTCCATTTGTTCATTCTTGCTCAAATCCATGAGGCATTTTATCCTTGAATTGATGCTTGTTTTTGTTGAGTTGGAAAGTTGTAGGCAATGGCCTTAGGCCTAAGTTATGTTCTAAAAAGGTTGGGCATGCCACATTGCCCCCATTCCCTTGCTATTCATGCCTAAACATGCGCCCACCAAGTGCTCGATGAAATGCCTCAATGGCATTTGCGCATGATTTTGTGAGGAATAACCTATGAAACAATTTGTTATGCGTATGTTTGCCATTTTTGAGCATGTATGAAGTTTCATAAGGGATAGAATGATTGCCCCACATATACCCTAGGCCTAGGAACCAAAGCTTGTTTTGGGTGCAAGGGAGCACAAAAGTGGGTGCATATTGGGTGAAGCTACCCTTTTAGGCCAGCAATCGGCTTTGGGCTACACCATGATATTTTCCTTACACCTAGATGTTTAGAAATTTTGTTCATCATGAACATAAAGGTGTAGAGTAGGTAGCAAAGATGCCTTTGTTGCTTTCCTTATTAATTTGGGTAGCAAAATACCTTTGCTAATTTATTGATTTGGGTAGCAAAAATACTTGAACGTGTGTATATAAATGTCAAGTAGCAAAAATGCCTCATAAAGTGTATATATGTTGCATGTTAGGTAGCAAAAATGCCTCATAAAGTGTATATATGTTGCATGTTAGGTAGCCAAAATACCTCACAAAAATTATATGTTTAGGTAGCAAAAATACCTTGTTAATGTAGGTAGCGAAAATGCCATGCTAATTTGAATGTTAATTTAGGTAGCAAAAATACCTTGTTAATTTGTATGTAAAATACCTTGATAATTTGTACGCAATTTAGGTAGCAAAAATACTTGAATACACATAAAATATAATTTAGGTAGCAAAATGCTTGAATGTGCACGTATATATTTTTAAGTGGCCAAAATACTTTGAATATGCATGTGTGCAATTGTTTGGTAGCAAAAATATCTTGGGCATCTGTGTATGTGGTCTTTAGGTAGCCAAAGTACCTTGAGTATGCATGTATGTAAATTTAGCAAAAAAAAAATGCATGTATGTGATTTAGGTAGCAAATATGCCTTGAAAATGCATGTATGTAATCTAGGTAGCAAAGATACTTTGAATGTGCATGAGTGCAATATTTAGGTAGCAAAATATCTTGCACACATGTATGTTCATGAATGTGTTATCTCAAGGAAATGTGTGTATGAGTTTGCTCTTAATTTACATTGATGTTTGTGTTTATTGGAGGAGCTTGCACGCTATTTTTGCTTGACATTGCTATTCTTGGTGAACTGACTTTACAATTGTGTTTTCACAGGAGATGGCCCCTAGAAAGCTTCCATCAAAGAGGTCGAAGGACACCGCCGGAGAAGGCTCCGACACTGCCCTATAGGCAGACACAGACTTTGACAGGCATCGATTCCGGAGCGCCGAACATCAGCAGCGTTTCGAGACCATCAAGGGATGGTCATTCCTTAGAGAGAGGCGGGTCCAGTTGAGGGACGATGAGTTCCCTGATTTTCAGGAGGAGATAGGCCGCAAGCGATGGGCACCACTTGTGACCCCCATGGCTAAATTCGACCCAAAGATAGTCATGGAATTTTATGCCAACGCCTGGCCTACCGAGGAGAGAGTTCGGGATATGCACTCCTAGGTGAGGGGCCAGTGGATCCCCTTCGACCTAGACGCCCTCAGCCAGTTCTTGGGCCACCCGTTGGTTTTGGAAGAGGGTCAGCAGTGTGAATTCAGCCAGAGGAGGAATCAGGTCTCTGGTTTTGACGAGGAGGCCATTGCTCAGCTTTTGTGCATACCGAGGCAGGATTTCACCCAGACCGCTGCAGGGAGACAGGTGAGGATCATGTGCACCAGCATGACTACCCTGACCCAGATATGGATGACGTTGCTGCTTAGCAACATCCTACCCAGTGACCATAACTTCGATCTTCCTCTACCAAAGTGTCAGCAGGTGTATGCCATCCTGACACAGGTGAGTATTCACGTGGCTCAGTTGATTGCTGATGCCATCTATCAATTTGTAGGGACGGTGCCTGCGAGACACCCTATGGACCCGAAGAGGTCCAATAGGGCCCTGGGGTTACCAGCTTTGATCACGGGTCTCTTTCAGTTCTATGGAGTTCCCGTTGCCCCCAGCAAGGTCATTCGGCCTCCCATTACCAAAGCCTTCATCGAAAAGTACTGCATCCCCAGGCAGGCGCAGGGCCAGGCACCGCAGCTACCCGAGGAAGATCAGTAGCCAGAGGCAGATGCACCACCGCCGCCACAAGAGGAGGCACCATCTCTGAGGTCCCTCTCTGATCGCCTGGACAGGATACAGCTCCGGATGGACAGGTACATGCGTCACGTGATTAGACAGCAGGCAGCTAATCACAAAGGGCAGGGGCGGCTGAACGAGACATTATATCGTTACCACCTACACCAGCAAAGTCAGGACCCCAGTCCTTTCCCTTGGCCCACTCCCGAGCAGTTCGAGGCCACGGTGGCCTGGCCTAGGGACGAGACCGAGTTTGAGACACAGGCAGGGCCCGCGAGGACCTCTGGAGGTGGGGATGAAGCCCAAGACGATCAAGACATGGCAGACATGTTGGATTTCCTCCTATGAGAAGGACAAGGACGACCGGATCGCCAAACTTGTGATTCATCTTCCTTTCGACATTATTGCTTTTGATTTATTTTGTTATTTCCATGGGATTTGACATTATTTCTTTTGTTTATTTTGTGATTTTCGTGCGATTTGACGTTATTGCTTTTGTTTACTTCGTGGTTTTCGTGCGATCTGACATTATTGTTGTTGTTTATCTTGTTATTTCCGTGTGATTTGACATTATTTTCCACTAGTTATTATCTCCATTACGATTAAACTGAGCATCCCATTATCGCTTTCGATTGTTAGTCGTTCATTGTAAGTAGTTTACCGCTTCTAGCATGTCGTTGTTTTACTTTGCGATGATTTGTCTGAAACGCCAAAAAACGTAGGTCTTGTGTACTTTAAGTCACACGCCTTTTTTCAATAAAATGTAATTTTGGATGCCAACTGTGCCCGCTTTGCAAATTGCTTCCAATCCTTTTTCATAGGGACTTGATTGAAAGGAATAGCTAAAAAGAAAGAAAAAAAACAAAGAAAGAAAGAAATAATTAATCAAATAACTGTTAGTTGATGAATACGACTAACTTTTGTGTATAAAACCTGTGTAAATTGTATCAAACTCCTCCAAGTTATGGTTATTTTGTAATGTTACAATTACTTTTTGTTAAAGATAGGTAATAAATACTTAGTACTCCCATTTTGTGTGTTTAATAATCATTTCCTCTCAATTTCAGGTTAATTAGGCGACTTTGAAAAGTGTTGATTTTGATCTACTCGCTAAGCCAATCTGTCGGCTCAGCAAGCCTCCGCTGAATGCACCACTCTTGCGGCTGAGCGCGAGGAAGAATCTGGAAGAAGGATGAGTTGTGCATGTTCACTGAGTGAGGGCTAATCCTGCTAAGCGCACTGCTTGAGTCCATCCGCTGAGTGAGAAGACGCGCGCTAAGCCGAAATTCACTAATGCGCGCTAAGCGAGCCAGAGTTGCGCAAAGCGCACAAGCACCAACAAGGCCACCTATTTAAGCTTGAAATCATAAATAGGAGGGGATTTTGACCATTTTCTCAAAGAGCCTCTGCATGTGAGAGATTCTAGAGAGAGAAGGGTCCGAATCCAGAGAGTTTTGAGAGATTTTGCTGTGCGAATACCTACAGAGAACGAAGCTTGAAGAGGAAGTCGTCCTGAGAGCTTGAGATGAGTTTGTGAGTGATTATGAGCTTCTAGAGGTGGAGGAGACATCCCCACTACTTGTATTTCTTCAATCCTTCATTTTTCTCTTCTCTTTGTTGTAAAGGAAGCTTCCCAGATATGGAGAGCTAAATCCTCTATTGGTTCTTCCTTGTGGGTACTTGATATAAATACTTATATATCTATTTAATGATGTTTTATGTGATCTCTGTGCTATCAATACATAATTTCAGTGTGCTTTTTCCTTGATCACGTAGATGCATGCTTTGTTAGGATCATTCAATAGTGGAAACTGGTCTGATTCTTAGAACATGATAGGACAGGGCTAGTTTATCGTATTATCACAAGGGATCGGGGTACGGTAACCTAGTTGTTTGTATATTTGCCTTAATGCGGTTCTGGTCGAGTTTAGTCCAACAAGAGGAATCTGAGGACGATGCTTGATCAGGATTAGGCTAGACTATCATGAGGAATCGGGGTTTAGCATTTCAGGAGACACCATAGAACACATGAGCATTGTTAAGTAGAGAATATCCTTTTAACATCAGGCACCTAATAGGAAAACCAATGTGTTGTCTACTTGTCTTTACACATCATTACTCACTTGATTTTCCTTTTAATAGTTAGTTTACATACCTGTGCATAGTTGACACATCTCTTTTCATACTAGACACATATTCACTGAATATAGCTTTACCAAGTAACACAAGTTCCCCGAGAGTTTGATACTCGGTTCTTACCGTTTTATACTACTTGCACGATCCGGTGCACTTGTCGGGTTCGAACAATAACCAAAAGAAAAACAAAGGCCAACGTGCTTTTGAGAAGAAATAACTAATGGTTTTTCTTTGGAAAATTTTCACCAGTCAGAACACAAGCGGATTTTTTGAAAAATTGTGTGTCACCTAAAGGGTGAATGCTGTGGAAGTTTTCATTAATGCCTAAACGGGCTCGGATGAATGCATAAATTGATAAAGGAGCATCTTTTGGAAATACTGGGTTGATTTAAATAGGGAAAAATGAATCCTAAGCCTTAGTGTCACATGACCACAAACTTGATGTTTGAGTGTCCACATGGGTGCATGCATGATCAGTTTTGCATAAATTTCTAAATCATCGTTGTTGCGTGCGTATCATGGAAATAATGCGGGGCATTCCCTTATCCCTAAACCACTTGCCAAACAAACATCTCAGACATACATCATGCACAGCCCTCTACAAGCCTGTTGAGCCAAAACCTTAGCTCATCGGCCATAAACCTTGACCTAGGATAGGAATTGCTACCCTTACCCTCAGAAGAAGGAATGGAAGGATCTCCCAAGAAAGAATCCATTTGCTGTTAAGCTGCAAGTGCGCTTCAAAAGAGAAAGAAAAAAGAAATTCCCGATTAAAGATCAGAAGAAAGTAAAAGAAAAAAAGAAATTCCCGACCAAAGATCGGAAGAAAGCAAAAGAAAAGAAAAGAGAAAAAGAAAATCAACCAATCAAAGATTGGATAAAAGTAAAAAGAAAAAAAAATAATAGAAAAGAAAGAAAGAGAGAAAAAATACGAAAGGTTCTTTGGACTAGACAATGTTTGAACAAAGTGCGGAATTTTCAAAAGCAAAAAGAAAAGGAAAAACAACCATGACCTGGGGGACGCATGAAGCAGTCACCTTCTTGGTTACCAACCAAATCTTTGTGTCCACACTTGTTCCGCGTCGAACCAAAGAGAAAAGAAAAAAAAAACAAAAAAGGAAAAGGCCAAAACACTCAGAGCCAAATTTCCCACCAAAGACACCATTCCCGAAAATGTCCTGTTGATCCATGATTGTGCATGTTATCTTTGATTTGATAGGAAATGATTTGCAAAATCAAGTCATGACATATATATGGTTCGGAATTAGGATAAAACACTTGCCTATGTGAGATTTATACACTTTGAGTAGTTTTCCTCTATTTTCAGTTGAACCCGGTGTTTCCTCTAAATGATCGTTTAGAAATGGAATGCTAATATCCTAAATCTCATTTATGGTTATGAGAAAATTCTATCAGCATGCTTCCCTTCCCCAATAGAAACATTGTTTTTCTTCAAAAATATATGTTGCTCTGATCGGCTGGAGGTTTGTTTCTTTGCTAAAGCATGTTTGCATTTTAGTGAAAGAATACCGAGACTACTTTAGTCTCACCTTTGTCATCCAGAGACGGCAAGTTCGATGACACGCGGAGACAACATATGGTCATCCGCCGCCCTTGCTATCCAGAGACAATCGAGTCTGATAGCACGCGGAGACACCTCATGGTTATCTACACCTTTGTCATCCAAAGACGGCAAGTCCAATGACATGCGGAGACAAATCATTGTCATCTGCCACCTTCATCAACCAGAGGCAAGCAAGTCCGTTGACATGCAGAGACCAAATGTGGTCATCTGCTCTTTTCATAGAGGACTCAACGTCTATCGACCGAGACTACTTTAGTCTCACCTTTGTCATCCAGAGACGGCAAGTCAAATGACACGCGGAGACAACATATGGTCATCCGCCACCCTTTCTATCCAGAGACAATCGAGTCTGATAGCACGCGAAGACACCTCATGGTTATCCGCACCTTTGTCATCCAGAGACGGCAAGTCCGATGACACACGGAGACAAATCATGGTCATCCGCCACCTTCGTCAACTAGGGGCAAGCGAGCTCGTTGACGTATAGAGACCAAATGTGGTCATCTACTTTTTTCATCGAAAACTCAATGTCTATCGACCAAGACTACTTAAGTCTCCACTCGGCTATCTAGAGACACTCAAGTCTGATGGCATGCAGGGACTGTAATGGTCACTCGCTTTCATTGTCCCGAGGCTATCGAAGTCCCCTTTCCCATCCAGAGACAAACAAGTTTGATGGTGTGCGGGGGTAGTGATGGTCGTCCGTTTCTAATTGTTTTTTGAGATTGTTGCAGTTCCCTTTGCTATCCAGAGACAAGCGAGTCTGATAGCATGCGGAGACAAACATAGTCATCTATTTCCCTCGTTGAAAGACTCAATGTCTGTCGATCAAGGCTACCGAAGTTTCCCCTGCTATCCCGAGACAAGTGAGTCCGATAGCATGCAGAGACGTCACGATTATCCATTTTTGTCACTTCCAAGGCACCAAGGATTTTGCTGATGCACCTGATGTTTTTATGCTCTTTCTTTTGACAGGTTTCACTGATTGAGTTTTTGGTCGGTCGGGTGGAATTTCAACTCGAACGAAATTAATGTCTTATCTTTACTTTCCTTTTATCTCCAATAAAAGATAAGTAAAGAGGGGCAACTTCCATACCCTAATTTCGTCTGGGGACATATGTTTGTCAGCGTACGGACCTTGGTTGACCACTTTGAGATGCTTAACACTCATCGTCACATAATCCATAAATTTTTGTGACGTTTCAGAAGGAAATCAGCCAAAAACGCAAAAAATAGGGGGTGCACTGATCAAACTAAGGGGTGTACCTAGCTTCTGGGCTTATCTAGAAGGTTCTGGAGGGGGGTTACTTCAGGTGGAAGCAACCTAGCTCGCTTGGGCGAGCTGGGCGGCAACCACCTCCCCCATTTTTCTACAAAATGGCGTGGATGGGAGCTAAGGAAGGGGTTCAGCTCTTTTAGCACTCATAATTCACTTAAAATTAGTGACGAGAAGAAGAAAAAAGGGAAAAATCCAAGCCGAGGTACTTCCATAATGCTTCCATGACGTTTCCATGATCAAATCCATGGACATTCATCACCGTTCTTCTTCATTCTTCATCGCTCATTGATCTTCAACTGGTTAGTTTTTGATTTTGAATTCATTCTATGCACCCTTAGGGGTCCATTCTTGCTTTGTATGTTTCCATTTCATTCTTCTACTTTCAATATTCTTTTTCTTCATTTTAAGCGAGTTTCGACCGATCTTTAAGCCGTAACCTCACTTAATTAATGTTTAAATGAATTTCAACCGATCGTTCATGTCGTAACCTCGGTTAAATAAAAAAATAATAAAATAAGTGTCAACTGGACATTTTACTTTGAAAGTCCTCTTTAATGAGTTGAGAAATAACCAAGTGAAACTAAGGCTAAAATCAACTCACAAATCAAGCATTTGCCCACAAAAAGCTCATTTGAAACCGTTTCAAGGTCCAACGCCTTAATGGTCCCTTTTTACTTTTATCGGTGAAAACGAACCATTTAAAAGTCTAAAATCAACACCCCGCATAACTTTCTTACTTTCTAAAGAACTACTTAGGTCTAAGTTCCTCATTGCAATTGAGGATACGTAGGAGCAAAAGCCCCGCTTTTGTCGACCCCAAAAGATAAAAAACGTAAAAAAAAAGGGAAAATCAAATAAAACAAAATTCATGATTTTGCACATTTGATTAAAGGTTGTCGCCCCTTGTGACGGACGCGTGGGGTGCTAATACCTTCCCCGTGCGTAAAAACAACTCCCGAACCTTTTACTCTTAAAGTTCATAGACCCGCTTTTTGGTTTTTCTAACGTTTTTCCTCAAATAAACGTTGGTGGCAACTCCGAGCATTTTCCTCCCTTGGAAGACGCACCCGTGAGTCTCACGTCGCCCTCCCGCCGAAGGGTAGGTTGCGACACTACGGACCCAAGAGTCTGTAAGACAACCCTTCTTACCCACAATGTATTGGGTATCATGGTTCGTTCGCAGTCATTACCATGGTGCCCAATGCATGCAATTAAGAAGGTGATGCGGACCTTCCGGCTTCCTGTGACAAAGATGACGAGACAAATGTGATGCATGGGTGATGACACGACATGAGCATGCATGCATGAGAGCATGTGGTTGGTAGCACAAAGAGAAACATACTAGACGAACGAGCATGATAATGCAATAAATTAATGCCGAAATGACATAACAACATGGCAAACACAGGAATGACGCACACAATCACGACGTCATAAAAAATATGCATGGACAGATCAAGGAAACAACACATTGTGTTTGTTCCGTGCCCCCAAATTAGGAACCTGATGGAAATAGCTAAAGGTTTGCTATTTAGTGATAACTCCTAAAGGTGGTTGCACATAACTTTCAAAGGTTTCTAGAGATATCATCCTCTTTGATATCATACATTGTGGCGGTAGGGACTACCAGCGACAATGTATCATCAAAGAGAAAAACTCTAGATGAGACTTCACTGTCATCAAGCGAGTTGGAGACCAAGCATGACCACGGATCAACCTCCACTTCCTATGTCTCCACGGACTCGGGTATAGGACCCAATAACTCACTGTGTGTGCAAAGGTGTAGGTGTCATGTGTGTATAGAACAAACAAACATTTCTAAATATGCATGTAATAGGTAAACAGCCACACCGAATACCAAAGCACAGAAAAAAGAGTTATATGAACATAAGAACATGAAAGAAAGAAGGGGAAACAAAAATGAAAAAAAAAAGGTCATGATAAATATTGCATACAGATTAAATGGCTTAACTCTCTAACAAGTCTCCCCAGTGGAGTCCCCAACTGTCGCAACCTACCATTCGGTGGGAGGGCGAGGTGAGATTCAAGGGTACGTATTCCAAAAAAGAAAACGCGCTGGATTCGCCACCAACGTTTATTTGAGGAAGACGTTAGAAAAACCAAAAAAGGGGCCTGCGAATTTTAAAAATAAGGGTTCGGTTGTTGTTTACGCACGAGGAAGCTATTAGCACCCCACACGTCTGTCACGAGGGACAACAGCCTTTAATCGAGTGTGCAAAATCATGACTTCAATATTTATTTATTTTCCCTTTTTTATGTTTTTACCTTTTTTGGGGTCAACAAGAGCGTTGCCCTTGCTCCTACATATCCTCAAGTGTGATGAGGAACTTAGACCTACGTAGTTCTTTACATGCCAAAAAAAAGTTGTGTGTCGAGTTGATTTTAAACTTTTGAAAGGTTCATTTTAACCAACAAAAATAAAAGAGACCGTTAAGGCGTTGGACCTTGAACAGATTCAAGCGACTTTTGTGGATAAAAACTCAATTCATGTTGATTTCATCTTGGTCTCACTAATTTACTTTCAATCTCATTAAAAGACGATTTGTGATGTAAATGATCGGTCAAAACTCACTTTACAAGAAGAAAAGACATTACTAATGGTAGAAGAATGAGATGAAGATGTGCAAAGCAACAAAGAGGACCCCTAAGGGTGCATAGATTGTATCCAAATCCTTAAAATAAATACTAACCGGATGACAAATGAAGAACACCAAACGAAGAACGATGTAGAAGTCGATTACGATCGCAATTCGGTAACGCCTCGGCCTCATTTTTCTCTTCTTTCTTCTTCTTCTCTTTAAATTTCATTGAAACCTTTCAATGTTTAAAAGTTGAACCCCTTCTTCAGCCCCCCCTCACGCCTATTTATAGGAAAGAAGGGGTTTTGGTGGATCTGCAGGTCGCCCACGTGAGCTATTGCTTCAATCTGAAGTAACCTTGCTCGCCTAGGCGAGCTGGTTACTTCACCCCTGCAGAAGCAAGCTTCATGATGATGAATCAAGTTGATTCAAGTAGTTTTGATAATGACAAAGATGATGACAAAAAGCCCAAAGAATGATTTCAAGATTAAGTCAACAAGAAGAAATCAAGAAGATTCAAGAATCAAGAGAAGTTTGATTTCAAGATTCAAGAAAAGATGAATTCAAGATTCAAGAGAAGAAATCAAGAAGACTTCACAAGGGAAGTATTAAAAAGATTTTTCAAAAACAAACATAGCACAGTTCTGTTTTTTAAAAGAATTTTCTCAAAATTTTCTACGTCACCAGAGTTTTTACTCTCTGGTAATCGATTACCAATGGCAAAGTTTGATTTCAAAAGTTTTCAACTGAATTTGCAACGTTCCAATTGATTTCAAAATGGTGTAATCGATTACAAGATATTGGTAATCGATTACCAGTGTATCTGAACGTTGGAATTCAAATTCAATTGTGAAGAGTCACATCCTTTCATAAAAAGCCTTGTGTAATCGATTACAAGGATTTGGTAATCGATTACCAATGATAAGTTTTGAACAAAAATCAAAAGATGTAACTCTTCCAATGGTTTTCAGGTTTTTCTAAAGGTTATAACTCTTCCAATGGTTTTCTTGACCAGACTTGAAGAGACTATAAAAGTAAGACCTTGATTTGCATTTGAAAAACACTTACAACCTTTACAAACAACTTATCATCATATTCTTTTACAACCTTTGAATCTCTTTAAACTTCTTCTTCTTCTTCCTTTGCCAAAATCTTTCTAAAGTTTTCCGGTTTCCAAACCATGAAAACAAAAGTGTGCTATTCATCTTTTTCATTCTCTTCTCCCTTTGCCAAAAAGAATTCGCCAAGGACTAACTGCCTGAATTCTTTTTGTGTCTCTCTTCTCCCTTTTCCAAAAGAACAAAGGACTAACCGCCTGAATTCTTTTGTGTCTCCCTTCTCCCTTGTCAAAGAATTCAAAACGACACAATCTGAGAATTCTTTTGATTCTTCCCTTTCCCATAAACAAAAGATTTCAAGGGACTAACCGCCTGAGAATTCTTTTGTTTCCCCTTCACAAAGTTTCAAAGGACTAACCGCCTGAGAACTTTGTCTTAACACATTGGAGGGTACATCCTTTGTGGTACAAGTAGAGGGTACATCTACTTGGGTTGTTGTGACTGAGAACAAGAGAGGTTACATCTCTTGTGGATTAGTTCAAGTGGAGGATACATCCACTTGGTTGTTACAAAGAGAACAAGGGATGGTACATCCCTTGTGGATCTTTGCTTGTAAAGGATTTTACAAGGTTGAAAAGAAATCTCAAGGACCGCAGGTCGCTTGGGGACTGGATGTAGGCACGGGTTGTTGTTGAACCAGTATAAAATTCTTGTGTTTGTCTTCTTCTTCCCTACACTTTAATTATCGTTTTTACTTTTGGTTAAGTTTCTACTTCTGTTTTTTACTTTCTTAACATTTTAGTAAAATCCTTAGAAGGGTAGATTTTTAATTAGTAAAGGTTCGTTAATAATTAATTCAACCCCCCCCCCCTTCTTAATTATTCTAAGGCCACTTGATCCAACAACCCCTACGCTATTTGGGGGGCCAGGCTTGCCTGGGGTCAGAAAAAGCTTAAAATGACCCTTTTGCCCTCCCTTTTAGGTATTTTCCGCATTCTTTACCGAAACGTCGAATAATGTTTCCTCTTGCGCAACAACTGGTGTCGAACAACTCAATTCGGCTAGCGAGAATCAAAACGTTAGTGAATGATAATTCCCAGACGAAATTAGGGTCTGACATGTGTTAATTTCTTTTATAATAAAATCACCTTGCAATTTTTGTACCTGTGATGATCGTGAACCTTCGTTCGTTGGAGCAGACAGACAACAGTAGAGTACGTGAAGTGAGATTCTTTTGTGGAGCCGCCAAGCCAACGTGATGACGTTGGAATTATTTTGGGAGAGTTGTATTTTGTTAATCAACTCCCTGTAACTAGTTCTATACTTCTTTTTTGAATTGAGGATGTAAATCATAGATTTAATTATATGTATGAACTAATTTACTTTTCTATTATGTGAATGTGTACTAAGTTAATATATATATATATATATATATATATATATATATATATATATATATATATATATATATATATATATATTTCATTTAAATAATTGTGCGTTGTTTGGTGAATCTATATCGCGAAAAATTTACTCTCATTTTTCATAAGCAAATTAATGAAATTTTCATTTAAAAATTAAAATTTACGTACTTTAGAGTGGTGATATCATAACGACAAGACAGGTCGTTACAATTTTCATGACAAATATCTTGGGCTACCACTTTATTGGGAAAGTTTAAGATGATTTTCTCTAGCATTTAGAAGAGTGTGTAATAAAAATTGAACAAGTGGATGGAGCAATCTCTTTCTAGAATGGGTAACGAAATACTTATGAAATCTGTTGCCCAAGCCATATCAAATTATGTAACGAGTTGTTTCAAGCTTATTGTGAGGACTTTTGATAACCTTCATCTTCTAAAAAATTGACGGGAACAGAAGAATAATGAAATAAAAAAAAAAAAAAATCCACTAGATTTAATTGGACCGATATATGGAAACCTAAAAACATGGAAGGATTGAGTTTTGAGAACAAAAAGTAAAGTGGAAACAAAGTTGCATTTTTGTAATTTCTATTTTTCATTCGTGGACAAAAACATTGCTCAATAAATCTGCATATTGTTTACATGATTTTTTTACTATATTATAAATGAAAAATATTGATTGGCTTCATCAGTAACTAATTTTCTTCGAAAAACCTATCAAACCACCTTTAACAAAATCTTCTCTTCCAATCACATTCAAAAGACTTGAACTCAAGACTTTTAATCCAAATCTATTTTCACTCAAACAAATGGAATATTAGTATGGGATTTTTTTTAACCAAATAATAGATTATAAAAATACGAAAAATATATTGTTAATCTAGCTGTAATAAGCATATAGGTTACCTGTAAGGTTTGGATTGCCTCTTTTTTAAATACAATGTTATGCCACCTAATTCATAAAGAATACATTTTTTTTCTAACACAATCTCTGTTATTAGCTAATATTTATTGAAAATCATGAAATCATAGATGAGACTTGTTAAATAAAAAGTAAGACTTATAATTTCATAATTCCCACAAATGGGCCCAAAATTAGAGTAAGTATATTTATAGAGCAGCTTAAGTTGTAAGCCAAACTTATCAAAATATACATAAGAGGTAAACATTAGTAGAATAGAGCAAGCTGGGGAGAACTGATAGCATCACAAACAATAGCCTCCCATCTATAACCAAACTTGAAGAGGCGGGAGTATAATGCACATGAGAGCTATGTGATGTGATAGCATGGGCAAGAATTAGGAATTCATTGCAATTAAGATATCAAAAGATGGCTGAACTAGTTCTGCGAAGCTGTTGCTTTGGCTTAGGCTCAGGTGGTGGCACAGATGGCAATGCCCTCTCCATTTCCTGTGACAAGGAAAAACGTTAATCAATAAAATCCTTTTGGGTAAATAGCTAAAATTGTGCCTGAAAGTGTAATGTGATGACAAATTGATATCTAAAGATGAAAAATACAAATTTAGTCCTTGAATGTGCAAAAATTATGACAAATTAATCCTGCCATTAAATTTGTGAGACTATTTTTTCATTAAGTTATGTTCAACGACCAATTTAACAATAAGTTATATTTTTCAAGGACCAATTTAACATTAATTTGCAAAATTTAGGGACCAATTTGTCATTAAATTGTTTGTAAAACTTATTTGTCGTCCTTTTTGCATATTCATGGACTAAATTTGAATTTTTCATCTTTGAGGGATCAATTTGTCAACACCTCACTTTCAAGAACAAATTTCCCTATTTACCCAATCCTGTTTTAATAAATTAAGTACTTAAAGCAGAAGAAAATAAAAAGGTAAAATGAACTAAACTTTTCTCTGAAGTTTTTTTTTTTTTCTTTTTGAACAGCAAATACAACTTTTATAAAGAGGCCAACAAATTTCTCTTAAGTTGACATCAACTTGTACACTTCAACTTTTATAGAAGTTCTCTCATCTAACTTCTTGAAAAGCTGAGATACATAAGCTGATTTTAACTTATAAGAAAAGTTTGATTCATTTTTTTTTTCTTTTCTATTCATACAAGTGCTTACTTAAGAAATTTATCCAAACATAACCTAAGTTGTCATGACACAAATACTCTAAAAGTTTAAGCTATTAGGGAAAGACAAGTGAATTGCTTTATTATATCTCTTAACTTTCTAAAAAATTCCACAAATAGAATAAAAACAACAGTGATTAGTACACGGCAAACTCAAAGCATCAGTCCATCACACACCATATCGTTGGTTCAAATATAATTTTTAGTTGGTAAAGTCATGTCATAGAGAGCTATGTCCTGCTTCAAATTCTAAGATCCTAAACAAGGTTCTAGATTATAACTGGTTATGGATATTTAACCTGAACTACTTTCAGTTTCCAATCAGGTAATGTAATCCTCTTTGTAGATGTAAGTGTTACAAAATAAGTGCACTGTGTGTTTAAAACTGTAGAATGCTTTTCTGTTTTCACAAACAGGAAAAAAAATGTTGTTAGCAACTCCATCCTCCAGAAGATTGAGATTGAAGTTATTCCCCTGTGCTTTACAATTTTGGGACCTCCACTCTTCATTGAAGTTGAAGTTGCATTATAAGTACTGGATAACTGTTAAGGTTCCTTGGAAGTTGTAATGAAGAAATAGAACCAATAGCTTGGGATAATTAGAAAAACAAACATATTGGGAAAAATCTAAGTCCCACATTGGCTAGAGATAAGGCCAACATAGAGGATATAAGTGAGGTGTAACCCTCACCTCATGAGTTAGCTTTTGGAATTGAGTTAGGCCCAAACCCACATTCTAAGAAAACAAAAAAAGAACAAAAGGGTTTAGACCACCAAAAGAGAGACCTTAAAACTATGGACAATCATGTTAAGGTTCTCTCAAACAAATTCGATTTATTGTGATAAACACAATATTAGATTATTATAAGTGGATAATAAGATATATAGTTGGGAACATAACATAGTGTTCTGATACAGAACTATATGCGGCAAATCATTATAGAACAGTATCACTTAATAACATTAAGTTCAATTTTTTTAGCATTCTCATCTCCTTTTTTTTCTGTGGTATTGATTCTCATCAAATTGACTTGAAATATATCAGTAAGCGAAACTGCAAATAAAATGGTTGGGCCACTGGACAAATCTCTTAGAAGCCAAACCACACCATAGTAAAACTAGATTTGGCTGTCTTAGCCAATGTGCATTATCAACTTCAACAAGTCATCAATCTGCTTTTTTTTTTTTCATTTAAGCAAAAGGAAGATAAAACTACTAGCACCAGGTTTTCAAAATATTTAAATATTTGGAGCTAGTATTTATCACCAGAGTTAGAAAGAATAAAAGATATTATGAGGTTTTAACAGAAATTATTGGTAATCTAGGGTTAAAAACTTTTCAGATGGACTCATTATTCCCAGTTCAAATTTCATTTCAGAGTACAGTACAGCAGTAGAGAAGCTTGCAGAACTACCTCATGATCCTTCAGAGCACTTTTTTCTTTACCAGATATAACCCCAAAAGCCTAGAGCATTCCACATTTTAAAGCTTTTAAAGTCTATCTATGCTACCAGTAAGATTTCCAACACTCATCAAAATCCAATAACTCTGTCTCAATAACACAGGAAACTTGAAAAATCTTGTAATATCAGTGCAATGGTTGATTGGAATTAAGTATTTAACAAAGGTTGCCATAAAAAAAAAAGTATTTAACAAAGGTACTTTATAATAAAATGGTTCAAACTACACTATTTGCAATTAATAAGACCAAGAAACAAGCACTTCACTGATGAAGTACGCATAAACACTAAATATTTTTACTTCAATCTTTCCACAATGACTTTCCCAGTTAGCCACAATTACCAAAGACAGGCAGCAAAGTAATAATAAATATTCACATGGCCAATCAATGGAGTTTTCGGCAACTTATAAATTGCTAACTACTAATAGGATGCATTATGATTGTAAAGGAAGAGCAAATTTCACTTTTCCCTGAAAAAAAAATCTATTTTATTTTTGGTTAATACTCCACACCTCAATGCAAAACACACATTTATATGAAAACTGTAGATCCAAATGCAATTAAAATACTAAAGAATCATAATAGCAATAAAGATCGGCCTATCTTAGAATTCCAACTAGTATGGCCATTATTATCATTTGTTTTGAGCCTAGTCCATTGTTATTTTTCCTTTTTAGACTAAAGAATAATTCATCCGTTACCTTCTTTTTTTAACACCAAATATGATGAATAACTAGAGGCCTTACAGGTTGGTTCTCTACAGACATATCAATTTATTCATTAATCAGTACAATTTATTTCATCAACTGCAGCATATAATATACTATATAGTACATACTACATACCTAGCACAATCACTTTTCAGTGTCATAAATCACATGCCTAACCAAAATATCACACAACCAACAGTATAGACAAGCTTTGGCCAGATGAAATCCTTTTAAACAACAAGCATTTCAGCCATACACTTTCCTGCCAAGATGGCAGGCCGCAAGCCATGAAGAGATGCGACCAACAAATATTTCATCATATAATTAAGAAAATAAAAAAGCAAAAGCATAGAATTAGAAACATACATTTAGTCTTCTAAGCCTTTCATTCTCCTCTTCTAATCGTGAAACTTTAATCTCCAGTTCTTGTGTGTATGCCTGTTCATTGACATAGATAATACCTTGCATCAACTTTTTTGAATTTTATTAACCAAAGAAATACGACTTTACACTATGTTATAAAAAAAAAACAAGTAGATTTAAAAGAAATAACACCAAACACATTCACACACAAATGTATATTACCTGTCTTCTTGCCCGTGACCGAGCAGCAGATTCCCTATTTTTAATCATCCTCTTCTGCCTCCTCTCCACAGTTTTCTCCACCACAACACCAGAGGCACCCCTTTTTCGACCTGGAGTTTGTGTATCCGATAACGTCCCCATTAAAGAAGCCGGCTGCTCGGAGTATGCTGCATCCAAAACCAGATTCACTCCAACCTGGAAAGGCTGCTGAATGGCATGGCCAGCCACATAACCCCCCATCACATTCGGCTGCTGCGTCGAAGAAGAGAGCTGCTGGTATTGCAACCAATGGCCATGTTGTGAGAAAGCCCCATTTGAATCGACCCCTGACATAGCCCCACCCTTGGTAGGCAAAGCTTCAGCAACCACTCCAGCCTTCACCAAGAAGTCCTCCAGAGTCATCTCACCCAGTGTAGCTTGCCTTTCCTGGATTTTTTTATCCCTATTAGTGACCTTCTTCAGTTGCATATCTTTCCAAACCTCATCAACAGTTTTCCTGCTAAGATCCCTAGACAAAGTTAGGCTCCCCTGAGGATTCAGAGAGGAGCCGGAAGCAGCAGCCTTGCCATGCGGCATGTTAGTAGCATCACCAACACCAAAGTCCCAGCCAGAAGCCTCACCACCACCACCAGCTTCAGCACTCCACACACTCTTCAGCAACTCATCAAGATTCATGCTGCCAAGTGGCTTCCCCAAATTCCCAAGTTGGTTATGCACCTCATCAAGGGTCAGATTATACAAGGACCCTTGCCTAGCCAAAGGGGTAGTAGTCTTTGGCTCTTGCACTGCCCCACCCTGAGATCCCATTTTTCTCAACCCTAACAACACAAACCTACAATTCTATATCATACATCTCCAAAGCTCTTCAGAAAGCACAAATGAAAAAACAAAGATAAAAATGAAAAAGGTACAGAATACACCCTGAAATCAATCCTAATTCCTTATGCCGAACACAATACCAGTTTCTTTGAGCTTTTGGAGATTTGATAACAGGCACTCACAAACACAAAGCAAGTAAATTTGAAGTGGAGGGTGGAAATAGTGGGTGAAAATTGGTCCCAAAAGAAGAAAAAAAAAAAGATAAGCCAGATCAGATTTCAAGGGAATCAAAGTAATACAGAATAGATGCTCCACACACCAACATAGGATGGCACTTGAGAGCAAAGCAAAAGATAAAAGCCATCAAATAATAATCATCATGCATGTCATTTCCATCATTATCACCACTGTACATTAGAGAAATAAAAACCCAAACTTTTTATCCTACAGAAACCTCAGCACAAACAAAACCACTTTTGGTCATGAAAACTGAACAGCTGAACATTCCCTGCTGAGACAACATTGCTCATTACACTATCAAGCAAAAAGGGTGATTTGAGTTTTTTTTTTTTTTTCTTTTCCCCTTCAAATAAAAAAAAATCATTAATGAATAAAGAAATTTTGGAAACGGTTGAAACAGTAGACAGTTCTAGACTTCTAGTTCGAACTAATGAGCTTATAACAAAACCAAAATATTTGGAGGGTCACTCCACTTTCAGAAGTATTTTGTATTTCACCAACTTGTACTGTTTTACTTGCAGACGTACCAAATATGAACCTCCAAAGTCTAAATAAAAATGGGCATTTCAAAATTTTTTTCTTTGGGAGTGGGGACACCAGTGCACACCAAGCAAGGTAGAATAAATATTAAAAAGGCTATTATTATTATTATTATTATATGGAAGAGGCACTACCTTTTCTCCGTCACTAGTCTTTTTCTTTCTTTTTACTTAATATAAAATTTAAATGATAAAGATGGTTGTGTTAAGGTGATGACTCAGCTGATGCATGCAAGCTTCTTCACAATTTTTTAATTAGAAACACAATCAATATATTATTAGTTAAGAAAAATCATACATTTTAGCAAATAACAACACATGTCAATGAGTTTATTAAGAAGGATCTCAATTTGATTCTAACATAATATATCTTTAAAGAAAAACAAAATTTTTTAAGTTTGATTAAATTTTGAACTTAGAATTAATTTTATAATCGATCTAAAAGATTAAAATTATAAAAATCTTACAAAATTTCAAAAAAGAAAAATAAAAAATCCTTATTATTAATATGGTTAAAAAATTATATATTAAATAAAAAATTGAATTCACCTCGGTTAATAAATCTTATATGAAGTTCAATCAATAATAAAGTAATGACAACAAATGTATTATTAGCTTTTAAAGGATTTTTATTCGATCACATTAGTCCGAAAGGTACATAAGTGAGCTCTACATCTAAACTTCAGAATGTTCACGATAAAATGGTGCTTTTGTAGCACCAACCTTTCCTCTCTTTTTTTGTTCTTTTTTTTGTTTTTTAATTTTAGACAGTCAAAATAGCAATTGATATACGACTAGGATGTGTTTTTATTTGATAAAGATAAAAGGGTACGATTGCATTTTGGAAACCATAGGATTTGATCCGTTCAAAAAGGTTTTGTAGAAAATGTTAGATAAAAATTGTAATTTGTTCTTCTTTTTTTTAAATATGTTATTTTAGTCCTTTAATTTTTTTAATTGAAATATTTTGTTTCTCATTTTCAAAAATCTACAATTTTAATTTCTTATTTAATTGAGATATTTATTCCTCACTTTTAAAAATTAGCGATTTAAATATATATGATTGATTAATTTCAAAAGTTAATTTGTGTATTTCTATTAATATTAACTTACATATATATATATATATATATATATATATATATATATATATATATATATATATATAACGCATGTGTGACATGTTTTTTAAATTATTTATAAGTTAATTTATAAGGAAAAAAATAAAAAAATATATGATTAATATTTGAAATTAGTCATAAGAATTACAATCATGAATTTTTTTAAAAGTAAAGGATAAAATCTCTAAATTAAAATTGTGAATTTTTTTAAGTTGGAAAATGAAATATTTTAATTAAAAAATAGAAAAACTAAAATCGCATATTTAAAAAAATAAAAATACATGGATTTCAATTTAGCCAAAAATGTTATCAATACATTCTCTATCATATTTTTTTATTAAAAAACTATTTAATATGTTTTTAACAAATGTCTTTAAGCTAGTGGTTATAGTAATTGTTAAGTAATTAATAAATATTATATATAATTATTTGAAATTACGAAAAGAGAATTACATATATCATATATTTCAGCAACAAATTCTAACCTTTTGCTCTAAGTGAACTCAAATTTTTATATTTCAATTTTATTTTCATATTTTTACGCACGTGTATAACCAGTAAAACAATATGGCTACCACTATACCCATTGTTTAGAAACTCTTGCATTCATATACAATGTGATATTTTTATTGAATTTGGATTTATACCGTTCAGTGTCAGTTCTCTACAATATTAGAATGAAATACCCAGTGGCGGAGCATGAGGAAAAAATTTGTAGGGGTCAAAATTATAAAGATTATAATATATAGATTTCTTTTTTGGGTTCTTTTAAACATTTAATAATTCTATTTAAAATTTTAACTATTTTCTTAAGAAATTATGTTTTATGAAAATAAAAATTTTATTGCTCTAATATAATAATAATAATAATAATAATAATACTAATAATAATACTAATAATTATTATTATTATTATTAGTATTATTATTATTATTATTATTATTATTATTATTATATTTCTTTTTTTTTCCTACTTTTATACCGTTGTATGCTATTGAATGGAAAAGTTGAAAATTTTATCTTTAAATTTTTTAATAAAATTTTGTAAAAAACAATAAGTTTTGTTACAAAACAAAATTATTATGAGGACACATAAAAAAAACTATGAACTTTGCAACAAATTTAAGAAAACAATCATATTTTTACCAATATTATAGAGAATTTTTTTAGACAAAAGATGCAAAATTCACAAACTTAATAAACAAATATGGATAAAATAATTCAAAGAAAAATTGGTAAGTTTGAGTCATAATTTATAAGTTTTTTCTATACCCAAATGAAGATACAAAAGTGGTAGAAAAATGGATTTAGAAATGCAATATAAATAGTTTGATAGGCAAAATTGTAAATTTAGTCCTCCTATTTGTCTCAAAATTACAAATTTGGTCCCCTACAATTTAATTAATGAATTTAGTTTTTTAGTTTTTGGCAATTCCGTTATTTCAGTTCTCAATCCCGAAATTAGGCGTTGATTGTTAATTGTTTACTTTGATCGCCACATGTTGCGCTTTTATTAGACGTTGACCGTCACGTATCACGCTTTTATTAGAAGTTGACGTTAATTAGGCACACAAAATTAACATCCAATAAAAGCATGACACGTGGCAGTCAACGTCCAATAAAAATGCAACATGTGGCAATTAAAGTAAGCAGTTAACGGTCAAAGTTTTATTTTAGGGGTTAGTGACTGAAATAACGAGATTGCAAAATATTGGGAGACTAAATTTATAAATTAAATTATAGAGGGACCAAAATTGAATTCTGAGATAAATAGGATGACCAAATTTACAATTTTGCCTAGTTTTATATTATGAAAAGGAGATTAATTAATAAAATAAGCAATTTATATAAAAAAAACATGTTATTCAATTAGTCATAAGTGTTGATGTTATAAAAAAAACTTAAAGTGTAATATTAATAATAATTATTATTATTAAAGATTACCTTCTTTATACTCTTATAATGACTAAATATTTATAAACTGAAATTCTTTATATGTATTCTTTGAATGACTTCAATTCATTAATATTTAATACTTGAGAAATAAATTATTATAATATTATAAAAAAAATTATTAGTGATGACTAAAAATATAAAACCGTTTTTTAAGGAGATAGGAGGACCAAGTCTGATAATAATAATCACAAGAGCTTTTTTTATAGTTTTACTCCTATTCCCACTCCAATCCTCCGGATGCTGGGTTATATGGTCTACCATTACAACTCTACATACATAGCTATAATTCAATATTAATTAAATAATTATGTTTTAATTAAATACATGTATAAAGGATAAAAGTTAGAAAGATTACCTCATATTTTATAGTCTATTAATATTATTTCTTTCTTGTTTATTGTGACCTTCCTAGTGTGAGGTAGCATGGAAAATGAAAATGTCTTGTTGTTTATGGTAGAAATTCGTGTGGGTAATTGAAAATAATTATACTAATATTTTTATTCTTGATTCTAATCAATCATAAATAATTTATTTTATTTAGTTGAATAAAATTGTGATTATGAGTTTTTTTTATTAAACTAAAAGTATTTTAACTTTCAATTAGGAGAATAATGAGATTAATTTAGAAAATAATTTGAAGTAACAATGCATTCAAAATGTTATGCAAAGCTAGAATATCTTGAGAAGTGACGTTTAATCATTTATTAAATCAAAACAAAAAAACATTCGATTACATTTACAATTAGAAAACTATGTGAAACAAATATCTTTAGAAGTAGAGATATAATTGTTTGTGAATTCAAAACAAAAATTCTTCGATTATGTTCACAATCATAAAACTATATGAAACAAATATCTTCAAAAATAAAGATATAATCATTTATTAAATTGAAATACAATACGAAATGAAGAAAAATAAAAGTTAAATTTTAGAGAAGAAATGAGGATTAAAAAGAATTTAGAGTTTGGAGAAGAAATGTAGAAGAAGAAAATTGCAATAAAGTAAATTGAACAAAAGAAAATGAATGAAAAGATAAGTGTTAAAATGTTGGTTCGAACATACACATTTTCCTAGAATCGGTAGCCTTTTCCTGTCCGATGTGATGATGTAGATACAACTTGTGCAAATGTTCTCCTCAAGGGAAAATTACTATTGTTGTGCCTATTTATAATTTTTCAACTCAATGGTCGAATTACAAGATTTAAACATGTGTATAACTTATTCAAATAGACTATCTAAGATGTTGACAACTGTCTCTATTTCCTTCGTCAAAAAAATTGTTGATAATTGTCTTCTTTGTTTCTTTTGTCAAAAACCTTATGATAACTGTCTTCGTTCCTTCTATCGGATATCTGTTGATAATTGTCTTTAGATGCGCAGTCGGAAGTCATGTGTCTTTAGATTTTTGTTTGCGTCTTCAAATGATTTATCTTCAAAAACTCTTTTCCCAAATCCAAATCACCAAACACTTAGAAACTTTCTAAATATTTTATTAGATAAATCTGTTTATACTTTCACATTTTGATTGCCCATTGAAATGAGCATTACACCTCCAGTAAACTTCTTTTTTATTGTTCAATCTAAATGAACACTACACCTCCTATAAACTTCCTTTTGAATTGGTAATCAAATCCTCATTCATTCATGCAATCAAATGACTTCCAAATCTTACTAAACAATATATATTCACTTGATTCTAATGTCAATACTTAATCATAACATCAACTTACAAAAAATCTCTTTCAATTCAATCACAATATACCCTTCTTTGATTCACCAATTGAAAGCAATGTTTTTATGACAAGTCAAATTAGCCAATTTTTGAACATGACATAGAATCTCTACACTTAGAAAATTTTACTCACAACCCCAACACTTACTAAACAAATTGTAACTAATTTTCTTAAAGGCAATTGATGTATTAACAAAATAAATAAATAACTTAGTTAAAGCACATAGTGTTGGCTAAACAAATTATAACTGAATCATTACCTCTAACAAAATATTGGTTATGATCTTGTGTTTTGCATATACACTATGATTCTTATAGGGGACGTTTGTTTTATAGGTAGATTTTTTAGTCCCGAGAATATTGGAGGGGAAAAAATAATCACACATTTTTTATGAAGTAATAAAATAATTAATCTCAGTAATTGTTTTACCTAAGTAAGCAATAATCTCACCTTCAGTCAATATTTAATCCCCATGTTTTATTCCCAAGAATAATATTCTCAAGTCTAAATTTTTTTTCCATGAAACAAATGCCCTTTTGCTTTTGAAGGTTTTCAATGGTGTATGTACGAAATCTAATTGTTGGATTCTAATTATTTGGCTTACTTTATCAAACTATTGTAATAGAGTAAATTACACTAATATTTTATGAGATTTTGCAAAATTATATTTTTTGTTTGTTTTTTTTAACATTTTCGGTAGCCTCTCCTATAGGAGAACACAATGTAACATTTTCCAAACAATTGTTGGAGTTAGTGTGGTGTATAATGAAATATCAAATATTACACTAAAAGGAGGGTTGAATAGTGTGTTAGTCAAATATGATAACTTTTTTCTCAATAGAATGATTTTCATTGTGTGATCCAATGAGTGAAAACACAGTTTTAGTGAAACACAAATGATTGTCATCTAATGCAGATAAAAACAGAGTTTTCAGAAAGGTTTTTCAAATAATAATTGTGTGACCAAGTGAGTCAAAGTAAGTTTAAGAGAATACTAATTAGATAGGTTAAGAGAGAAATAGATTAGTTTATCATTACAAAAAATTCATGATTTACGACCGAAAATTCAGTCTCTAAACCGTTAAATTTGGCAGCTAAATTGGTTAGCAACCGAACTAGTGCGTTGCAAAAACTCTAGTCGCTAAGCCCTTAGCAACCGAATCATAATTCACTATTTAGGGACCAACATGTTTGGTCGCAAGTACATAAAATTCGGTAGTTGAGTATTTGGTTATCTTACTTGGACCAAATTAGCAACAAAATAAATAAATTTTAAACAAAAGATAATAATATATAACTTTGGTGGCTATTGAATAATCAATTTATAAATAAAAAATAATAATACATTCGGTCACTAATTTTATCAAAATATATTTGAAATCTATTCGGTCTCTAATTTAGTCGCTATTCAATAACTAATTTTTAAATAAAATAAATTAAATATGCAGTTCAGTCGGTAATTTGGTCCCTATTGAATTTTTAATTTTAAATGTAAAATAAATTAAAAATTCAATTTGATCGCTATTTAGTAATGAATATTAAAAACAATAAATCGGTCACAGATTCGGTTGCTAAATGAAATTATGCTATATTTTGTTTTTTCATTTATTACATTTTGACCTGCTTAATAATTATTGACTTTAAATATAATCTTAATTAAATTGTATAATCAGAATTATAAATAAAAGTGGACATTCATAATGTGTAAGTATATCTAATAACAAAGTTCTAATTTAAAGATTAATAAAATGGAAATTCGAAGTTTTCAAGGTTTAATACAATGCAATGTCAAAGTTTAATAAAGTTCAAATTCATAACTAACATGGAATAATCAAACTAAAATAAATAATAACTAGGAGTCAATGATCCTCTAACATGTCATGAGGATGATCAACCTGAGCATCATGAACATGGTACTCAGTTCCATCTGCTCTAGTAGTCGATGGACTAGTAGCTAGCATGATAGATTGAATATGAAAGTGTTGTAATATATGTTGCATTTGCTCATTTTGTTGATGAATTTTCTCATTTTGCTATTGCATTTGTTATCCCATCTCCTGACTTTGCTGGTCATGATTCTCCATCAACTACAACATCTTTTCCTCAAGTGTCCTCTCCTTATCTGCCTTTGCCAAAAGCTCAACATTCAATTTAGTAATTGTCTCACGCATTTCCTCTATTTGGTCTTCCACAGGAGCAATAGAAGTAGATGGAGCTGATTTTGAGCAACTAAACCTTTTGCTCAAAGCGCCTAGCCCGAACACGTTCCCATTGTAATTTGGACCTCCAACAACATTCACATATATTTCATTATCATTAACAGAAGTAGCAATGTTAGGGGAATCTTGTGTGGATGTGCCTTCCTATGTGAAATGTTGTAGGATTTCCTCTCGGTGATGTTGATATTTCTCCTGCAATATAAAGTGAGATATGAAGATAAATTATTAAATGTGTAGACATATAAGGATTAATATTCAAGAAAATCACCACTAATACAGGAAAATGATTGACTTTAATCTACTATAGTACTATAGTAGGCTTTAAAGTTTATACCGGCCAATCATGAACAATGGCTCGCTCTTTTGCTGGGTACCACCTATACTCTTTCAGCATAAATAGGAAACAAGAACTAAATTAGAAATGATACAAGAAACAATCTATTTTAAATTAAACCACAATTCAAATTACATTAAACTCTCCAAACCACTTATCGTGAAGGTCAATTGATACCTTCAACCAAGTTGCAACTAGTTCATCAAACTATGCCTTAATGATCCCTGATATGATATTAGAACATCCATATGTTGGTTGAAACCTATGTACAAAGACATTATCAATACCACATTTAAAAAACATTTTAGAAAAATTATTTTTTAAATACAATGCACTTACTATCCTCTATATGCACGAATGAAAGGCCTCTGATTAGCAATATGTTCACAATTTGGATCAAGTGGGTACTCAAGTGTAAGAGAATCATTTGGTGCTGAAGGTGAAGCATCTCCAACAGGGGTAGTGGGAATTGACTCTCTTACAAAGGTTGAATTTGGTTTGTCTTAAGTTGTAGGAAGTGTGTTTGGTGCCAGTGCAACGACATGAACCATCGACTCTGAGGTTGACTGATATATGAATGGAAGAGGTGGAAATGTTGGTGTAATTGGAGCTCCCAAACTAACACCATGACTTCTAGGATGATTAAATATTCTGTAACCACCACCTCTACCTTTATCTGCTATCTACAAGTTTGATTTTGTTACACACGTACATACATACGTATATACATACATGTGTGTGTGTGTGTGTGTGTGTGTGTGTGTGTGTGTATGTGTGATATTTAAGAACAAATAAATAGAAAGTGAAGTACCACAAGCCATACACTTTAGTAAACAAATAAATCCAACTTGTTCATGAAAACTCACATAAACATGTTTTCTACACCAAAATAGGTCACTTATCTTCTCTTTCATATTCACTACAAGAGTAAAAGTAATAATTATTACAACCCACAGTCATACAAATGTAAAAAAAATATATACAATGAACATAAGGCATGCAATCAACTTTAATGTATGAATTACCTAAGAAGTATTTGTATCATCAAAATCACTCTCAATCTCATTCTCACTTAATATGCATTCATCCTCATTTGGTTCAACCAAGTTTGGTTGTTTAAGTAAATTTGCATCTATCTTTTCTCCACCTCCATCAACATCTGCAAGAGATTCATTAATGATATCAGGGTAAACTTCCAACACTTCTTGAAGCCCCACAAGCTCATCATCTTGGTATAGAGCTTCTTGCTTAGTTTCACTTACTATATTGTCAGTGATTTTGATGCAAGCTTTTGTCTTCATTATGGCTAACCATCCTCGATATCCCTCGAGATATGTTGTGTAATAAACTTATTTTGCTTGTTGTGCCAATATGAATGGGTCATATGCTTTAGTATATCTTTTTTATTGCCTTACTTCAACAATCTCATACTTTTTATCTACTTGTGTCCCTATATTATGAGTATTATTAAACCAATCACACTTGAATAGAACTAACTTCATCAAATGGGATGCCAATATACTCCAATTGAATAATATCATACAACATTCCATAAAAATCAAATTTTAGTTTACCATCAGTTCCCCGTACATAAACACCATAATTAGAAGAATTCATGCCTTTATTTTGTTAGAGATAGGGGGAGAAACATGAAGACTAAGTCTTGGAGCTTGAAGAAGTTTTGTCTTTTAAATGTCCAACTCTCTTGAGTGGCATTTGTATTGATTGTTGTATTGTATGTTGCATCTTAGTCGCTATATTTTCATATGTACATCATGCATCATCATGTAGAAGTAAGAAGAGTGTTTCTAAAGTTAGAAACTTTCTTCAATGCATAAAACTCTTTGTTTTCATTGATTACAAGGCTGATTGTAATCGATTACACAAGTGTTTGTAGCTTGCAGAGAACTTTTTCGTATCGATTTAGTCGATTACAAGCTAATTGTAATTGGTTACATAGTTCAGTTAAGACAATGATTGGCTTTTCAAGAGTCTCTACTTTAATCGATTACCAAGTGATCGTAATTGATTACTTTGTTCTTAAAAGTGTTCCCAAAAGTGATCAAGAATAATTTAATCGATTACATAAAGAATCTAATCGATTACATTATTCTTAAAAAGTTTTCTAGATTGGGGAAGAACACTTTAATCAATTGAAATGATAATATAATCGATTAATTCTTCAAAATAATCGATTACATTGTATATTTAATCGATTACAGGCGGTTATAACTATTTTCTCTATAAATAGTCACCTTGTGTTCTCACTTTTGTGTGCAAAAAGTGTGCTAAAAATGCAAGCTAAAATAAGTGAAATAAAGAGAGAAGAGTAAGTGCTTAGAAAAAGTGCGACTCACAAGTTCTAAACTTCATTTTGAAGATCTCATGGTGAAAAGTGAGTTGTGAATTTCTCTTGAGTTCAAGAAGACACTCATTCACTCAAGCAAGGTTCTTGCATAAGATTGATCAGGTTGTGTCTTTCTTTGACTTTGTTTTCGTGTACATTGTTAGCATATGCATGAATTTATGAAGGTATGCCAGAACAGGTGATGTAAGCTCCATTGGAGCTTGTAGGCCTAGGATCTTCTTCATCAATGGATCCCTTTACTTCTTGGAAGATGAATGGTAGCAGAGTGAAGAAGGAAGAGAGAGAGGAGACGCCACTTCAAGGAGAAGATGAGTCGAGAAGAAGCTCACCACCATAGGCGGCCATGGATAAGAGCTTGGAGGAAGAAGGAGATGAATGAAGGGAGAGGAAGAGAAGAGCATGAAATTTTGTGCTCTAAAAGAGCTTTGAAATCTGAAGTTTAATTTTCAAATGATTAAAGTTGAAAAAATGCACACACATGACCTCTATTTATAGCCTAAGTGTCACACAAAATTGGAGGGAAATTTGAATTTCTATTCAAATTTCACTAATTATGATTAGTGAATTTTAGTTATGATTCAGCCCACTAATCCAAGATCAAGTCCAAGATTCTCCACTAAGTGTGCTTAGGTGTCATGAGGCATGTAAAGCATGAAGGACATGCACAAAGTGTGACTATATGATGTGGCAATGGGGTGTAGCAAGCAAATGCTCACCTCCCCCTCTAAAATTTAATTGGATTGAGCTTCTCCCAATTCAATCAAATTTATTTTCCAAAACACACATCAAATATTCATTTAATGCATGTGAAATTACAAAACTATCCCTAATACAAAAACTAGTCTAGGTGCCCTAAAATACAAGGGCTGAAAAATCCTACATTTCTAGGGTACCCTACCTACATTATGGAGCCCTAAACACAAGGCCCAAAAATAATGAAACCTTAATCTAATATGTACAAAGATAAACAGGCTCGTACTTAGCCCATGAGCCCAAAATCTACCCTAAGGCTCATGAGAACCCTAGGGCCTTCTCTTGCATCTCTGGCCCAGTCTACTTGGAGTCTATCCAATGCCCTTGCGGGATAGGATTGCATCATTCCCTCCCCCCTTGAAAAGGATTTGACCTCAAATCCCAAGATTCTTGAAACTCTGGGCTTTTTTCCTCAACACTTGTAAAAAGAACAAAAACATATATATTAGTGGTGTTTGGTATGTTGAAGTAAGGTAAGGTTTGAAAATCCATTTCCTGGGCATCTTCCCATGATGGAACATGGTTCCTCACCAACACAATGAGTGGTGTTACAAGTATAGAAAAATATGGGACAAACCTTTTTTAAATGTTTGTTAAGTCATGGAAGTCCCAAATTTTCCTTATACTTGGTGGAGTAGGCCACTCAGAAATGACCTTTATTCTCTTAGGGTTCATGGGAACCCCTTTATCACTATTTAAAAAATTAAGAAAAGTAATGCAATAAAACATACCTTTTTTCTGTATTTTCATGTTGATTATTCCTACCAAAAAGTATGACAAACCTAAGGTGTCCCATATGAGTACCTAAGTTTGTATTGAAACTAGAAATACGAACAAACCTACCTAATGAGTCCCTATGTACACAAATCATAAAGATGTTGGGTGCACGAGTGATTTTACAAAAGAGGGTTGCACCACTCAAAACATTCATCATACCACTTATTTTAGGGATTTGGTGCCTAATAATACATATTTTGGGCACCAACAAAGCACAAGGATTTAAGCTCTTGCGAACCAAACCTTCATCCAACAACTCCTTTACTTGAGGAATAAACTCAAGCCAAAGAGGTGTGGCAATGCTAACAAGTGTCTTTTTACAAAGGAGAAAATATGGAGGTTGTCTAAGAGGGAAAATTTCTTTAATATTTGTCTTTATTTCAAAATGTTTTTCCTTCTCAGCTAACCTCTTGGAGAAGACACTTACCTCCTTACACTCCTCCTTAACCATTAAAGGTTGTCCTTCTTCTTGGGGGTAGATTTCTTCACTAGATTCTCCCCCTTTTGCTTCTTCACTTTCACTAGAGGAAGGTGAAGTAGTAGCCTCATCTTGGCTACTATAAATGTCTTGGCTCCTCATAATCATGGTTTTCTTGGTGGGACATTGAGAATTAATGTGTCCCCTTCCAAGACATTTAAAGCACTTTATAGAGCTAGTCTTTTCTTGCATACTAGCCTTAGGGGGTTGCTTTTCTATTGTCTTCCCCTTATCATCTTTGGGATTAGAAGGTGTTGCCCCTAAGATGCCTAGACCTTGGTCTTTCTTTGGATAAGAATGAGAGCCATAAGATTTTAAAGTAGACTTTCTTTTAAGTTTTTGCTCTACCCTTATTTTCCAATCTAAGTAAGCCTCTACATTGTCCTTCCCATGGAAGTATGGGAGGTTAATGTTAGTCTCTTGAGGCTTTTTTTCATTTTCTCTCCTATGAGAGTGAGGTCTAAGATGTGACCTATGCCTTCCTTTATAATAGTCACGAAGTTCCTCACTTAGGTTCTTGCAAGAGTTATGACTACTATAGGAGGCATGTTTTTCTCTTTTCATTTTTTTTTCATTATTTTTCTTCTTTCTTCCTCTCTTATTTTCTCTCTTTCATCTTGACTTATTTCTTCCACTCTTTTTTTTTCCTTTTTCTTTTCTCTCTTGTTTTTCTTTCCACAACTTAAGGGATCTCAACTCATCTAATATCTTATACAAGGGGTCCTTAGGAGTAGAACCCTCACCGTTAACACTAGATGAAGAATGAAGACTCGTGTTGGTTCCTAAGTTGTGGTTCTTTCTTATTAGGGGTTTGAAAATAAAAGGTAAAATAAACTATGGTTGAAACTAGCCAAAATAAACACTAAAAGAGGTGTGAAAGATAAGGTAAAAACTAATTGGTAAAAGGCAAGCTATCTAGGTGGTTTGACAATGGAAGGTAAAGGAAATAATCTATGAAAGTAAGCAAGAAATGTAAACTAGGCGAATCCTAAGAGTGTTTGGATGACCACATTTAAGGTTCCCAACAAAACACTCACAATCCTAAGGGAAAATTGCCTAAAATTATTACACACAAATGGAAGTAGGGTGACCTATTGGAGGCTCCCAACTTACTTCCAATGAAAGGCATTTTTGTTACAAAATTTGAAAGCAATGAAAGTAAGTAAATTGTCAATTGCAAAATTACAACAAGGTCCTCAATTTTGGTGGTTGTTATCTCTTTGGTGATTCACTCAATTTGGAGTGCTTCTTAGTCCAATAGCTCTTAAGGTGGTTTTCCTCTTTCTTCTTGACTCAAATTCTTCAAGGGATGACACCAATCCTCCTTTCCAATTCCCTATATGGCAACTCACAAACAAGGAAACAAAGAGACAAGCAATAACCAAAGACCCAAAAAATGAAATGAAAGCTAAACCAATAGAGTTTTAACAAGAAAAATTTTCAGGGATTTTTCAACAATTAAAGCAATGAAAAGCACATAAAAGCAAGCTGGGACTCAAAGAGAAACTTAGAATGGCTCTAGAGTAGAGTAAAAAAACTAAAATAAAAAGACTCAAGAAACCTCTAGTTTTGGAACTTTTTTTTTCACACTAATTTTCAATTGAAATTTCAAAACTAGGATTGGTATAAAATAGGCACCAATTATAGAACAAATTTTGAGCCAAAGAGACAAGCAATAACCAAAGACCCAAAAAATGAAATGAAAGCTAAACCAATAGAGTTTTAACAAGAAAAATTTTCAGGGATTTTTCAACAATTAAAGCAATGAAAAGCACATAAAAGCAAGTTGGGACTCAAAGAGAAACTTAGAATGACTCTAGAGTAGAGTAAAAAAACTAAAGTAAAAAGACTCAAGAAACCTCTAGTTTTGGAACTTTTTTTTTCACACTAATTTTCAATTGAAATTTCAAAACTAGGATTGGTATAAAATAGGCACCAATTATAGAACAAATTTTGAGCCAAAACAACAAGCACACTTCCCTTTCACTTTTTTTTTCTTGGACACTAATTTTTCTACCAACTCGTGTGATTTTTCTTATTTTTTCCTTTAATCCAAATCGCTTGGTTACCTATGATCTTCTAGTAAGTTTGTGTGCATATATGCTTTAGAAGTAACAACTTATTTGTTAAATAAAGTTTCTACAAAATCAATATCTACAACTCCATATGTGATTTGAAAAGGGATAGAATGAATCTCAAACACAACAAGACTTGGGATAAATAGGTGCAATGCATAAACATGTTGGACATAATTTCTCAATTGAATTTCATGTAAAACCGAAGAACGAATGTGATGGAAAACTCCATTATACATGGATATATTTCAAATGCCAATTTTATTTCTATTTCTAATTGTAGCCACACAACTTTAAGAAATTCGAGTGCATGAATGGGCATATTCACACACCTGAGTATACGTCCTGCATCATCAATATATTTGAAATCAATAAAAAATTAGATGGTATGTTGGCTCATTATGAAAAGCTACATGCACATATTATTCCTAGATCATTATATACACATAGAAATATACACTTAAAAGGAATAGTTATCATTACAAAAATTTGCAATTCATCCAAGAAATAAGATTACAATTGTAAGCAAAATATATAACAAAATAGTTTATCAAATCCCTAATAAAATCGAAAGGGGAAAACACAAAAATACAATCAAACACTCATATGATTAAATCACAACAACAAATAATCAATGTGCTTCGGGATATTCATAATTCCTCCAATTGAATCTAAGCGATAAACATAAATCTAGGATCATACAATAGAAGAGAAAGAAAGAATTCACTCCCCCTTATACATTCCTCCAATAGAAGCAGCATAAATGATGATCCCCTATGTTTCATCTTCCTCCTTTATTTGCGATTTTGGTAGCACAGTTCCCAAAGAGAGCAAAAAGAGACAACGTAAGAAACAAACTAGGTTTTCAAAGAACTTATTAGCTTTAAGAGTTGAATTAGGCTTCCCAGGACTAAAGGCCCGAAAAATATTTAACCCAACATAATTTAATTATTATTATTTTCTAAAAAAGTAAATGAGCTAAAATATTTAATAAAAACTAAGATGTTTTTCTTTAAAAAAAGGATGTTACAACCTCACTCAAGTGCGATATTTGGTGCGCTTAAGCAAGGGAAGATAGTGGCAAGCCACTTTGAATCAAGGAGCCTCGCTTAAGAAAGGTGACACCCATGGTTAAATGAAGGAGTCACGTCAGGCCCAAAGCTGACTGTAGTTTATAAAAGCTTGGTTTACGAAAGAAGAATTATCTTGACACGAATTAAAGCAATTTTTCTATGAGAGAAAGTATCATTCCTGGGCTTTTAGATTGAATTCATTGTATGATTTCTATTAGCCATTGTACTCACATTATGAGCAACTAACCTCCTCATCTATCGGTGTTGGAAATGACTGAACCTAATTTCATGGAATTCTCTTGTTAATACAATTGTTTATACTTTTATTCTTCTTCTTCTATTCTTAATGCTTGTTCTAGACTAATCACCTATTTCTTGATCATAGGAAACATTAGTTTAGTTGACAAACACTCTTTTGGTTCTTGAAATTGAGAAGAGTACCTAATTGGGATTGTCGCTAGACATAGGTCAATACCAATTAGGCTCTGTTAATTTTTAATCAATTATGTTAATCATTTAGATTAGTTTGCCAAGACATTGAGAATTAATCTAAATAATTTAGGCTATTTCACCTTAAGACATTAGGGTTAGAATATATTTATGAATTAAGAATGAATTGCATGAATAATTAGATTAATTGTGTTTGCTATATTGAAATAAGGGGAAACCAAGTCCAACCCTGGCTATTCAAACCTCTCAATTCTTACAATAATATTGCGACCAATCATGCTACTTCATGTCACATTACTCATATTCTTACAATTGTTCTTTATTTGATTAATTTATTGTTCTTTGTCTTTTTTTTTATTATTCAAAACAAACCTTTGAGAAAATACTTTTAACAAAACCGTAGCCTTTTGTTAGTCGATGAATACGACTAACTTTTGTGTAAAAAACCTGTGTAAATTGTATCAAACTCCTCCAATTTATGGTTATTTTGTAATGTTGTAATTACTTTTGGGTAAAGATAGGTAATAAATACTTAGTACTTCCATTTTGTGTGTTTAATAATCATTTTCTCTCAATTTCAGGTTAATTAGGCGAGTTTGTATAGTGCTGATTTTCACTTTCTCGCTAAGCCAACCTGTCAACTTAGCGAGCCATCCGCTGAGCGCAACACTCCTCGACTGAGCGCAAGAAAGAATCTGGAAGAAGGATGAGCTGTGCATGTTCGCTGAGCGAAGGGCCATCCTGCTAAGCGCTAAGCCAAAATTCACTAATGCGCGCTAAGCGGTTCAGAATTGCGCTAAGCGCATGAGCACGAACAAAGTCACCTATTTAAGCCTGAAATCAGATTTTGGAAGGGAGTTTGGCCTTTTCTTGAAGCTTCTGCATGTCTAGAGAGTTCTAGAGAGAGAAAGGTCCAAGTTCCAGAGAGTTTGAGAGATTTTGTTGTGTGAAGATCTGCAGAGACCAGAGCTTGAAGAGGAAGCCGTCCTGAGAGCTTGAGATGAGTTTGTGAGTGATTGTGAGGTCTTAGAGATGGAGGAGGCATCCCCACTACTTGTATTTCTGCAATCTTTCATCTTTCTCTTCTCTTTGTTGTAAAGGAAGTTTCTCAGTTATGGAAAGCTAAATCCTCTATTGGATCTTCCTTGTAGGTACATGATGTAAATATCTTTTTATCTATATAATGATGTTTTGTGTGTTCTCTGTGCTATCAGTATTTCACTCTAGTATGCTTTTACCTTGATCATGTAGATGCATGCTTTGTTAGGGTCATTCAATAGTAGAAACTGGTCTGATTCTTAGAACTTGATAGGACAGGGCTAGTTTGTCGTACTATCACGAGGGATCGGGGTACGATAACCTAGTTGTTGTATGTTTGTCTTAATGTTGTCCTGGCCGAGTTTAGTCCAACAAGAGGAATCTGCGGACAATGCTTGATCAGGATTAGGCTAGAATATCATGAGGAATCGGGGTTTAGCATTTCAGGAGACACCATAGAATGCATAAGCATTGTTAAGTAGAGAATATCCTTTTAACATCAGGCACCTATTAGGAAGACCAACGTGTCGTCTATTTGTCTTTACACATCATTACTCACGAGATTTTCCTTTTAATAGTTAGGTTACACACCTGTTCATAGTAAACATATCTCTTTTCACACTAGACACCTATTCACTGAAATAGCTTTACCAAGTAACACAAGTTTCTTGAGAGTTCGATACTCGGTTCTTACCATTTTATACTACTTGTGCGATCCGATGCACTTGCCGGAAGCGAACACCTTTCAATTAGAATTGCTTGGATAAACACTAGTCCTTTGGAAGACAACTTGGATGAAAATACTATTACTATTTCGAAGCTTGTGATTCCACTTGATCATACAAAAATTCCCTAACAAGCTTGTGATTTCACTTGATCATACAAAAAATCCATGGATAAAATACTATTACTATTTTGAAGCTTGTGATTCCACTTGATCATACAAAAAATCCCTAACAAGCTTGTGATTTCACTTTATCATACAAAAAATCCATGGATATCCCCATAGGTGTGAATTTTTTTGCCATTCCCATTCTTGTGTACTTATATAGTATTAAAAACCCATGTGGGTCAACTTAATGATGAAAGTTTTAAATAGTTTGTACGAAATTGTAGATTCAAATCTCATGATGATTAATATACACACAAAAGAAAATAATATTAAAAGTTACTCCCTCCGTTCCATTATAATTATCGTGTAAGGAGATAAAATTTATCCTAAAATAATTGTCATTTTGGCTTTTCAATTTAGCATTAATTATTTTTTCACTTATATCTCTTATATAGTAATGATGAACTAAAAAATCTAGAAATAAGTTAATATTTTGTAAAACTACTACTCTCTTTCGTCTATTTATTACCTTTTCTTGGTCTGTGTGAAACAACCTACGATGACAATAATAACACCTTAATTTCTAAGACTATAATTGTACCTTAATTATTTTATTTCTTTATTTTATGAAGCACATTAATCCATTTGATTTCACAATTATGTAAAGTTGAGAATAAGTAAAATGGAATTTCAATGAAATATAAAATTTTTCATTAGTTTCTTTCTAAAGTTGATGGTGCATAATAAATAAAACGACTTGTTCATATTTTTGAAAAGAAAGCATAGCAAAGTTTCGCTTTGAAGCTTACTCCTCAAATAATTTAAGTAAAATAATAGAAATGGAATATTTGAATTTCAAAATATATAAATTTGCATAAGTGTTTTCTCGAGTAAAGTAACGAGTGCAACCTCAAGGTACTAATGTATATGATGACAAGGTAGATGACTGAATATACACTAACAAAAGTACAGAAGCCCAGGCCTACCCAAATCAAATACATATAAAAGAAAAGGTCATAGACTCATAGCAGTCATCTCTAACACCCAAATCAATATGGAAACTACACAAAAAAATAAGTCAACAGACATCCGTTCATAACAGATACCCAAGGAAGTGATCCACGCCTTTGGTTACGTTAAGTATCCACCGCTTCCTAGTGCACTCATTCTTAAGATGGAGTGTCTGCTCCTCACCCACCATCTGATCCTGAATAAAAATGTAAGGGGTGAGTATTCCTACTTCATCAACCAAACACAAAAAGACTTAGACAAGCCACACATGTAACTCACAACCATGACGATGTGGTTATCTACCGGATGTCACACGCATCTTTGTTCACTATCTAAACATGTGTGTGTGTGTGTGTGTCACATTGGTCAGCTTCCACTGGAACTCCCAAAACTCAATGGTCTTACAATATTTAGGTTTTGGATGACTATTGGGAGTACACATTTTGTCATGGTACAATGGCAGAGTTTCACCAACTAAAAATTTCTCATAGCCATAAAGGTTGCCAAGCTAGCTCAGTGACATCAGTCACAACTTGATGTCTCACTCTCAAGGACAATTTATATCCTACAATCACTTCTTAGGTACCAACCGTGGTCATCCAACAACTTTGAGGATTGTTTCCTCAACGATCCTCCATATTTAGGGTTCTTTCCTTTTAATGGCGGGGTCCTACTGCATATTGTACCGTACAACGAAAAATTTGGCAAATGAGTTTGAGACCAATTCTTGACTCTGACAACATGTTATATAAATAGATGAGGACCTTTTCCTCCCACACCATGTTGGATGAAACCCGCCAATCAACCTCTATCTGTGAGCTTTGACAACTTTCCAGGACGATGTCCCATGTGACTATCTTCAATTTGCATTTCAACATTCCAAATTCCACCGTGTATTCACATATGCTTGCATGTCCTGAAGTGCACAATTCTCATTGGAATAGAATTCTAGTCACACCAATACTTGTGCCCGAGTCCCTGTGACTTATCACACAACAATGCATGTCTTTCAAGACGTACCATGCTTACTTGAATAGGGTTCTAGTTGGCACTAGGACTCGTGTTTGAGTCATTGTAACTACCACACAATATCTAACACACAAAAGAAATTACATACTACAGTTGTAAACAAACTATATTACACACAATCACATGTATTTTCAGTGCCCAAGGTCATACCTCCCGATCTCCAAATAAAACAATGCACACAACAATAATAGTTGTTCAAGATTCACACTTCTTGGGTCTTCCAAATAGTTCAAGACAGAGCACAAATACATATAACAACAAATATTTACAACAAGTCACACTTAGCAAAAAATAGATAATTTATCACAAACAATGCACAATGCACCAAAAACCTAAGCCCTAAAAAATAAAACAAATTCAAGGCTCAGTGAAATTTAGCTAGGGAATTTTGTCAAAGAAACATTTTACATAGCCTTACAGATAATTTTCCCAAATTTCTAACATGGTGATCTAATTTCCTAGATTTTACATAGCCTTACAAATAATTTTCCCAAATTAAAAATGTGAAATTTTCTCCCTCTTCTCAAAATCAATTTGAATGATACCTTTTCGAGTTTGGGAAAAGGTATCATCTTGTTCTGTTTGGGGAAAAAGTATAGCCAGCTCAACCAATTAGAGAATATCAACTTTATTTTGGTTTTTGTTTGCGGGTTGTAAGCCCACAAGTTCTTTTATCTGCAAGTTCTTTTTAGACTCTGTTTTGGTTCTCTTTCTTCTTCTTTTTTTCCTATTAATTTGGACCACTAATCATTGTAGTCAAACTTAATACCAAAGGACTAATCCTAATAACCAGTAAAGTTAGGCTTTGAGTGAATGTGGTTTCTCAACATAAGGATTAAATTAAAATATGAATTTATGAGACATTAATATAATTAAGAACTATGTCTTCCATTAGCATTTGAAATACAAGTTTGATATATTTTACCACATTATGGAATTTGATTTTGCAGGTTACAATTATGATTCAATCTATGCACTTTTATTTTCTTTTATACTCACCAGTGATAGAGGATTCATAACAAGACAATTAACTTATTCATAGCAAGAGGATTCCTTACTTGTTTAAAAGCATCTTGTCAAGGGTGAGATTCTTTTGAAGGACATATAGCAACCACTCTATACGCTTGTGTCACTTGCTTATTGCCTTCTTTTTTTAAGTATCACCTTATGAATGTTCAATTTGTCAATTAACTTATATCTATAAAATAACATAGTAGGATAAAAAAATATTCATGATCGATCTATATGAGATCTTTTGTTTCTTATTTCAATCCTTATCGGTTGAACACTTACAATATCCTTTTTTTACTGATTATTTTTATTGATTTTAGACTATTGTTAATTTGCCTCATTCCTTTTGTTATGCTTACAATATATTTATTTACCTACTTCATTGAAAGTTGGTTTTCATAAATTGTATAGAAATCAGATTGCATGAGTAACTAAATATGTGAAGGTGTTGTTGTTGCTTTGTATCTTCTTTGAAGGTTTAGAGAATTTTTTGTCTTTGGATCTTTTGAGAAATTTTCCAAACTTCTTCAACATCAAGCTAATATTCTCAACATCTTCGTCATCACTAGAGTTATCTTTGTAGTCTTCCTTTGAAGAACCAACCTTGAGTGCAATTCCTTTTCTTTTCTTTTCTATTTCTTCTATATGAGATTGTTGAATAAACTCATGTTCATATGCAAGCAATTTTTTGAAGAGAGCTTCCATTGACATTGATGCTAAGTCCTCCCATTCCTTGATTATTGTGATCTTTGGTTCCCAAGTTCTTGTAAGACAGTTGAGGATTTTGATGTTCAACTCATCATCATTTTCAAACATTTTCCAAAACCAAGAAGGTGATTCACAATATGGGTGAATCTTGTTTGAAGTTCTGAAATGGTTTCTCCATTCTTCATTCAGAAAGCTTCATATTCGGATACAAGAATGTGCTTTCTTGCTTTTCTTACATCTGTGGTGCCTTCACGAGTGACTTCAAGAATTTTCCATATTTTCTTTACACTTTTGTACCTTGCAATATGAAAGAATTCATCAGAAGATAAAGCAGAAGTTAAAATGTTTTTAGCTTTTTGATCATTTTGCACTTTTCTTTTCTCATCATCTTTCATCTTGATGTAGCTCTATGTGGAGCTTGTAGGCCTTGGATCTTCTTCATCAATGGAGTCCTTTGCTTCTTGAAGATGAATGGCAGCGGAATGGAGAAAGAAGATGATTGGAGATGCCACTTCAAGGAGAAGATGAGTCAAGAAGAAGCTCACCACCATAGGAAGCCATGGATAAGAGCTTGAAGGAAGGAGAAGATGAGTGAAGGGAGAGGGAGAGAAGGAGCACGAAATTTAGTGCCTCAAATGAGGTCTGAACTTTGAAGTGTAATTCTCAAATGATCAAAGTTGAAAAAATGCACACACATGGCCTCTATTTATAGCCTAAGTGTCACACAAAATTGGAGGGAAATTTGAATTTCTATTCAAATTTCACTTGAATTTGAAATTGAATTTGTGGAGCCAAATTTTGGAGCCAAAATTTCACTAATTATGATTAGTGAATTTTAGCTATGGTTCAGCCCACTAATCCAAGATCAAGTCCAAGATTCTCCACTAAGTGTGCTTTGGTGTCATGAGGCATGTAAAGCATGAAGGACATGCACAAAATGTGTCTATATGATGTGACAATGACTTCCCATGAGGGAACATGGTTCCTCACCCACTCAATGAGTGGTGCTACAAGTATAGAAAAATATGGGACAAACCTTTTGTAAAAGTTTGTTAAGTCATGGAAGCCCCAGATTTCCCTTATACTTGGTGGAGAGGGCCAATCAGGAATGACCTTTATTCTCTTAGGGTCCGTGGGAACCCCTTGATCACTATTTAAAAAATTAAGGAAAGTAATGCAATAAAGCGTACCTTTTTCTGTATTTTTATGTTGATTATTCCTACAAAAAAATACGACAAACCTAAGGTGTCCCATATGAGCACCTAAGTTTGTATTAAAACCAAAAATAAGAACAAACCTACCTAATGAGTCCCTATGTACATCAATCATGAAGATGTTGGGTGCATGACTGATTTTACAAAAGAGGGTTGCAACACTCAACACATTCATCATATCACTTATTGTAGGGATTTGGTGCCTAATAATACCTATTTTGGGCACCAACAAAGCACAAGAATTTAAGCTCTTACAAACCAAACCCTCATCCAACAACTCCTTTACTTGAGGAATAACCTCAAGCCCAAGAGGTGTGGCAGTGCTAACAAGTGTCTTTTTACAAAAGAGAAAATGTGGAGGTTGTCTAAGAGGGAAAGTTTCTTTAATGTTTGTCTTTATTGTAAAATGGGTTTCCTTCTTAGCTAACCTCTTAGAGGAGACACTTACCTCCTTGCACTTCTCTTTAACCACTAAGGGTTGTCCATCTTCTTGGGGGTAGATTTCTTCACTAGATTCTTCCCCTTTTGCTTCTTCACTTTCACTAGAGGAAGGTAAAGTAGTAGCATCATCTTGGCTACTATAAATGTCTTGGCCCCTCATAATCATTGTTTTTGTGGTGGGGCATTGAGAAGTAATGTGTCCTCTTCCAAGACATTTAAAGCACTTTATAGAGCTAGTTTTCTCTTGCATACTAGCCTTAGGGGCTTGCTTTTCTATTGTCTTCCCCTTATCATCTTTGGGCTTAGAAGTTGCCACCCCTAAGATGCCTTGACCTTGGTCTTTCTTTGGATAAGAGTGAGAGCTATAAGATTTTGAAGTAGACTTGTTTTTAAGTTGTTGCTCTACCCTTATTTCCCAATCTAAGTTAGCCTCTACATTGTCCTTCCCATGGAAGTATGAGAGGTTAATGTTAGCCTCTTGAGGCTTTCTTTCCTTTTCTCTTCTATGGGAGTGAGGTCTAAGATGTGACCTATGCCTTCCTTCGTAATAGTCACGAAGTTCTTCACCTAGGCTCTTGCAAGAGTTATGACTACTATAGGAGGCATGCTTTTCTCTTTTCATTTCTTTTATTATTTTTCTTCTTTCTTCCTCTCTTATTTTCTTTCTTTCATATTGACTTATTTCTTCCACTCTTTTTTTTTCCTTTTTCTTTTCTCTCTTGTTTTTCTTTCCATAGCTTGAGGGAACTCAACTCATCTAAGATTCTAGATAAAGGGTCTTTATGACTAGTACCCTCGCCATTAACACCAGATGAATGATGACTCATGTTGGTTCCTAAGTTGTGGTTCTTTCTTGTTGGAGGTTTGAAAACAAAAGGTAAAAGAAACTATGGTTGAAACTAGTCAAATAAACACTAAAAGAGGTGTGAAAGATAAGGTAAAAAACTAATTGGTAAAAGGAAAGGTATCTAGGCGGTTTGACAATGGAAGGTAAAGGAAATAAGCTATGAAAGTAAGCAAGAAATGTAAACTAGGCGAATCCTAAGAGTGTTTGGATGACCACATTCAAGGTTCCCAACAAAACACTCACTATCCTAAGGAAAAATTGCCTAAAATTATTACACACAAATGAAAGTTTGGTAACCTATTGGAGGCTCCCAACACACTTCCAATGAAAGGTCTTTTTGTTACAAAACTTGAAAGCAATGAAGGTAAGTAAATTGCAAATTACAAAATTACAAAACGGTCCTCAATTTTGGTGGTTGTTCTCTCTTTGGTGATTCACTCAATTTGGAGTGCTTCATAGTCCAATAGCTCTTAAGGTGGTTGGCCCCTTGCTTCTGGACTCAAATTCTTCAAGGGATGGCACCAATCCTCCTTCCAATTCCCTATATGGCAACCCACAAACAAGGAAACAAAGAGGCAAGCAATAACCAAAGACCAAAAAAAATGAAATGAAAGCTGAACCAATGGAGTTTTAACAAGACAATTTTTCAAGGATTATTCAACAACTAAAGCAATGAAAAGGACATAGAAACAAGCTAGGACTCAAAGAGAAACTTAGAATGGCTCTAGAGTAGAGTAAAAAAACTGAAAAAAAGACTCAACAAACCTCTAGCTTTGGCACTTGTCTTCACACTAATTTTCAATTGAAATTTCCAATTATAGAATAAATTTTGAGCCAAAACAACAAGCACACTTCCCTTTCACCTTTTTTTTCTGGATACTGATTTTCTTGCCAACTCGTGTGATTTTTCGTATTTTTTCCTTTTATCCAAATCACTTGTTTCTTTTTTTATAAATTTTTTCCAGATTTCTAGAAAATTTAGTAAAAATTTCAGCTCAAAATTCGAAGTAACCAATTCTCAGTAATTTTTACAAGTTTGTATGTCCAAGCTGCCAGCACCAGCGATTTGTTTCTTTAAGCATGGTATATTGATTGCCTTGGGCTTACTTTCAACCTTCCTATGTATGTTGAACTCACTAGGATTGTTTACCACAGTTTTAGGAGTTCAATATTCACTTAGGATCAACATTTCAGCCAGCAATTCAATCACCAAAACTCAAATTCACAATAGGCACAATCATAAGGAAACCTAAAAGTTCAAGAAAAGGTTCACAATCAAAGACTCTCTAAGAATTTTGCATGAACATGTTAAGGACTAATTAACATGAAAGATTTGACTCAAATCAAATAATAGGCTTAAATAATTTCATACACTCATGAACAAATGAGTTAGACAAAGAAACAAGAAAATAAAATTCAGCACAACATAAGAAATCTTATGTGACAAGTTTCATGACTAGACATGACTTCTATGACAAAACTACAATAGGTGAACAAGTCACTCTAGATTTTTTAGGTTTTCTTCTACTTTAATATTTTTGTAATAATTTTATGGTTTAGGTTTCAGCACAAAAAATAACAAGACAAAACTCAAAGGAACCTCAACTCAACACAATTCATGGTTCAAGAATAAGAACAAGAAATTTGAACCATAGAAAATCAAATCTAGTTTCTATAGCAAGTTTAATCGGTGGAAACTCTAAAGATTCATGTTAACAAAATTTAGAACAAGACATGTGAGGAGATACATGGAGAAAAATGAAGAAACAACAATGGAAGAGAAGGTAAAGAAAAAAAATTAATGGAGGTTTAAGGAGCACCTACTTGAAGCTCTTGTGCTCTGATTACCACTTGATGGAAGCTTGCTTGTGGGGCTTCTATGGAGGCTGGATCTTTGAGCTTCAATGGGGTCCTTTAATGGTTATTTTCCACCATGGAGATGCAGCGGAAGACAAAGGAAAGGAGGTGAGAGGAGGCGCCATGCATTAAGGAATAAGCCATGGAAGAAGGAGCTTCACCACCAAGATGAGCCTTGGATAAGAAGCTTGGAGAGGATGCTTCAATGGAGGAAAAGAAAGAGGGAGAGAAAGAGGGAGGGGGGAGCACGAAATTGAAGGAAGAAAAAGGGAGAGAAGTTGAACTTTGAGTTGTGTCTCACAAGACTCTCATTCATCAAAGTTATAACAAGTGTTACACATGCTTCTATTTATAGACTAGGTAGCTTCCTTGAGAAGCTTTCTTGAGAAAACTTCCTTGAGAAACTTCTTTGAGAAAACTTCCTTGAGAAGCTAGAGCTTAGCTACACACACCCCCTATAATAGCTAAGCTCACCCCCATGCCAAAATACATGAAAATATAAAAAAAGTCCCTATTACAAAGACTACTCAAAATGCCCTGAAATACAAGGCTAAAACCCTATACTACTAGAATGGCCAAAATACAAGGCCCAAAAGAAGGAAAAGCCATTTCTAACATTTACAAAGAAGAATGGATCCAACCTTGACCCATGGGCTCAAAAATCTACCCTAAGGTTCATGAGAACCCTAGGGCCTTCTTTAGTAGCTCTAGCCCAAGCCTCTTGGAGTCTTCTATCCAATACCCTTGGGGGGTAGGATTGCATCCCATTGCGGGTCAGCCACCTTGGGTATTAAGGCAATAAATGAAGCATTAGCCCCTTTTGGGATAACACCATTTGCATGAAATTCATCTATAAATCGGAGGACATCCGGTTTCAAAATCTGCCAAAATTGCTTGATGAATTTAAAATTAAATCCATCGGGCCCTGGGCTCTTTTTGCTATCACAGTCCCACACCGCTGTCATGATTTCTTCCTCCTTGAAGCTGTCCACCAGCCTTTGGTTTTCTCGTTGTCCAATACTATGGAAGCTGATGCCATTTAAATTTGGCCTGTTGTGCATGGATTCTTGGAATCTTTGCTGAAAAAAACTGTGGACTTCCTCTTTTACTCTATTTGGCTCATCAATCCATGACCTGTTAATAACCACACCATTTAAGACATTAAATCTGCGGTGTGAGTTAATCAGCAGGTGGAAGTATCGGGAGTTACAGTCGCCTTCCTTGATCCATTTAGATCTCACCTTCTGCCTTATTAAAGATTCGTGAGCTTGGGCTGCTGTCCAAAGATCTTGCTGTAGCCTCTTTCTAATTGTAATTTCTTGGGGAGTCATCTGCCTATCTGCTGCTTCAGATTCCAATTTATTAAGCTCTGCCTCTAGCTGCTGGACCCTCTTAAATGTGTCTCCGAACTGCTCTTTGTTCCATGACTTCAGCCTTTCCTTAAGGTGTTTGATCTTCTCTTTGAGTGCAAAACCACCCCAACCACTCAGCTGTGTTTGAGTCCAGCATTCCTTCACTATCTTCCCAAAAGACTTATCCTTGAGCCAAAAATCGAGTACTTTGAATGGTTTTGCCCCCCAATCTACATTTTTGGATTTAAATAATACTGGACAGTGGTCAGAGAAGTTTCGTTCTAGGACAAACTGCGAACTAGCTGGCCATTTAGTGAGCCATTATGAGGAAACAAAGGCTCTGTCTAACTTGCTTCTGGCTGTTCCATTTGGTCTAAACCAAGTATATTTTTTCCCAATACATGGTGGTTCAACCACATCAAGATCTTCTAGCCATTCATTGAATTCATTGCTGGGTGTGTTAGCCATCCCTCTTTGTGATATGCCCACCCTTTCCGATGCATTCCTTACACTGTTAAAATCTCCCACCAGGCACCATAACCCATTCGGATTTAGGATCTTGAGCTGTTTTATAGACTCCCATAAAACTCTTTTGTTTTGGCTATCACATGGGGCATAGATATTGATTATAGTATACTCCATGATTTGTTTCTCCCTCAGTTTTCAGCTGAATGACGTATCATGTCCTGTAGTATGTGTATGTATGTCTGTCATATAAGTAACTTGGGTTGGGTAAAATGTTGATTTGAGAATACAGTACTGCCATTGGCCCTGTATGTGAAACCTGAAGATTTTGTTGTTCCTCTATTTTGCTTTCTTGAAATTCATATTGATTGCTTGGCCCACCGTAGGCCAAGTTGTGGGCTACTGAATCGATTCATGACCTTGTGAAGTTGCTTGTAGAATTGGTATTATCAGTCATGAAACATGGACACATCATTTTCCTAATCTAAAATAATTTATTTCTTCATCACCCAATTAAGCAAACTAGACAGAAGTTTCAACCTCATGTTTCATGTAGTTCTACTGAAAAAATAGAATCCTCTGTCACAAGATTAGCTTTAATTATACTGTCCCTGTAACGGCTGAATGGGTTAAAGTGGGTCACAACTCATAAGTTGCTCGCAAAAAGGGTGCTTAAATTATTGCAGTTTGTAAAAAGTATCCAGTTTGCAGCAAATCTGTTTTTGAAATGGGTTAAAGCTGCACTTTTAACACTGTTGGGATCATGGACCCACACACCATCAAAGATCAGCCCCTGAATACCATTGTGCCTCCTTCTATAGTTAATCAGTTTATGGAAATAAGCAGAATTTCTGTCCCCTTCCTTTAACCACTTCACTCTGGCCTTTTGCCAAAACATGGATTCATAGGCATTTGCTACAAACCAAAGCTGCTCCTGGAGGGATTTCTTGAGCTCCACTTCAGCTTGGGACAAGGTTCTATCATGAGTACCTACCTCCAAAGCATTCAGATCCCTCTTTAAATTCTGAATCTTATTCACATTAGTAACACTATTGGAGGATGCTCTATTCTGAATCTTTGAAATGGCACCTTTGATGGCAACAAACTGTTGGAGGATGCTCTATTCTTACTTTGGTCATGGCTTAGAATTTTTGAGAAAGATTTTACAATTCACTACAATCAATGGTCATCTAACCTTAGAGATGCTTTTGTTCTTAGTTGAGGGTAGAAATTATAGTGTAGCAGTAGCTATATTTATCTATCTTCCAGTTTGGTTCCCTCTGAGACTGTTATGTTGTCTGTCTTAGGAACCATTCCACTGGATTCTACTGTAATCATGGTACCTCTGGTACTTGGTTTCTCTTTATATATATAATATATTATCTTTGCCGATCAAAAAAAAAAGTAACACCATTGGAGAGGCTCCACTGCCTTATGCATACTATAATGAACTTCAGCTTTTGCTTGAGAGCATAACCTCCCCAACCATGAGGGTGATAATTGCCCCATTTGAGAGCCACCATATTCTGGAAACCCTTATCCTTCAGCCACCAATCCATAATCTTGAAAGGCTTAGGTCCCCAATCAATGTTTATAGACCTCAAGAGGATAGGGCAGTGGTAAGAGAAATCCCTTTCCAACACAAACTGAGTGGTATCTGGCCATTGAGACAACCAATTATCAGATAAGAAAAACCTGTCCAGCTTGCTCATGCTTCCACCATTAGGTCTGCACCAAGTGAACTTTCTCCCAATACACCTAACCTCCTCAACAGCCATATCAGAGATCCAGGAGTTAAATTCAGTAATGCTAGTGGAGTTACTCACTGACTGAGATGAACTCAGTCTCTCATGTTGGTGTCTTATCGAATTGAAGTCACCTAAGACACACCACAAGCCATCTTGATAGGAGGATTTCAGCTGTAGAAGCCGTTCCCATTGATCTCTCTTCCCTTGTAAATCATAGGGAGCATATACATTAATGATGAATACCTTCTTGTTATCTTTAATCCACCAGCCTTCCAACATTATGAAACCAATCCCCACTACCCTCCTTTCTACCATAAAAGAATCATTATTCGAAATGCACAGCAGGCCCCCAGCTGCATTACATGAGGGATCACACTCCCAAGTTACACTACTATCACCCCATAAATACAGACAAAGCTTTTTATCTATAGATTCCTTTTTGGTTTCTTGGATGCACAGGATATCAATTTTATGTGACAAGGTCTGCTTCCTGATGGTAGACCATTTGATACCACTACCCAACCCTCTTGAATTGTATGATACAATATTCATGAGTCAATTTGTTCCTTTCCCATCACAGCTTGTGGTGCTGTTGATATGTCAGCCTGTTTTAATTCATTCTTCATCTTGACTATGTTGCCTAAATTCTCTTCGAAAGTCATTCCCAAATCTCTGGCTACATCCCAAAAAACACTCTCCTGGGCCTCCTTATTCTGTTTGTTTGATTTGCATGGAATATTCATAATAAACATAACAGCACTAGAAGTATTGTTGGTGATTTATACATAAGTGCAATGCACCTAATAACCACTCTGCAATACAAAATTAAATAACAGCATTGGCCAAAGATCCCAAACTGAGTTTTAGCATAATTAATTTTCAGACCAGAGGCCATCTCAAAGCCTCTAAGCATTGCCTTCAAGACAAGAACATTCTCCCAAGAAGCCTCAATACCAGAAATGACACTCCTCAGCCTGTTTGCCAAAAGCTTGGCTATGACTTTATACATACACCCAATGAGAGAAATAGGCCTGTAATCATTTAAAGATTGAGGATGACTTGTTTTAGGAATAAAGGCCATGAAGGAAGCATTGTTGCCTCTAGGAAACCTTCCATCAAAGTCGATTTCATCTACAAATCTCCTGAATTCAGGTTTCAAAACCCTCCAAAAAGCCTTAATAAAATTGAAATTAAATCCATCGGGTCCCGGGCATTTGTCTCCACCACAATTCCAAACAGCCTCTTTAATCTCTTGGTCAGAAAAAGGGGAAGTGATCCCCTCTATTTGATTCAGCTGTCTTAACTCCTCCCGCGGAATTCTTTTTCCAGCTAGATCACAAAGGGCATAGACATTGACTATGAAAAGTCTGTGGTCTTCACTAACCCATCTCCCATCTAAAAATAAAAAGCTATGGCCTTTAATTCTCCTTTCCACATGAAAAGCTGAATTGTTCCATAAAGAAAGCAAACCACCAGCTGGCTGAACAGAGGGGACATTGTCCACACTGCTGATTTCATTTCCACTTCAGAGAATCTAGCAACAAGGCTTTCCTTCTTCCCTTGGCCAAGGGAGGGAAACTGGACCCCATCCAGGGTTGGCCTAGAGGGATTCTGCTCTGAGAATCTATGTTTAAAATGATTGAAGACTGCAATCTTAATACTGCTAGGCTCGTGGACCCACCCACCCTCAATAAACAAACCTTGAAAAGCAGTGAAGCATAGCCATAAAGCAGCAATATGAAAAACGTATATTCGTTTGGGAACCTTTTCTTACTTACGATGAATAAATAAGAGCACACCAGAAACGCTTTTCACTGTGAAAAAGTGGGAAGCGCTTGCGTTAGTTAGAATAATTTACAAAACATTAAAGGCTCAATAAACAAAAGTATATACAACTTGAAATTGTGACATTGTCATTTCCTAGTGGCCACTACTACCCTCGTCTCTTCTCTTAACTTTTAGCCTTTCACTTTGTCTTCTCCCAACAGATTTAAATCTCTAAAGTTCATGATTCAATATTATTATTAATAATTATTGTTTGTTTGGATCATTTTGTTTATTTGTTGTTTCTTGCATTTAAGCTTTTTATGGGCTAAAGAATAACGAAAAAAGATGTTATATGCTTTTAAGAAAACTAGAATATTTGTCTGCGTCACTGTGTTAGAGAGAGAAGAGAGGGTCTAAAGAATTCATGCACGGAATTAAAATATTTATTATTTACAATTTATAATTCTGCGTTTGAGTTTCAGTGTGAGGTCCAGGTGGTAAGTTAAGCCTCATGGCGATTCATGGAAGTTGGAGAAAAGTCTAAGCAACTTTTACTAACTTTTCCCTGTCTTTCTGCGCATAATAATTCACTCTCTCTAGTCCTTATGGTTCTGTGTTCCCATTTAAATCATGAGTCCCATATCCAGTAACACCTCTTTCTTGTTTTCTACTTTGTTATTGTCTATAATTGAAATATAGTATAATTGTTTTTTTCTTCTTCTTAAAATTTGAACCGGCGCTATCATTCTTTGAATGCCATCATCTACCTTTAATGATTCACATCTAAATTGGTCCCTGTTTAATTAAATTAATTAGTTATTGCTTTAGTTTGACTCGATAGAAGTATGATATGTATTCTTAAAAAATTGTCCATGAGCTGTTTGATAGAATGACTGAGAATGAATTGAAATTTTCTTGCAAAGTTGTATTCTGAACTTATTTGTCTTACAAATCAAACTTGGTACTTTGAAATCAGTGTAGTTTGTGTTGAATGTGATAGAAAGGATTCAGAGGTAATGTCTTTGGAAGAAGACAAATGAACAGTATAGGATGAACATAGGAGATCCTCATTTGCAAATTTTATAATTTTCATGTAACCGACTGTTACCTCCTATAACAGGTCATCAGTGGTTCCTGACCTGTGCATCAGACTTTAACTACTTCACCATAGCCAGCACTGTGCATTGAGAGGGGTCTTTTCCTCATTTTGTGGCAAAAGGTGCACATTGCTGAAAAAGGCTTTAAATACACTCTCAGTATAATGTCTTTTGAGAGTCAATGTATCACCATGAAGTGAGAGTCATATTGTTGATAAAAGGCTTTAAATACACTGTGGCTAATTTCTGTATGGTTTTTTTTAGGGTTATCATTTACTACCGCTAATTGGCGTTGTTGTGGAAGCGCTTTGATTATATCTTTGAAGCCTCAAACTCAGGTATTTATATCTTTGATTCGAAAACTAATTTGAAATTGTTGTTGTATGCATTACTGGTATATTTGTAACTTATGCTATGCCTGTCTACATGACCTTTCTTTCATTGGACTGATATGTTCATGCCTCTCTACATGACCTTTCTTTCATTGGACTGATATCTTTGAAGTATTTACTGTGATTTAAACTCTCAGAACTTGTTCATTGTTAGTGTTCAATGTTTTTGTAATTTTATCTGCTGCCCTTCCCTATATATATGTTGTGACTGCCACTGCCATTCTCTCTCTCTTGTATTATCTATTTTTTTTATCAGCAAAATTATAATTTGTATTAATAACTGTGAGTACCAGAGGTACTAAATATACAAGGTAGAAACCAGCAGACTAGCAGAACCATAGGTCCTACGAATCAGGTGCCAATCTAAATAGAATACAATAACCCTGCATTGCTACCCTAATCAAAAAATGTTGTTGATAAATTACTAGACCAATAGTTGTAGGGCTGGGCAAAGCCTTTCTCCAGCTGTCTTCTCCGCAAATTCCCTTTAGTTGGGATTCTATCTTTGATCAATCACCAAGCAAATGTTGTTGGTTTTAAAGGGATTTTGAGCTACCATAGGTCCTTTAAAGCCTCATCCATAGTCTGATCTGCTGCTCCTTCTAGTAGCATACAATATGCGCTCCTTGTAGAAAACTGACCATTAGGTTCTGGTTTCCAAACCCAGCAGTCTAATGTTCAACGATCAATATGACCCCATGAGATATCATCCAAGAAACTGGCTGCCGCTTGCACCTCATTGTAAAAAAGGTGTCTTCTCCATTCAAGCTTCCATTCCCAAACATTTGTAAAGTGACATCCCATATCCTGAATAAGCTTCTGCTGTTGACAAGATATGTTATACAATCTGGGATATTTCGCCCTTAAAGGTTCCTGTTCCATGAGCCAGCAGTCCCATTTAACCCATGCAATTTTCTTATGATCAAGGCCACCACCCCATAGGAACCTCCTCTGGATTTGGGTTAGTTTTTCCGCTACCCTGTTAGGAATTTTGAAAAAAAAAAGATAGAAAATAGGAATAGAGGTTAGAGTTGCTTTTATGAGGGTCACTCTTCCCCCATAAGATAGATGTCTCTGCTTCCACCTAGACAATTTAGATTCAGTCTTTCTTAGGATTGGATCCCATAACCCATAGCGCCTTGGATTAACCCCGATTGGTATTCCCAAATAAGAGAAAGGCAGAGGCATGATTCTGCAATTCAAATAACTGGCAGCTTGCAATTTCCATTGTTCAGATTGGCCCAACACCCCAAAGCTGCTCTTCCCATAATTTATTTTAAGTCCTGATGACAATTCAAAAGCCCTCAAAATCAATTTGATAGTCTTGACATTTTTCATAGTAGCCTCCCCAAAGAACATAGTTTCTTGAAAAGAGGTGCCATTCAAAACTGGTCTGCTGCTCATAGCTTCTTGAAATCTCTGCTGGAAAAAGCTACAAACTTCGATGGGAGTTAATCACCAGGTGAAAATATCGAGATATCTGACCCCCTCCTTAATCCAACGCATTCTCGCCTTCTGCCTCATTAAAGACTCGTGAGCTTGGGCTGCTGACCAAAGATCTTGCTGCAGCTTCTTCCTTTTCATATTTTCTTGGGAAGTTAGCTGCCTGTGTTCAGCTTCAGATTCAAGCTTGTTAAGCTCAGCTTCTAACTTCTAGACCCTTTTAATAGTGCATCGCTTCGTGTGCATCTTCAACACACACACAAACACACACACACACACACATACACAGCCACACAGCCACACACACACACAGCCACACACACACACACACAGCCACACACACAGAAACAAACACACACACACACACACACACACACAAACACACAGACACACACACACACACAGAAACACACACACAGACACACACACACACACACACACAGAAACACACACACACACACACATACACACACACACACACACACACACACACACACACACACACACACACACACACACACAGAGAAACACACAGACACACACACACACACACACAGAAACACACAGACACACACACAGACACACACACACAGAAACACACACACACAAACACACATACACAAACACACACACACACACACACACACACACACACACACACTCACACACACACATACACACACACACACAGAAACACACACAGACACACACACACAGAAACACACACACACACACACACCCACACTGGGTTTCTGTGTGATAGAAGCATTAGAAATTAACTCCTCATGAATTACAATGAACTCCTCGTGATAGAAGCATTACAATGAACTCCTCATGATAGAAGCATTACAAATTAGAGAGCACATTACTCGTACATAACTAAATATTATAAACTGTTTAATTTAAGCTTTGATAGGAACCCAAGAAACAATTCTGGAAATCGAGTGTTATTACACTATGAGGAGCTCATACTTCTTACACGGAAAAAAGCTGACACCAGTCTTGAGCCTAGCTCTCTATACACACTCAACAATTTTCTGCCTACTCTGCACACTACTCTCCACACTCAACAATTTTCTGCCTACTCTCCACACTAGTCTCAATATTAGAGCTCACAAAGGAATTGCCTTTAGATGGCAAAGATCCTATTAATGACAACTGAGGGGACTCTGAAAAAAGACATATAAAACAGAGGTAATGCTGTTAAAACAACATTAATAAGAGTGGTTCTACCAGCCATGGAGATATTTCTCTGGTTCCATTTGCTCAGCTTAGCCTCAAACTTGCTTATAATTGGATCCCAGACCACCCTTCTTCTTGGATTAACCCCAATTGGAATTCCTAAGTAACAGAAAGGAAGTTGTAACAGTACACACTTAAGGTAGACAGCAGCAGAATTGCACCATTCCTCAGGTTGACCTATAGCACCAAACTGACTCTTTGCAAAATTAATTCTCAATCCAGAGACCATCTCAAATCTTCTGAGAATGACCTTTACAGCTCTGACATTCTCCATGGAAGCTTCTCCAAAGAACACAGTATCATCAGCATACTGCAGAACATCCACAGGAACCTTGTTCTTCCCCACCAGGAGGCTTCTGAATCAGTTTTGAGATACTGCTTCCCTCATTAGCCCTGTCAGTCCTTCAGCCACTAAGTCAAAGAGTAATGGAGCCAAAGGGTCTCGTTGTCTCAACCCTCATGATACACACACACACACATATACCCAACTACAATAATAAAGCATAAGCACCCTTGAAACCCAGCATTTGAAATTAGTTACATAAAAAACTGCTGATGTCTATATTTGTCTGTAATTGAATTTGACCTTTTGTATGTTCTTGTATGTGATCAGTGTAATTTGCTATATAAACAACTGTTGTTCATGGTGAGTGAACCTTAGATTCCCGTTTGAGACTGAATGCAATGATTCTTGCGGACAATTTGCATTAGTCATTGTATTTAGTCTTGAATTGTCCGTTTGGACAGTTTGGGAAGACTGGTATTTTTATGTTACATTCATTCGTGATGTTTATTATTATTTTCATTAATTTGATTAAATTTCGGTTCAATGCATTTCAAGTTGTTCTTCGAGTGCATACTTGATTATCGGGAAATTCATTTGACCCATGTCATGTCGTGTACTTGGAGACCAATGCGAAATGCTGCCGAAATTTAGTCAAATTTTTGTAAATAATGGTAACCCTGACGTTTGAAGCTAACATAAAAGACAGTTTTCCTAAATGGGATAGGGCCACACCTATAAATAAAAAAGTGAGATTTTCATGCATGGAATTGCTTAGATGGATCGAAGTTGGATGAATGAAAGTTGCATGAGTCCAGAATATGAGGATGACGTCGAACAGTTCTTGCAATTTGCGTCAGAAAGAGGTCGACCAAATGAAAAAGGGAAATATTATTGTCCTTGCATCAACTGTTTGAATGGAAGACGACAATTACTCGATGACATACGGGACCATCTATTGTGTGATGGGATTAAGAAGAATTACACGACGTGGATATGGCATGGTGAAGTCACAGACATGCAGAGTGGGTCCCAAACTAAACCGTTTGATGTAGAAATGGGAGATCGGTTAGAGGACATGATTCGTGACCTTGGACAAGAGTCTTTCCAGGAAGCACATGCCCCTGTGTATGAAGGATTGCAGAGTGATTCTAAGAAGCCTTTGTATGAAGGGAATAATTGGGAAGCGGTAAGTTTATTTCAAACAAAATCGATTTATTTATAATTTGTATTACATTATTAACTTATTATGATTTATTTCATCATGCAGTATTTTAACGATCCTAGACCATTGGAGCTAGAGAGATTAAAAGCATTGCGGATCCAATGGGCACAGTTTTATCTCCGAGTTAGAGATCAGGCCTAGGATTTAAGGACATTATCTTTAGCTTTAGTTTACTTTGGTTTAACATTTTTTACATTTTCTATGTAACATGAACATTGAATTCATTTGATGATTGTTCTTTATGATAAATCAATTATTTGATGTTTATTATCATTAAAACTGCTTGAAAGCAGAATAAAATGTTTATTTGCTGTGAATTGAGCCTGAAATTGCATTTGACAGGTACAATTTTGGGTTTACTGTAAAAACAGAAAGTATATATAAAAAAATACATGAAAACAACATCGGTTATTAACAAAAACCGATGTTAATATCATAAACAACATCGGTTATTTACAAAAACTGATGTCGATATGAACCTTAACATCGGTTGTAATAGAAAACCGATGTTAACGTTTGTATATTAACATTGGTTATTTGTGTCTAACCGATGTCAGCGTTTGTATTTTAACATCGGTTATCTGTAGATAACCGATGTCAACTCTTGTACATTAACATCAGTTAGTTATAAATAACCGATGTGAACATTTGAATATTAACATCGGTTATGTACACATAACCGATGTTATACACAAAGAACTACACCAAATAAGTGTATGCATCATCAACGTTGACATCGGTTTTCTAGCAAAATCGATATTAATGGAATATATTAACATCAGTTATTGTAAGAGACCGATGTTAATGTATTACATTAAAATCGGTTTTTCTAAAAAATCGATGTTAATATAACATATTAACATCGATTTTACTGGAAATAATATTTAAATTAATGTTAATTATAACATTTTTTCAACTTATTTTAATACACTTTACAGTAAAATGTGATTGATTTTTTTTTTTTAATTTATCATGCATATATACTAGTTGCATGGCCTCCCTTCACTTGGGTTTGTGTGACAGTGGACAAATTAAAATAAACTATAGGGTATAGTAGTGATGTGGGAAATAAATAAGAATCTATCACCAAACCACATAGCCAGTGTAATTAACATGTGAACTTCAAACTAATATGGTTTATGAAAAAAACATATATTAACAGATTAACTCTTTAAAAAATTTCAATATCTTAGAGAATTAATTCTTAACTTTTCAACCTAAACATAGAAAGACCTTAATTCATCAAAAAAACATGTGAACTTAAAGGCTCATCAAACACGGGCAAACTCATTCAAAGGCACATGTAATGCATGCATATGAATCCGCGTGTGTATTCCCCCAAGGAGCAAATGCACGTGCAAGTGTTTTTCAAATATCAACAAGAATCTCGAACTCTTTAATTCTCCATACAAGATTGACCACCCTATCACAAACCACAATTATATATGCAACATATGTTCATACTAGTACTAGGAATGCATAGCATTTTTTAAGTGCCTTATAATCTACCAAGTATAATGAATGATTAAGCATATGCCACGCCATTGTATCTTCAATTTCTCGATCACTCTCTATCTTTTTGTGCTTATCTATGAAAACCTAAGTGACAATGCATGCTAGCTACCTTATCTTTAAAGCAAATTGTCAAATTAATTAATTAATATTAAGATAATGCTAGCAAATTGCTTTTAGATAATGGTTAATAAAGCAAAATTAGGAGTCTTTTTATGAAAACAAACTACCTACAAACTCTCATCTAATGTAATATTTTTCTATAAAAAAATAATATATATCTTGATTAATTTCTCAATAAATGCGTTTAGGAGATCTTTTCAGCAAGCCACTTAATATTATTAAGGGTTAGTGGTGTTTTTAATCATTGAAAAGTGGATAATATTTTTTTAGTCTCCAACTTTTAAAACTATAAGTATTTGTTCATATATTTTTAAAATACTCAAATTTTATTTTTTTAAATGATAAATTTTCACCTCCATGTTAATTTTAGGAACTAAAATTTAAATATTTCAAAAATATAAAAGAAAAAATATATGGTTTTCAAAGTTGAAAACTAAATAAAAAATTAATTACTCATTTTTTATAAACTAAAAATATAATTATTTATTTATTGTTAATAAGTGGATTTTTTTTTAATGTTCACGGTACTTTGACATATGTCATTGCTCATGTCATTGCTTGACATATAAATAAGATCATGCTTCAGTTTAATATTTGTTAGCTGTCATATGAAGAGTATATATCAATATATCTATCTCACTTTACAATTTACATTGTCCTTCACCACTCCATTCCCTTTTAACATATAAGAGTCACTTTCTCGAGGAAGTTGGAGGCCACTCCTCTGTCACAACTACATATATTTCCAAGACCAAAAAAAGCATGAGTGGCTGGTTACATATACTAGAGATTCCTAAGACTGAACTTTCCGCACAAATCATATTATAGAATATATTATTTTCAGATGTGTTAGCACTTTTATTATATAGTGCCTGCTATGAATACATGATTGCGTTGAATATAAGATCCCTCATAAAACAATGGAAAAAGGAAGATTGTGGTTGAATATATCTGCCCTTCCTTAAAGTGAATGATTATTTGAGCATCATGCATTCTTATACATTAGATAGCCTCCTTAGTCTTAGCCTCATAGTTTTTGAAAAACATACAGTAACACATTCTTATACATTAGATAGCCTCCTTAATAGTTTAAAAAGTATTACACCGACTTTCCTTGTGAGGGAGGTTATTATAATGCTTAAAAGTAAAAGTATTTGTGCAATTTTATGAAATTTTAAAGATGATTAGTGTATCTTATCCTTTTTCTCATTGACTCAATAAACAAAAAATTATCTGAAAAAATTGTACTAATATATAAATTTCAATTAAAAATAATTCAAAAATGTGGATAGAGAGGTGTCCGTCTTTCCACTAATATTATATAATTACATTTGTTTTGATATTTTCCCTCTTTTTCCTTATTTATGATCCTTTTTTTATTTGTTTGAGGACTATATTCAAATAAAAGATGAGTTGTCCCACATGAAAATAACTGTCAATAGTAAAGTGGAAGGAACCGCATTTTTCCTTCAATGTTTGGAAAGTGCAGCCTTTGTATTTTTTTTATTATTATCTATGATGTGGAAAGTACAAAGAATATTGTGCTTTATAATAGGTTACTCCATACTTAAATGTTCGATGGTCGTAGGTTTCTCATCAGATTATTCAAATGGTTATACATCAAAAACTTGTACAGAGAACCAAACAATTGATTAATATAATGTGCAACAGATCGATCTTCAGTTGAAGAGTAGGTTTAGAATTACAATCAAATTTTTCATGAAATTTTCAGATTTTATACGTAGTGTGACATCCTCAATTCCATACATATGTATTAATAATAAAAAAATAAAAATTTTAATATTAATTAAAAGTATTTAAAATATATTTTTTTAAATACAAGCCTTTTAAAAAGGATAAAAGGCTCACATTCATCTTTCTAAATAAAATTTGTCTAAATAAATAATAAATTCACTTTACCTCAAAACAAGGTCGTCCAAAACTTCATACAATTAATATAGAACCTATATCCTAATGTCACATCCTATCAGAGCATTGTGTTCCCGTGTCCTCTAGCATGAGGTTCTTCATAGTCATCCACCTATTCATTTGCTCCCATGAACACAAGGTTCAAGATCATCATAGGATCCAAACACAAATAGCACACTGGGAGTGAGTTATCACATCCCTAACTAATGAAGAGTAACGATGCAACATGTAGGTATAAATATCATAAAAACAAAATAAAACTTACTTAAACATAGCTCACATCATTTCACCACTTTGTCATCCAACATCAAATCATCACACAACACATTTCATTCATTTTCACAACATTCACGTACTCAAGAATCAAAACACAATGTCATCAAGTCAATCAATATCGATCAATACACAAGCGTTATGCAACATATACACTAAGACTCAATCCTATATGCAATATGGTATCATGTCAGTGAAAAACCATGTCGGGCGCCTAGGAGTACATGACAAGACAAACCACACACTAGCAAGTCAGGTCACTCTCATTGGGTAAGATCATAGGGAGTCCAGTCAGGGTCACAGTATTTTGTGAGAATGCTCCAACCATATGGGATCAACATAGGCTTAAAGGAACACTCAAACCGGGTGACCCCCAAGGCCTACACTCCGAAGAGTCTGTCAAGGTCTCTCCCTCCTGATTCAGGTCCAACCCAGAAAATATTTTAGCGCATAGACGCTATCTATGAACTGTACAAAATACACGATTCCTCAATTGTTCTCAAAATAGTTTATCTCGTCGCCCTTAAAGAGTCTTAGCATTAACTCGTCGCCTTTAAAGGGACTTAGCATTAACTCGCCGCCCTTAAAGGGACTTAACATTAACTCGTCGTCCTTAAAGGGACTTAGCATTAACTAGTCGCCCTTAAAGAGACTTATAGTTGTGTGATTGTACAATTCATAGTTCACAACTCAATACACACAACACCTCAATCACATACATACACAATTTATCACATACACTCGATCTCAATCACAATGGTATAATCTCAATTAACACATTATCACACCTCATGAATCATATACACTTTACCTATGAACTATGCAATACACACAACTACTCAATTGTTTTCAAAATAATTTTAACTCGTCGGGTTCCCACAGTGGATCCCATCACAATATTCGTCGTCCTTAAAGGATCTTACAATTGTGTGATTGTATAGTTCATTGGTCACAGCTCAATACACACATCTCAATACTCATCTATTTCACCATTAATCACAGGTTCAAATTATCACATACTCAAATTTGAATCACCATTTCATAATCTTAATATAACAATTTATACAAAAAGTTTATCACAACATGAGGAGTAAAACCCCTCAAATAATTTCACACAATTATACCAAAATCAATTAATCAAAATCATAGATATAAAAAAAATAAAAACACCAAGATCACTCTATTTTATCAACCAATTTGCATCAGGACATCAATAATGTATTTATAATAATAAAGGAAAAATTATAATTTAATAAACATCCCAAAATAGACTCAATTTAATTTTCTAAGGATCCCTACACATGTTCATTCTAACCCCAATTGCAATAAACTCATCCGTTACCTCTAAGGGGACTCATCTAGCGGCATCACTAACAAGTTCCTGAGATTTCTCAATTTTTTCCTCTGATTGCTCTGAAAGGGTTCCCAAACGTTAGAGAGAAGGAGAAGGGATTAAAGCCTCCATTTGTACTGTCTTCGTGCAATTCCGTTATCTCCTTCCATGAATATAATCTCGCAAATCCCAATGGTTAAGGTGTGCAAAATTGAATTTCGAATAACATATCAAACTTTTACAACAATCCAACGGTTAAAGAATCCAGAATCATAGTTTTACCGAGACAGTTTTTGGTTTCTGCGGGAAAAGAAAAGGCTACAGTACGAAGTATATTTCTCTCATATCCGACATTTACTCGTAATTCCCAACGGTGAAAAGCCTCAGAATTGGGTTGCAAACTTGGTGCTTAAATTTCATGACAATCCAATGGTGAATGAGTCAGAGATCGTTGTTTCTTTGAGATAGGTTTGGTGGTCTGCGGGAAAAAAAGAGGGTTTTGGGAGGAGAAGAGAGAAAAACGAAAATGAGGGGAAGAGGAGGCATCGTCAGTCTGAAAACTGACATAATATATCGCAATTTATACCTAGGGTATTCACAGCTTATTATTTACTCTATTTATTTATTTTTATTATTTTATAAAAACAAACTATATTTTATTCTCTATCAAATGAATAAATAAAATACACTCTTTATTTTCTCTAAAATCATTATTTTAATTAATAAAGTTATTTCTCCTTATTTATTTAATTTTAAAAAACCTTATGATTTTATAAAACTCTATTTATTTATAAATAATAATCCTTTTTAATTTAGTCTATGAAAAATGGGATGTTACAAGTAGGGTATATAAATAGTATTGAGTTTGCATTGATGCTTCTCTGGATTATTTTTTCACCAAAAGAATTGTGAAACAAATTTAAAAACTTTGGCAATTTCGACCTTTTTCAAAAAATCAAGTGTCTTTATAAAAGCTTCATGAATGACCTTTTGAAGTACCTGAAACACACTAGAAAAAGGGGGGGGGGGGGGGGGAGAGTTGAATAGTGTGATGGATAAAACTTAATCTTTCGAAAATTTTGAAAGGTTTTCTCAAACTGATATTAATAGACGATGAGTTCATCCAAGGGGTTTGAAATCACTTTGAGCTTTGAAAACTAGTTCGTAAAACTTGGACACAATAATGTTGAAGTAAACTATAGAAAAAAATTGTTATGTAGAAGTAGTAAAGAAAATATAGAGGTTTTATACTGGTTCACCCCAACTCTTGGGCTACGTCCAATTCTCCTTCAAAACTTGAAGGGCTCCATTAATCAATTCTTTGATTACAACCAAGTATTCTCTATGTCACTTCTGCCTACAACGAGTACTCTCTAGATTACTCCTGGCACTACCCTTAATCTTACCCTGAGATTAAGACCCAAGTATTATTTCTCACTAAGCCACTTCTAGCTTTCACAAACAATAGACGTTTGATAGAAAATGTATTCTAATCACTCAAAGAGTATTTACACAGTAAGCTTGAATACCATGAAACTTACTAACTTAGTGGAGCTAATATTCACTCAGTTCACTCAAGTTTCTTTCGTTCAGCAAAATTGACAGCATAACAGTAGTTTGTTCATTTTGACTCACATTATTCTTTTGTTATTCGACTTCATTAACATGAACATCTTCAAGCTTTATATAGACTTTAGAGCTTTGATTCATTGAGAGATCCCAACTAGTCGTTGCATAATAGCTCGAGCACTTTACATGAGACTGTTACTATGTAGAGAGAGTGCAGGGCCATAAACACTTTCTGCAGCATATCCTCAGAGAAGTATAACATGCCAATGTCACCTTGTGCCTAGAGATGACTTTCAGCATACAAATCAAATATAATGTTAACAACTTAAGACAAAAGGAATTAAGAATGTCAACACAAGACAATTTAAATCTTCCCTTTTGTGCGCTATGGCACAAATTGCTTACTAAACCTATGGACGTTACTTTCTGATGATTACTTTCAGTACTTGAGGATCGAGTAGTTGTTCCATTTCCTTTTTATTATGAGCCAAGTGCTGAAGCACTTGTCCTTATAGGACTGGACGCTATAAGGCAGTATCGTCCAATGTCTAATACTTTAGCTATCGTTCAAAGCCTTTCTGCTTGTATCTCATAGACATAGATAAATCTATAACTTAAGCATGAAGGGTTAACACATAAAATTTGTACTTTGTTAACATCAAAACCTTAGGGATTTAATTGTTTGGTACAGTCCGATATGATTTGGAGATAGCCAGACTTAACAATCTCCCCTTTTTTGATGATGACAAACAATATAAATTTTGATACCAAAAAGAATAAGATGAAGAGATTAAGATCAAGGTACCAAAAGTGTTTAGAGTGTACTATCGCACACCACTTACTCTCTGTTTGTGTATCTGAAGAATATAACTTTTATTTACAACAAACTTGTTAAGCATCAGAGTCATAAGGAGACCTTTCAAAGACATGGTCAAAGCAAATTTATTATTAGAATGCATGAGCAGATTATGTTGAGATAAATGAGACTTTCCTTGAGTTCATTACATTATGTATGTATCAGAGAATATGTATTATTTAGAGCATGCATAGCATATGTGTAGAGAAATTAAAAAGCATGAAAACACACATATGTGACCACCAGAACACTTGTTTCATTAAAAGGGTAGGTATGTACAAGTGTTTACAAATCAAAATTTCTATTCTACTTTCTCCCCCATATCATTATCAAAATACTTGGGTTTGAAGAGAAAAAGGAAATGACTTGACCATCATCGTCAACCTTCAATGGACGGAGGTGGAGGAGTGGGAGGTGGTGACTTTGGTTGCGAAGGCGAAGGTGAAGGCATAACCACCAGATCAACAATTATTGCAGGTGTAAGAACCTCACGATGAGGTTGTACAACAATAGTTGATGGTGGTGGATGTGGTTGAATGGATGGAGGTAGCCTTTGTTGCATCAATAGATTCATGTTGAAGAGCACAAAATTGTTGAAGGATTTGAGTGAAGACTCCAAAGTGTTTTTAATAAGCAAATTGGTCTCCATGCATTCAGCAAGGAACCTTTTTTTCCATGGTCTCTTCTAGGTTGGCCTATTGAAGGCACAACAATTCTTGAATCCTCTCTTGAAACACACCCGTTGGAGCACAAGTGGTCAAGGAAGTTATCTAGAGGTGTATGTTGGAAGTATTGACAGTTGCTAATGCATCTTCAACAATGGGTTGGGGTTGTGAAGTGATTTCAACCTGTAGAGGTTCAACATCATCGACCTGAGGTCCAAGATGTGCATGAAGATTGTTGAACAACTCTTCAGATTCAAGCTTCTCCTGCTGTTGTTTGGCTTCAACCTCTTTCTGCATCTCCATGAGTTGGCAGTTGAGTTTGTCTTGTTTCCTCTGAAGTTTAGCCACCATTCCTTGACATAGAACCTAAGGGTTCTAATCAGGAGAGAATGGATGCTCTTTAAGTGCAGTAAACCTTGCCCAAGCATTAACAATGGCTCTTCTCATTGCAGCTTTAAAGTGTTGATGAAACTCATTGTCTCCTTCTTGCCTCAAGAAGCACATCTACCAATCATTGACGCGATAAATCTTGGCTGGACGCAAGATTTAGACCATAGTTATGTGACTGGAGTTGTCTTCCCTAACATAATCCAATGTGAACGCAAGGCGAGAGTTTTCATACATGTCCTTAAAATAAAAGAGCATGACATCAATTTGATCAAACTCAACGTTGGAATTCAATGCAACAATCTTCATAGCAACATCCCTTGTAAAGTACTCGCTCCAATAATAAGGAATTGGACGCAAGGCAACATTGTCTTTTAGGCCTTGATGAGGCAGGGCTTGCTATGAAGAGGAACCTTGCCTTTCTTCTTTCTGAGATCCAATGGTGGCAACCTTAGAGCTATGAGTTCAGGCACGAACTTGATGGTGGTGGTGCGTCCGATGTGAATATCGGGAGGATAGCTTGGCCATTGATCAGTTAAGCCACACTACACCATTATCATCCTAACATTATATATATCATCCTTGGTGAGAGGAGAGCTTGATGGCCATATTCTAATAGGATGGACTTAGACATAGGAGTGAATAGTTGGATGTGCTTTGGATGCAAAAATGTAGGCCGGAAATCATCAGAGGATGGATTAATTTGTTGGGCCTCAATCTTGTGAAACCATGCAATGATATTCTTATCATAGCCTATTTTTTCTCTACATGCCCCAGAAGGAATCTTGTAGACATTTTTGTCCTAAGTCACGATAGATGAAGGCTTGGATACCTTGGGGTGAAGTCACTTCCACTTTGGTGGAGGAAGAACTTCGATCACTATGGGTGGATCCAGCTCAGTAGTGGTGGATACAACTTAAGAATCACGGTGTATGGACGAAGGGCAAGTGACTTTTTCTATATCAAGAGTAAACTGCATCCAATCTATTATAGGTTGGAATTCCATGTCCAATATTCTTTGAATGTTGTAAGTATTCTCATAAAGAAAGGCAACGGGAAAATGCAACCTTGCAATGTCGTCAGCAATAAGGTTGGGGTCTAAACCAGGCGGACCTTGATGTTGAAAGCGATCGAGGTGAATGGGAGATTGATAAAAGTCAAATTTACTAGATTTTAATATGCATTTTGTGACTTTTATTTGGCCTTTTAGTTAACTTTAGGCCTTGTTTTGAATCAAATTAGCTTTAAATTCAATTTTTACTTAGTCATGGGTAAAATTTTATGTTTTAGTTATTTTAATGAATTTTTGACAATTTTCAGCAAAATCAGGAGAAAGTTCTAAAAGGAGAAATTATGGAAATTGAAGATAAAAACTAGGAAAATCACGAGCTAGATATTTTTCAAGGATAGATTAGCTGAGAAAGATGACAATTACTTGAATTAATTAGAGATATTATTTGTTTGTAATTTCTTGTGATTATCTCCTTAATTAAACCTAGCTAAAATTATAAACATAAGAGGCTAGACCTTCGTTGTAATGGCATAGAAGTCCCGAGCAGTTCTTAGAATTATATTTTAGACTTTCACCTACTAGACACCTCCATTATTCCATTAGACACTCTAGGTTTCATTGTATGAATTTCATGAGTGTAATTCTTTCCACCTAGGAAGGGAAAGGATGAACCTTATTTTGGTTTAATTCTATCAATTCAACACTTCATCTTGAGTTCTTTATTTGTTTCCACACTTAATACTTTTATTTGATTGACAATATTATAGATAAATTCAAGAATTGAGTTGCGCTTTTCCAAGTCTTGTTGAAACCTGAATATGAATCAAGTACTAAATTGAGTTGCGCTTTGCTAATTCTCGACCATTAATGCTAATTGCCTGTGTCGGTATGTCCAAGGGATTGGGTATCGGGCAAGTAGTTTAGAATCTGCGACCATATGGGAGCTAGGATAGAATACATTAGTGAATTGGATATGAGCAAGAGAGATGAGTAGAGAATTGTGAAGTTATAGTGAATTGTGAAGTTACCTAGACATTCATTCATCAAGATCAACATCATCATTCAAGTCTAGTATTTTTATATTTGCTCAATTATTTATTATCATTTGATTTTTATTATAATTTATTTTTTGATATTTATTTTGTGACTATAAAAAAATGCAAAAACCTAGTTTTTAGTTAAATAATTACATGAAATCCCTTCTTTATTTCTTTGGAAGATGACCTAGACGATAGTCCAGATACTACACCATTATTGGGTTATAGTTGGTCTATAAATTGAATCTAACGTGAAATATAAACCTAACAAGTTTTTGACGTCGTTGTTGGGGAATAAATGAATTTTTATTTTTATTTGATTAAGAACTTTTAAATATTTATTAATAGACTAGTAAGTAATTGTAAATAGTTATGGATAATTGTAGATAGATTTTATTAGGTGTAGATTGATTAGTAGATAATAATTAGAGTAAATAGAGTAGGTGTGATACCCTCTACCCCGACATACATATAATTAAAAAAAACATAAAAATCTCAAATTTAATTAAATCAATTTTATTTAAATTACTTAAACAAATTCATGTGGGTAAGAGGTTTTCGAATGTGACGGCAGAGAAGGCACTTTGCGGAGGCAAGAGTGGAACGAGTTTGATTTTGGGTTGCTCAAGGTAGCTGGCAAGAGGAAGAAGGTGAACGAGAGTGTACACCACTTAAACGGCCAACTATATGCAAACATGTGGTAGTCAATATTATAAGCTAACAGTCAACGTTCAATTTTTCCTTTGAGGACTCAGATAGTGAATCTTGAAAAATAGGGGGACTCCAATAGTGAATTAAAAAATAGGATGACCGATTTAGTGAAATGAGAAAAATAGGGGAGCACTTTTTGCAATTAAGCCTTTGATTTATTATGTTTCTTAACTATTATTTACATAAAATGGTAACAAATGATTTCTTTTTGCCATCAAATAATATACACTTACACAAGAATTAAAAAAATTATGACCATGTTTGTATAATTGTTTGTAATAAATTAATCAAATATTTAAAACTAAATAATTAAAATTTAAAGTTAAATAAACAACAAATTGAAAGTTAAATAATATGTATAATAATATATATAACATATATTATACATATTAAAACCAGGGGTTACATATAGTTGATTTGTAAAAAGAACTAATTTGTTAATAATTGTTATAAAAATTCAATCAAATAATAAATTATAAAGTAGGGGACGAAATATTTCAATCAATTCTGCACTTTTCGCAAATATTAATTTTCATAAATAACTAAATATTGGCTTAAAATGTAGTTTTCATTCTTCTATTTTCTCAATTCTGCAGTTTTAGCTCTCATCCTCACTTTTAAAAAGTTCACAATTTTAGTACCTCATTTTTGAATTGAGACATTTCATCCGACTTTTTAAAAGTCCACAATTTAGTCCTAGTGGCTAATTTCAAATGTTGATCTATGTATTCTGTAAAGGAAAAATATTTGTGTTGTTATATAGTGAATTATATTTTTTTAAAATTATTTAATTGCTAACAAACTTAAATTATTAAAAAAAGAATTAAAAAAGTACATAGTCAACAAGTCTAAAATTGACCGCAGGGATTAAAATCGCATATTTTTTAAAAGTGAGAAACATAATGTCTTAATTAAAAAATAGGAAGACTAGAATTATGGATTTTTTAAAAGCGAAGGACAAAATGACTCAATTGAAAAATAAGGGAACTAAAATCTCAAATTTGGAAAAATAGGGGAATGAAAATTGCATTTTAGCCTAAAATAATTTAAATGAGTTCACTTAACTATTTTCATTGGTCTTGATGAATTAAGTATTTATTTCTTATATATAAAAACAATGACAATATTGTTGATTATTAATATTGATAATATTTATTTTAATATTTAAATAATATTATTTGTCATATTGTTGGCAAGAAGTATATGTCTATTTTTATTATTGGGCAAATCATATCAGATACTGGAAAAATTTCAAATAAACATATTAGAGAGATTGTTTCTTTTTATTGTTTGACACACTCTTTGGCAATTGTCTATACCTATTTGTATACTTAGGCAAGTCATATTGGATAAATAACACAACTTAAATATTACACTTCAACTTTGTTATGTATTAATCTTATTGTAGTTTTGCATATTTTGAATGTTCTTAGTAAATGTTATTCAATTGTTCTTTTTCATTAAATAAAGAAAATAACATCCAAAATTAAATTAAGGCGTTAGTTGGATACAAAAAATAAAGTTCCACTAAAATTTGTCACATTCTTTCTCAATTGTCAATGTCTTTTTTCACACTTGGACAAGTTAAATGCTATATTTGATATATTAATCATGTTGTGATTTTGTATTTCAAATATATTCTTAGTAAAAAGTTGTCTAATAGTTTATTTTTATTAAATAAAGATAATTACATTTAAGATAAAATTGTGACATTAATTGAATAAAAAAAATAATATTTAAGTAAAGTCTGTTATCCTTTTTGACAATTATTTATACTTATTTTTCACATATATGGGATAATCACATCGAGTGAATAATAGAGGTTAAATATACAATTCAATTTAATTATAGATGTTTATACATAAGTTAAATACTACAACTTTTCAGTTAATTCTATTGTGATTTTGCATATTTTAAATAACTTCTTAATAAATATTTTTCAATTTTATTAAATAAAAGTAAATACATTTAAGATTAAAAAAAAGTTGTGACATCAATTAGATTAAAAGTTGTCATTATTTAATATATGTTTATGCTCATTTTTACATATGAATAAACAAATAAAATCTAAATAAAAATACTCAAATTTTTTGTTTACCTCGTGCATTGCACATGTTAAAATCTAATATATTATAAACTACAAGAGTAAATAATGCAAAAAGCATTTTCCGCAGCACTTAACCATTAATTAGACAAATAGGTTACTTTCATATATAAATAAAAAGGACATTAAAAGTATATAAACCTGAAATGAGAATCAAAATTACATGTTTCTTATTATTAAATAATATAGAGAGAAAGGGCAGGAATCACCTACGCCAAGAGTTTAGTAAACTCTTTGAGTTACACTCCATTATTATCATTTATTTTCATGAAATCTAATTGAGTATAACTTTAAAAGAGTTACTCTTTATGTAAGTTGATCCCTCCTCACATGTATATACTAGTGTAACTTAAACAATTATTACACCATCCAATAACTTCAAATTGAACATGTTCTTACAATACACTGTTGAATTGAAAATTATTTTCACATAGATCATATATAAATAGTTTCATATTAATGTAAAATAATTTGTTACCTCATTCATTAATATTAAAATTGACTTAATATAAACTTATCAAAATATAACACACACACACACATATATATATTACAAAATATTATGAAAAAACAACAAAAGGGGTTAGCTGTGCAAATGGATGTCAAATGAGTATTGAGTACAAATTGTCTAATGCAAAAATTTGCAAAAATTTGTAAAATCAAAATATGTTACACCACCTCACTTGTATTAGTTAAAAACATGACCGCACAATTAATATTAGGAACACCATTTTTAACTCTATTATATCATTTTAAGATGATTGAAAGGAAAAAAGTATCAGAAGTCCTAGAAAAGGAAATATGTTTTGATTTTATTCGACCTCCCCGACTAAAAGAATTAAATATGTTACATGAAGCTTCTATAACTAAAGTAAATTGAATCCAAAGGAAACAAAAACACATAAATATGCTAAATAAAGAAATAAAATATAAAAGAATAGAAGAATAACTAAAAACTCCTAATATTCAAAAAATAGTAAAAGAATTTGAAGAGAAAATAGAAAAAGAAATTTGTGAAACAAATACCAAAGCCTGTTGGAGTCGGAAAAAATATAAAGTTTCATTACCTTACTAAGAAGAATTTATCGAGAAGGATATCCCAACAAAAGAAAGACCAATACCAATGAATCAACAATACTTAAAATATTGTAAAAAAAGAAATCCAAGATTATTTAGATAAATGATTAATCAGACCGTCTTAGTCTCCTTGGAGTTGTTCCAGATTTTATGTAATAAATGCTTTAGAACAAGAAAGAGGGACTCCAAAGTTAGTAATAAATTATAAGCCTCTAAAAAAAGTTTTAAAATGAATAAGATACCCACTACCTAACAAATCTGATCTACTAAAAAGGTTGCATAACGCAACTATATTCTCTAAATTTGACATGAAGTTAGGCTACTCAAATTTCAATGATAGAGAAGGATAGATACAAAACTTCTTTCGTAGTCCCTTTTGGACATTATGAATAGAATGTAATGCGCCAAGCCTTAAAGAATGTGCCAAGAGAATTTCAAAATATTTTTCTTGAAACTTGAAAGACGTAGCTGCTTCCATGATGACTTCTTTTGATTCTTTTGAAAGGAAGAGTCTTGACAGATTTTGGGACTTGAAATATTGTTGTTAGGACTACATGCATATTCATGATGAAGGGGTAGAGAATCTTGGCTATATGTTGACAGCGAAATCTGTGCATGAGAAAGAAGCTTTTTGCCTTATGCAAGGTTGAATGCTCTTGGTATTCAGATTTTAAAATATGAAAATATGTATCCTTACATGGTATAATTTTGGGTCTTGTGGTGCCACATAATTTTTTCTTAGGTGTACATTCCGTAACAATCATCTTCATTGTCTTGCAAAACATTTTTGGGGCTTGATGAGGCCTCGTCCTCGAGGTCTACCGATTGTGTTGAATTCACATCTTTTAATCTTTCTTGCCATTCTTCTTCAGAGGTTGCGGAGGCCAAGTCTGCCATTATCTTCTATTTTTCTGCTAAAAATGATGATTCTTTATTGGTTTGAACTTTTATCTTAAACCTATGTTGGGACATTTTTACCCATTCATCAATTTTTTCTTTTCTAACGAACAAGATATCAAATTTGTTCCACCATTTAACTTGTATTGATCTAGCCAAATATTGTGTGTCTGTCTCATTAGAGAGTTTTATCAAGTCTTGAATCATATCATAATCCCAGGACATAATCCAAGTTATGCCTTGGCTGGCTACAAATGATATAAACCTATATCCTTGAACAAAGGTGGTTTTTTCATTATAATATTGATGATTGTCTTTAACTTGTGGGAATTTATTAACAATGGATCCAATATCGCTGAACCACTTGATGAACCATTTTGGAAACTTTAGTGAAATTCCATTTTTGAACCAAAAGAACCACGAATGTTGAAAAGGTCGAAGGTAAAAAGTATTGTACCAAGCATCAATTTAATCTTTATAATTATATGATTGCGGAAAAAATTGTCTTGAGAAGGCCTTGGATTTATAGAGTTATGGTATTGGAGGGGTAAATTTGTTGTAATGCGGGATTTTGTGGGGTTGTCGATTTTCCATCTATTTTAATAGGAGGTTTTTGAATAACTTGAGACATAGTGGGTGGCTTTTGGGAAACAATTGCTGACTTTACTACTACTCATTTTGGTCCCTTGCAAAAATTCTCTTGTTAGAAAATCTGGAAAAAAAATTTTATCCCCTTTCATATGAATAATATCAAAACATAGGAGTACAATGATTGCCATCTGACAAAGATATGTTTAGAAACCAATTTTTTTACATTATTGTTTGAAACACTCGTGCTGCTTTACTATCAGTCCTTACTAGAAAATGCTTGCTAAATAGATCATCTTGAAATTTGGTAATGCATAATGGATTAGATTTCTTTGTTAACTGTAGAGTACTTTTGTTGAGTTGGATGCCAAACGTCCGAATAATATCTAACTATTTGTCCTTTAGAAGAATTTTTTGAAACTTGCTTTAGGATTCCTCCATACCCTATGTTTAAGGCATCAATTTCTATGATCAAGGAGGCTTTTGGATCTGGAATTCCTAAACAAGGCAGGTCATTTTATAATTTGCTTAATTTCAATAATCACTTGGGTCATGTTAGCATTCCATAGGGGTGGATTTTTTCTTTTCTTTTGGATAATGGGGCATAAATGATTCTAATATTTGGAATAAAATCTGGTACATAATTTAAGCATCCTAAAAATCATTTTAACTATTTTTTATCTTTAATTTCATTTGGAATTTTTTTTGCAAACTCTAGAGATCTTAGATTGGGGTAACGTTTATTGGTATATTTTACATCCTATAAACCCAGTATTTGTTTGAAATATTTTTGTCTTTTTTGTTGAGACCACCAACCCATTTTCTTTAGTTATTTCTATAAATTTATTTAAATGTGAGACAAGTTGATTTATTCCTTTTGAAAAAAATTAGTACATCATCTAAATATACTATCAAAAATTTCATATACTGGTAGAAAATATTATTCATAATATTTTGAAATTCACTTGGCGCATTCTTTAAGCCTTTGGGCATTGCATTCCATTCATAATGTCCAAAAGGGACAACAAAAGCAGTTTTGTGTCTATCCTCCTCTACCACTAAAATTTGATAATAGTCTCACTTCATGTCAAATTTAGAGAATATAGTTGTGTCATGCAACCTTTTTATTAGATTAGATTTGTTAGGTAGTGGGTATCTTATCCATTTTAGTACTTTGTTTATAAGCTTATAATTTATTACTAACCTTGGAGCCCTTCTTTCTTGTTGTGAAGCATTCATTACATTAAATTTAGAACAACCCCAAGGAGACTAAGACGGTATGATTGATCCTTTATCTAAATAATCTAGGATTTCTCTTTTTACAATATTCTAAGTGTTGTTGATTCATTTACAATATACTTAATAAATTAATAAAAGATCTCGAGCTTTTGTCTTCATTATTTGTTTTATCTTGTACCTTTAAAATTTCTCTTCCATAATAATCAAATTAAACTTAAATAATGACTAACATTGAAGTATATTCATTACTATTAAATAAACAAGTCTCTCTCAAATATAAATATAAAACTTGTTCTACAATGTATAAGGAAAAAAATGATTATGAGCTTACAGTGTAAAAGGTTTTACAAAGTCACTCAATCATAACCTACAATGTATGATAAGTTTGTTGACTTTCAAAATAATTATTTTTAAGCAGTGAAAAGGTAGTAAACTGGTGTTATAAAAACTAGTTTGGTCTAGTGGTCGGACAATCCAACTGGGATCCAATGACCTAACCGGGCCGATTTCGCTATTGGATCGTTCATGCATCTGACTCGAGATGACCCAGCCCAACCCGATCGGTTTTTTGAGGAAATCCAACGACCTGACCGATTTTACAAACCCGGACAGGTCCAAACCCTCTTGGAGAAGGAGAACCCACACTACACCATCCACACCACCATCTTCCCTGGCTCTGACGCCTCCCATCTCTTTAACCTCCTCCCCTTCACCGCCACCTACCTCACCCTCTTCCCCGTTGACCTCCTCGATGCCGCCGCCCTCTCCCACGCCATCTTTGCCTACTCCAACGTCTTCCACGTGGCCTCCCCCTGAACCCTCAAGGACCCCCAAAGAGACCTTCTCAAACCCGCAGTTCAGGGCACCTTGAACGTCCTAACCGTCGCACAGTGTGTGGTGCTCACATCCTCGATCTCCATAATGGTGTTGAACTCACGGTGGTCGACAGGGTAGGCCACAGACGAGGTGTCATGGACGAACATGGAGTACTATAAGGGAAGGGGGAAGTGGTACCTAGTGGGCATTTGACAACGTGGAAGTCGGAGCTCAACGCAAGTTATGTCGTGCTGTAGGAGCTAATGATGTGGTCGAGGGAGACGTAGTAGTATAACTAGTTGGGTGCAATGCATGTGAAGGATGTTGCTAAAGCTCATGTTTTGCTATATGAAACCCCCTACTGCTGCTCGTAGATACCTCTGCACCAATGGTATCTACTAATTTTCTAATTTTTCTGCCATGGTCTGTGAATTGTACCCGAATTCCCTGTTCATAGGTTTGATTTTTCTTCTTCTTAATTTAAGTTAAATTAGTGTTCGAATCTCACTATTATCAATTGTTATGTTGGATTTTAGAGTATGGATAGACTTTTCTTAATCAAATAATGTTAGTTATATACTTATATATAATAGATACATATATAATTTTGAATTTTTAATATATATTGGATCAAACCAGACCAATTACTGACCCACCAGTTAGACCACTGACCTACTACCTCAACCAGGTTAATGACCGAACCAATGCTCATAACATTGTATTAAACTCAATCATAAAAATTAAATATACTTTAAAATTCATATTTTTAATAGTTAATAGTGTAAAAATATTCACATTAATAATACATAAAATCACAATTAACTTAATGTGGTTTTAGTTTCATTACCCTCATTAATTATTTGGATTGCAAACTGAATTTTTGTTGGAAGGCGGATTGCTAACTGCATTTGAGCAATCGATATGACATACTGAAATTAAGCTGTAATATTTAAATAATAATGCACTTAGCCTCCAGCTAATGCTGCAACATATTTTTAGAGTACCAAATAAATTTGATATTGATTCAAGCTAACACATGTAGAGTCTCAGGAGGATCATAAATCCAACTGTATATTCAAGCCGGGTAATAATTCTTGAGGCCTTTTCAGCATCATTTTGATTTGGAACAAATGATCAGAGTAAAAGGGTAAGATAAACTGAACATAGATTAAAAAACACCCCTTTAAACAAATCAAAGTTTCTTCAAAATATCATTATAAAATAGAAACTTCAGTGATTATAACATGTGTAAAAAACAAAATCTATTATAATGGCCCTTGATATCAGTTCCACTACCAATGATGAATACAAGACTTAGAGTTTAGAGAATAAGAGAATCACACAAGAGTTTATACCGGTTCAATCCAATCTGGACCTACATCCAATTATTCTAAGTCCTCTTAGAACTTCCACTATATAGAGAACATAAGTACAAACACTATGCACAATTATCTAATAGAAATCAAAATTTTCTCTTGAACGTTACAAGAGAAAAATAAAAATTGAAACTCTATAAATTCTCTAACATCCTTGGTAATCCTAACCAAGAAATATAATCTAAAAGAATGAAAGATAAAGGATTGAATACACCTAAAATGTGTAGATCTTTAATTTTCAATTTTTCTTCACATGATGATCAATTCATGATGGTAGAATGAAATGCAGAGCTAGTCTTTTAGAAGACTCCCTTGAAATATTTTTCTCCAAGACTGAACGTATCAAAAGTCTCTCTTAAAGAAAACACATAAGGATATATATAAATTTTGACAGTTAAAACAGAGCTAATCAATTATAAAACCAGGTAATGAATTAATTCATCAAAATTCCCTTTAAACTATATTTCTAGAAATTGGTTAGTTGATTAATTCGTTTTAGTCCGAGTATTGTGTTCCTTTTGTGCTAACTGGATAATTGATTATCATGTGTGATAATTGATTATAGAATCACATAGAGAGCTTCTCTTTGTTTCTAGAAGCTAGGTAATTGATTATGAAATGGGTAATCGATTATTCTAAGCTACACATCCTTCTCTCTTCTAAAACTAGCATGGGCATTCGATTACCAAGTGAGGCAATCGATTAATTTGATGCTTCTAGCCAAATTTCAAGTAGAAGTAAGTTCTTAAGAAACTTAAAGAATAAGAATACTTCATTCACTTTATATTTGATCAATCACTAAGCATGAAAAGGACTTAAACTATATCACATTCATGCCTAGAATAAAATATTCAATACAAATTCCTCATCTATTAAACATGTTAGGCATTGCAAAATTATCAAACCAAAACTAAAAACTAAGGGCTTCAAGCTTTGATCTAACAATCTCCCCCTTTTTGGTTTTGATAATGCCAAATCAATATGATGTGTATTGATGTTTTGTTTCATAGTACCTGCTCTACAACATGCTTCATAAACACGTTAGTAGCAACTTTTCGATTCAAGTTTAATTAGTACAACTATTTTAAGGTTCTAAGGGAATCTTAAAGGATAGCCAAGGATTAAATATCATTCACATGTGCTGCTCCCATAGCATCCAACCTTTCTAAGATAGACTCAAAGCACTCCTTAAGCTCAGCATAGTCTTCCTTATGCACTCTCATGGGCTCATCCATCTTTGCTAGCATCATCTACTTAAAGGGGCTCATGGGATTTTCTTTTGCTTCTTTTTGTTCAATTTGATCATCTCTGCTCTTCTCAATTCATCCAACACTAGCTTCTTTAGACTTGATGTACCCGCTTCGCTTCAAGACTTTTGGTCTTCACTTCAAACTCTGCCTCAACAAAACCAAAGACTTCCTCTTGATTATCAACACCAAAGTAGTCAATAATCCTAGAGATAAGAACTACATAAGGATACTTGGAAGAGTCAATTCTCTTTGTCTTCAACATGATATCAATAATAATGTTGACCCAGTTGATCTTCAACTTCCTTTGCATAAGACTGATAAGGAGAAGATCCTCCTCAGTCAACTGAGCATGATTGCTCCCCCTCAAAGTAATAATCCAAGCAACCACATAGGCCAAAAGCTTGTGCTCAAGCATCAACGGTCCAATACCAAAACATTTCTTTCCTTTTGCTTTTGTAACAACAACATAAGTAGAAAGGAGTCTTCATCGTTGGCTTGTACTTCTCAACCTTGTTGAAAGCAAATCTAGCTTCCTTGAGACCCAACTGGTAAGCCATAACTTCCTTTGAAGATAACCCATCAATGTCTAACCAAACCATTTGTGTCATCATAATCTGTTGCCCTTTCACCTCAGTACACAAAAACCCAGTATCACCATAAATATGAGTTATGGTATAGAAAACTTTTACCAGGTTATTGTAGTAGGTGCTCTTCATCTCTACTAGTTTCTTCAACCTGTGATACTTAATCAACTCAGGAAATGCAAAACCTTCCCTTTTAAGCCACACCAAACTGACATACTTTGATTGAATCATCTCCTTCTTCACATAACTAAACTTGTACGAAGACTCATACTATTCTTTAAAGAACCAAGGAGTTTCCTTTGGAGTAGTAGGAGGTGAAGGAAAATGGGCAATCCATTTTCCTCTTCTTGAAGGACCACTCTTTGTTGTTTCCTTCTCCTTTTCCATTCTCGGGGTTATAGGTCTATGCCTAATGCTCTTTATCCTCTTGTTCTTCTTCTCTGCCATTGATGAAGGTTGAAGGTGAAGGTAGAAAGAATGGTTTAGGTGTTTAGAAGGTTGAAGCATAACAAATATACTCTCTTAGGTTTCAAAAAGAGGTCTGAGATAGAATGTAAGAGGTTTCTAGGTCTGGGCAAGCTTTAAAAAGAACAGGGGAGGCATCTTTTTCAGTTTCTGAAAATGTTTCAGACGCCTGGTAATCGATTACAGGTTCAAGTAGAGAGTAAGGCTTTCTGTCTTTACTTGAAATAATCAATTGCCCAGGTTGGTAATCGATTACAGGTTTACCTAGAAGGCTTAGATATCAACCTCAACTTGAAATATCGTACAAAATATGCTAATCAATTATCATGCATGCTAAATCACAATTTTCCAGAATTAAACATGCTAAAATGGTTTTTTTATGAATGCTAAATGTTCAAGAATGCAAACTACATGTACAAACAAAAAAGCAAACAAAAGTAAATGCTTATGTACATGAACAAGTACTCCCTAATTGGCTTAAGTAAATTTATACTCACTTAGAATGTCGAGTTCATTATGAAGGTGAAAGAACTTATCCCTTGCTAAAGGTATAGTGAAGATATCAGCTAGTTATGAGTTTGTATCAATAAACTCTATATCACAATCACCGTTGTGAATATGATCCCTAGTGAAATGATTCATAATCTCTATATGCTTTGTCCTAGAATGCATGATAAGATTTTGGTTAGACGAATGGCACTAGTGTTATCGCATCTTAAAGGAATGTGTCCTAAGTGCAATCCAAAATCATAAAGCTATTGTTTAACCTACAAAATTTATGCACAACAACCCCCCGCAACAATGTACTCAGCCTCAGTTGTAGACAAGGCAACACATGCTTACTTCTTGCTATTCCAAGATACTAGGTATTTCCTAATAAGCGACAAGTGCCACTTGTACTCTTCCTATCTAGCTTGCATCATGTAAAGTCTGAATCTAAGTACCCCACTAGCGAGATCTCAACACTTTTAGGGTACCATAAGTCGACATCTAAGGTTCCTCTAAGATACTTCATAACTCTCTTAACTGTTGAGAAATATGACTCTTTAAGACATGAGTGATAACGAGCACACATGCAAATACTAAACATAATGTTAGGTCTTGTTAAGATGTGATTGTTGGAACTGTCTAACAAACTATAGTAGATCAGATTTTTATGCTATTTTTTAGGAAAAATAAAAGTCATGTTGATTGAAAGGTTAAAGTAGTTTTGGTCCTATTCTCTAGGCATGATCTGTTAGTGATGTTATCTCTCTGTTAGCAGTTACTTTCTTTTCTATGTTTATAAATATGTTGCTTCATATCTGAATAAAATAAGTTTTTGCAGTCTCAATTTCCTTTACACTCTCTTTCATTCTTTAATACTTCTGTCTACTGTCTAGAGCTCTTATCTTTAAGGGACCTGTGAGTTGAGAGAAATCGTAATGGAGGGAGAAACACCATACACAGCAGGTCCACCACCAATTTTTGATGGTGAGGAGTACGAATTATGAGTTGCAAGGATGACCACTCATCTTGAAGTTGTGGATCTTTGGGAGGCAGTAGAAGAAAACTATGATGTTCCTGAACTACCTTTAAATCCAACGGTGGCTCAGATGAAGAATCACAGAGAGAGGAAGACCAAAAAGGCTAAGGATAAAAATTGCTTTTTCTCTGCTGTAAAAAATTATTTTTACAAGAATCATGAACTTCAAGTCTGCCAAACAGATTTGGGATTATCTCAGATCAGAATATCAAGGCTGTGAAAGAACCAAAGGCATGCAAGTACTCAACTTGGGCAGAGAATTCGAGATGTAGAGCATGAATGAGATTGAAACAATTAAAGGCTATGTTGACCGGCTGTTTGGCATAGCAAATAGAGTGAGGCTTCTTGGGAAGGACTTTCCTGATGAAAGAATAGTGCAAAAAATCCTGGTCACTATACTCGAGAAGTATGAATCGAAGATATCAGCATTGGAGGAGTCTAAAGACCTTTCAACCATCACCTTGGGAGAACTCATAAATGCTCTACAATCCCAGGAGCAAAGAAGAATGATGAGACAAGAGGAGGTGGTACAAGGTGCATTTCATACAAAAGCACAAAATTCAAGAGGTGACAAAGACAAGAAGAACAACAAATGAAGGAACAAAACCAGAAGGCTCCAACAAGCAGCAAGGTGAGACCTTTCCTCCTTGTTCGCATTGCAAAAAGACAAATCATCCTGAAAGAAAATGTTGGTGGAGGCCAGATGTCAAGTGCAGAAATTATGGCAATATGGGACATGTAGAGTGAATATGCAAGTCCAAATTAGAGGAGGCAAAGGTGGTTGTGGAGGAACAAGAAGATGAGCAACTCTTTGTCGCAACATGCTTTGCCACTAGCAATAGTTCTAGTGATTCATGGTTAATAGACAGCGGCTGCACAAACCATATGACCAATGACCTGAAACTCTTTAAAGAACTTGACAAAACCATTGTTTCCAAATTAAAAATTGGAAATGGTGATTTCATCTCAATCAAGGGAAAAATGGACTGTTGCTATTGAAAGCTTGACAGGTTTGAAATATATCTCTGATGTCTTATATGTGCCTGACATTGATCAAAATTTACTTAGTGTTGCTCAACTTGTAGAGAAGGGCTTCAAAGTTATATTTGAAGAAAATTGGTGCTTGATCAAAGATGCAAAGGGCAAAGACGTATTCAGGGTGAAAATGAGGGCTAAAAGCTATGCTCTAAATCTGATGGAGGAGAAGCAAATAGATTTTTCAAGCATGACCACCAATGTTGAACTATGGCACAAAAGGCTCAGGCACTTCCATCTTGCTGAACTTTTATACATGCAAAAACATGCCTTGGTGAAAGGTGTGTCAATGCTTGAAGACAAGTTAGCCGATTGTGTGGCTTGCCAATATGGTAAGCTAGTCAGAAAACCATTTCCTCAATCAGCTTGGAGAGCAACTCAAAAGTTGCAATTGGTTCACACAGATGTTGGGGGACCTCAGAGAGTATCATCTTTAAATGGTAATAAATACTATATTACATTTACTGATGATTGTCATACCCTAATTTCGTCCGAGGACCATTGTTTGATGACATGCAAGCTTTGCTTGACCCCTTCGAGGTACTTGGCACCCATTGTTGGACAATACGTAAAGTTCCATAATGTGCCAGAAGTCAAAAGAGAGCATTGTTGCACTATCCGTGAAGTTCCGTAACATGCCGGAAATCAAAAGGAAGCATTGTTATGCAATCCGTGAGGTTCCGTAACGTTTCAAAAGCCAAAAAAGGGATGATTACGTAATCTGTAAGGTTCCGTAACATTACGGAAGGAAAACAAGTATCGTTACGGAATTCATAAATTTTCGTAACGTTACGGAAAAAGAATCAGCAAAAAAGGCAGGGGGTGTATTTAGTAAACAGAGGGGTGGAAATAAAAACGTTCAACCCTCCTGGTATCTGAGGATCACTTGAAATTAGTGAAAAAATCGTTTCCGTGAAGAAAATCCAAGCCGAGGCGCTTCTGTAACGCGTCCGAAATGTTTGCGTGGGTGATTCCGTGAAGATTTTCCGCCGTCTTTCGTTCGTTCTTCGGTCTTCAACCGGTAAGTTCCCGAAATCGAACTTTTTAATTCATTCTATGTACCCTTGATGGTCCCCACTTGTTCCGCGTACTTTTATTTTCATTTCATTTACTTTCCGTACCCCCTTTTGACGTGCTTTAGTCATTTATTTAAATCATTTTCTCGCCTAATAAAAAAATAAAATAAATTTCCACCGATCATTTGAATTGTAATATCCGCTAATTTCTGTTAAAATGAAATTCAACCATTCGGTCATGCTATAACCACATTGGAAACCAAAAAAGAGGTAAAATAATAATATAATAATCAAAAAATATCTTTTAGTAAAATAAAACAAAAAATCAACCGGACATTTCTCTTTGGAATTTTTCTTTCTTAATTGAATTGACTAATAACTAAAGTGAAACTAAGACTAAAATCAACTCACAAAATCAAGTTTTGTCCGCAAAAATCACTGAAAAAATATTTTAAGGTCCAATGTCGCAGCTTTTCTCACCAAGTAAAAATGGATCATTTTAAGGTCCAATGCCTTAAATGACCACCTTCCAAGTAAAAAAAGAATCACTTGATTCGCCCCGTTTGAAAGAACTATGTAGGTATGATTTCCTCTTCGATGAAGGATACGTAGAAGCAAGAGCCCCACTTTTGTCGACCTCAAAAATAAAAAAAGAAATAAAAGTTTAGATACATAATTTCACACAATTCTAATCTAAGGTTGTTGCCCTTTGGGACAATCGTGAGAGGTGCTAATACCTTCCTCAAACGTAAAGATAACTCCCGAATCTGGAATATTCTTCATGACCGATTTCCTTTGGTTTTTTCTAATGTTTTCCTTTCAATAAACGTTGGTGGCGACTCCGCGCATTTTCCTCCTATGGAAGACGCACCCGTGAAGAAGCTGGCATTGAGCACCAACTGACCGTACCTTACACCCCACAACAAAATGGCATGAGTGAGAGAAAAAATAGAAGTATCATGGAGATGACAAGGTGTATGCTGCATGAAAAGGAGTTGCCAAAGAAGTTATGGGTGGAGGCTACAAACACTGTAGTATTTTTGCTGAATAGACTACCTACAAGAGTTCTGCACAAAAAAACTCCATTTGAAGGCTGGTTTGGTTACAAACCAGATTTACAAAATCTAAAAATCTTTGGTTGTGTTTGTTTCTCTTATGTTCCATAGGTTAAAAGGGACAAACTTGATAAGAAGGTAGAACCTGGAGTTTTCATTGGATACAGCAACACCTCCAAAGCTTACAAAATTTTCCAACCTCAAAATGGGAAAATTCTTGTGAGTAGAGATGTCAAATTTATGGAAGATCAACAATGGAGTTGGGATGAGCCAATAAGGAAGTAGCTGCCAGAAATCCCACAGTTCCTTGATGATGATGTAGATGACATTCCTATCAGAGGTACAAGATCTTTATCTGAGATTTAACAAAAGAGCAATGTAGCTATCCTAGAACCTGCAGAATTTGAAGAAGCTAAAAAGGATGACAAGTGGATAAATGCTATGAAGGAAGAGTTGAAAATGATAAAAAAAAATGACACGTGGGAGCTAGTGGACTGACCTCAACACAAACAACCTATAGGGGTAAAATGGGTTTATAGAACCAAACTTAATCCAGATGGTTCTATAAATAAATACAAGGCCAAGTTGGTGGTGAAAGGCTATGCTTAGGTGTTTGGAGTGGATTTTTCTGAAACCTTTGCTCCAATTGCACGTCTTGATACAATTAGAATGCTACTTGCCTTGATTGCACATAAAAGGTAGAAAGTTTATCATTTAGATGTAAAATCTGCCTTTCTAAATGGTTACTTGCAGGAGGAGATTTATGTACAGCAACCTGAGGGGTTTCAAATCAAAGGAGAGGAGCAAAAAGTTTACAAGTTGAAAAAGGCATTATATGGTCTTAAACAGGCTCCTAGGGCCTTGTACAGCATGATAGATCATCTTCAAGATCTTGGATTTGTCAAAAGTCGAAGTGAGGCTGCATTATATGTGAAATTGGTAGATGCAAACTTAATCATTATTGCTGTCTATGTTGATGATTTACTTATGATAGGAAGTGATGAGAAACTCATAAAGGAGTTTATAGTTGAAATGCTTAAAGCATTTGAAATGATAGATCTTGGCTTGATGAATTTCTTTTTAGGAATGGAGGTGAAACAAGATCATGATGGAATCCTCATTCACCAAAAGAAGTACGCAAGGGAAATACTCAAGAAGTTTCATATAGAGGACTGCAAAAAAACTACATTTCCAATGAACCAAAAGGAGAAATTTAGCAAGGATGATGGAACTGATAAAGTTGACAAAATGCATTACAGAAGCTTGATTGGTTGCTTAATGTATCTTACTACAACTAGACCTGACATTTTGTTTGCAGTAAGTATAGTTTCAAGGTTCATGCATTGTGCTAGTGAAGTTCATCTTCAAGCTTCCAAACGAGTTGTTAGATATGTTAAAGGCACTTTAGACTATGGTATAATGTACTCTCATTCTCATAATTTTAAGCTCCATGCATATTCTGATAGTGACTGGGTAGGTTGTATTGATGACATGAGAAGCACCTCTGGTTACTATTTTTCCTTTGGTTCTGGAGTTTCTTCTTGGTGTTCTAAAAAGCAAGAAGTTGTAGCTCAATCAACTGCAGAAGCAGAGTATGTAGCTGCTGTTGTTGCAGTGAATCAAACTCTTTGGATCAGGAAAATTATGACAAATTTGCATATGAAACAAGAAGAAAGCACACAGATTTTTGTGGACAACTAGGCTGCAATCTCAATTGCTAATGATATGGTGTTTCATGGCAAAATTAAGCATTTCAAGATAAATCTTTTTCTTATAAGAGAAGTTCAAAGGGAAGGAGAAGTGAAGTTACTGTACTGCAAAACAGAGAATCAAAGTGCTGACATTCTGACCAAGGCACTTCCAAAAGCCAAATTTGAATACTTGAGACAAAAGCTTGGAGTTTGCAGTTCCAAAGTCAAGGAGGAGTGTTAAGGTGTGACTGTTGGAACTGTCTAACAAACTATAGTTGATAAGATTTTTATACTATTTTTTAAGAAAAATAAAAGTCATGTTGAGTGATAGGATAAAGCAGTTTTGGTCCTATTCTCTAGGCATGATCTGTTAGTGATGTTATCTCTCTATTAGCAGTTACTTTCTTTTCTATGTTTATAAATACGTTGCTTCATATATGAATAAAATAAGCTTTCGCAGTCTCAATTTCCTTTAAGCTCTCTTTCATTCTTTAATACTTCTGTCTGCTGTTATTAACAAAAAACATCAGGTCTACTAGCAATCAAATAGAGTAAAGAACCAATAATACCTCTGTACTTCGTTTGATCAATAAGTTTCCCTTTTTCATCCACCCTAAGGTTGCAATTGTAGCCATAAGAGTTGCAGCCTCCTTGCTTTTATCCATATCAAACTTCCTGAGAAGTTCCTTTCAATACTTGGTTTGATGGAGAAAGGTTCCATGGTTCATTTGCTTCACTTGTAGACCAAGGAAATAATTCAGCTCTCCCATCATTGACATTTCAAACTCCCCCTGCATCTTATGCACAAAATCTTCATAGAGAGATTTATTAGTAGAACCAAATATGATGTCATCTACATAAACACAAAGAATTGTCCCTTTGTTGTTATCAACATAGGTTACAAATCCTCCTTTCCTAGCTTTTAGAGACATGAACTTTGACTTGTCTCTTGTCATATGCCTCGAGTAGTCGCTATTAAGATACCATAATTGTTTATCCACTTCTAGGCACACCTACAAAACATATTTAGAAGGTAGATTTAGGTACCCAAGTTGTGTTGGGTTTTTTTTGGTTAGTAACCTTTTTAGTTTCGTTGGGAACCCACTTGTATTTCCCACTTGTATTTACAATGGTCACCTTTTTTTGGTGTTACCGAGGATCAACCTCACCTATACTGGAGTACCCTTGCAGCAGAGCCTAGCCCATTAACTCAACCAAATGAGCCTAAGTTTCCAGTAGAACTTGGCTTACCTAACGAAGAACTCATTCCCTTTAGTGAGGAAAATGGCAAAATTTAACGCAATCAACCCCAAGAAGATCGTGACGAAGAAGCTGAGTCTGTTTCTCCATTAACAATCATACCACCATACTACATGCATAATGTTAACCTTGAATTTAATTTTGAAGATTCTGAATACAGTTATACTTTGGATTGGGAAGAAGTCCAACATACGATGGGGACTCTTTTTGAAGGGATGTGTTTTCAAACAAAAGAAGAAGTTCAACATGATTTACAACAATATCATGTGAGCAAATGAGCTAACTAGAAGACATAACTATCCAACTCAACAAAGTTAATTTTGAGTTGTGATGACGATGGTTATGCTTAAAGGTACATGGGAACATACATCCTTGCAAGTAAGAAGTGAGAAATAAGAAAGCTCTATGAATTCCATACATTTACAAATCTAGGAATCTCATAAGATCATGCAAGGTTATCATATATGCTCATTGGTAAAAGCATCCACACGTCGATTGAAAATGATCCATCAACTTCAGTGTCAGCTTTGATAGCACATGTCAAAAGCATTGATGAGCACACTATCACATACCAGAAAGCATGGTTGGTAAAGAAAAAGGTCATTGAAAACATCTACGACAATTGGAAAAAATCATTTCATGATTTACCGAGATTGTTGCAAGCTATGCAAGAATTTCTTCCTGGTTTGGTCATAGAGAAGGAAACACTATCAATGTTCCCCAAAAGAAAATCAAATAGTATATGGTTTTGTGAAATTCCATCATTTTTCAGACCATGTATCGATGGGTTTCAATATTGCAAGCTCGTTGTTCAAGTCGACAAAACATGGTTGTACAAAAAGTAAAATAGGATCTTTCTTATGGCAGTTGCACAGGATGACAACAATAAAATCCTTTTAATAGCCTTTGTTGTGCTCGAAGGTGAAACAACAAAAGTATGACTCTTTCTTCCTCAAAATTTTAAAAAGACATCTCACCCCATAAGATGGTCTATGTTTGATTTCAAACAAGCATGTGTCAATAAAAAGTGCCTACAAAAGGTGTGATAGTGGATGAATGACACATAATTCTATGCATGTGTTCTACATTCGACACATTACACATAATTACATGAGGAGGTTCAAGAATAATGACATAAAAAAACTAATTATTAATAGGGGTGAGTGCAAAACTTCTTTCTCTTCATAGTAAATATGACTTAATTTTGTATTATGAATAATAATTGAAATTGTATGTTTGTAAATACTCAACATATGCAAGGACAAAGACTCAATTCAATCACTATTAGAACACTCTAAAGGAGGAGGCAGAAGCTAAGTGAACAATTAATTGGCTTAGGGAGATTCCATGAGAAAAATGGACTCTCGCAGGGATGGGGATACATGACCACCAATCTTGTTGAGTCAATTAATTTGGTACTCAAGAAAACACAAAATCTGCTAATATGTGCGCAGGTAAAATCATCCTATTCAAGGTATAATACATTGTTCAACCAAAGAGGGAGAAAATTCTCAACAACGATTACACCTGACAAAGTTTATACACAAGTACAAACACAAGGCTATGGAAGACGCACAGAAAAATGTAAACACTCACATTTTTCTTGAGTTTGATAGATGTGACACATGGTTCTTAGTCCAAGAGATAATTAACCCGAGAGAGGTTCGACTTGCTAAAAATTTCATGGTTAGATTGGATGAAAGACTATGGCAAATTCTAAAAGGTGCACATGCCTTGTTTTCATGTTATCGCTGCTTTAAGCATGTTCACCAAGAATATAGGAACTACATACATCTTGTATATACATTGGAAAGTGTCTTCGAGATGTACAAATGATAGTTTGGTGAATTGCATAATGATTCATATTAGCCACAGTGTCAAAAACCAAGAATTTTCCCTGACCCAAAGTTGATAAGAAATTCTAAAGGTTGTTCAGTCTCCTCTCGTACATACACCAAAATGGATATGTGAGATCCGGGTCAACAAAAATGATGTTCTATGTCACATCTCAAGCCATTTAAAGAACAAATGTCCTCGGAATGTAGGCTCAAGCCAACAAAGTTAAATTTATGTCATATTGTTTATATTTTAAAAATTTTATTGTATTGTTTGGAATTTAAATATTTTATTCTATTTTTTATAATTTTATATCTATTTTATAATTTAAATATTTTAGTTCAATTCAAGTTGTTGGTTAAATATTTTTTTTTATGTCAATTAAGTTGTTGATTAATTATGTATTTTATTAATCAAATAAATTGAAAATACAAATAATTTAAATACACACGCAAAATATTTTTTTTAACAAAAAAAGATAAATATAGACAATTAATACAACCAAAAAAATAAAAAAAAAATACAAAAGAATTTTAAAACAATGAAAAGAAAATGTAGTTAAGAAATTGGTTCCTAGGGATATGATTTCTTAACTATTTTTTAAAAAAATAAAACTATAAAGGTGAGAAATCAGTTCCTGAATCGATTTCTCATCTTGCACACTTAAATATATCATTTAGGTAAATAATGTTTTGGGTTGTATTATTTGTGTAATTGTTTAAATTTTTTCTTGTATTTTTAAGGTAAAAAAAAAACTCATAAGTTATCTCTCTAGAGGTCTTATCCGTAAGATTATAGGATAAAACATTACCATCGGTGAAAAGCAAAACGGCAAAGTCATTTTCTTGGTTTTTTTGGCTTATAATGCCTATTCCATTAAATGATAGGTTGTCATCCAAATCCAAATTTTGGTTTGGAAATGCAACTTGGAAAGGATGGGTAATATTCACTTGAAATCTCACTAACCAACCGAGTAATCTTCCACCAACTCCAAAATATCAAATAACAACTGTGTAATAGATCGAATAATCATATGTAAATGCCATTGCCATTGTGATTTACCAAAATCTGCAAGAAAATACTCAATAGAAATTTTCATATGGCGTTGTATAAGTTTTGAAGCTTTGATTTTCCATGTCAAAGTTATTGTGAAGTTGTATGATGCTAATGTTTGGCACCATTGCAATAAACACCAACTCAAATAATGATTATGGTTGTAGTATTGAAACAAAGCCTGTGATCACTCCAACAACCTATTTCAAAGGAATATACAACAATCTTAGATGTACAATAAAGAGTTGAAGAGTTGAACTTGTAGGACCAAACAAAGAATCTAGCATGGAGCTTGAATATGTTCTAAAAAATTTACAAATTAATGTTTAAGATTAATTAAAATTATACCCCTTGTAAACAAGGTTTTCTTAAATTCAATTTTAAGATAATAGAGATAGAAAAATAGTGTTTGTAATTCAGTTTTCAAATTAAAATCTATTATTCTTTGGATTCACTTTCAAGAAAATAATGCTAGGTGTTGAAATTTGAAAAGAGAAAGGCTATGAATTAAGAGATGACAATTTATAATGGTTCGATCATCATTGACCTACATCTAATTTTATCCAACAACCCGAATTGGATATCACATTATGAATTTCAATGTATACAAGCACACTGCACATATAAAAAATTCAAATAAGACGCTTTCCAATTTGAACCTTGAAGTGGAAATACAAAACCTTTATAGAACCCTACTACAAGAAGCTGAGAACCACCATCTCAGTAACCTTTACAACACAAAATTGAATCAAAGATTAAGGTACAAAATCACATGAAATGATGATCTAGAATTTTCAACACAAAGATAATTAGTATATCCATAGTGTGTCTAATTAGAATATATTTGGAGCTCATATTAGAATATATATATATATATATATATATATATATATATATATATATATATATATATATATATCCATAGTGTGTCTAATTAAACAATCATCTTTAGATATCATATTAGAATATCTATCTATAATGTGCCTAATGAAAGTAATTATATTTGGGAGTCAATAAATAAGAAGTTGGAGTATGTACTTTAGACATTGGAAATTCAATATACAGTTTATGTTTTTGAGAGCTTAGAGAGGTTTTTGAGCATTTCTAAGGCATGGGCAACACTGTGAGGATAGATCATGATCATCATTCCTCTCCTATTGGTATGTTTATGCTAATTTTTCTAGGCTTTATAGTTTTGCTTTGGCCATGAACAACTAGTCTTCCCTAATTCAGGGGTTATGATGTAATTGTTAAATTTAGTCATTCCCTTGTTCTTAATGAAACTCCTCAATGTTTTATGTTAATTAATTTTCCACTTTATTTTTTTGTTAATTAAGACTTGATCAATCTTAACTTAATCGAATATACAAGGGCGATCATCCGTGTGTATTTGGTGAATCTAGGTAGTGAATGTTTTATACCAAACTGCATGATCAAACTATTTGGGTAATCTTCACAAGATTAGTTTATATTTAAATTAGTCATCCCTAGACTTTATTTTATCATTCGTCTTAATTTGATACACTCATGATCATTGGAGTATCGATTTAAGACAAAAGCATCTATTGACCCAAATCAAAGGCTTTAGGTGACTTTAATAATTGGTAATTAACTTGGGGTGGGAATTTCTTAGGAACAAGGTTAGGGGAAAATTGTTACTAGTGAATCATAATCTCTGCTCACTTTAAATATCACTAAATTTTCTCATTTATATTATTTTACATTTCCTTTAAAATTAAAAATCACAAAAATAATTCAATCTCTTCTTAATTACTCTAACAGATTAATTTAATAACTTTGACTATTTGGGAACACAACTGGTCTCTAAGGTTCAATACCCAAACACTCCATCATTCATTTATTTCTCGTGTCTTTACCTTCACTTGGTATTTATCAAACTTTACTACTTCTATGATTAGGTCTACATCCATCAAATTGTAAACTTTTGCCTTAAACTTATCCATTGTACTCCCTTACTACACTAGCTCTCCCTCTTCTAGTAACTCCATTTTCCTTACTTTGATTTTACTCTCAAACACTAACCTTGCTTCATTCTATGCTTAAAAGTAACATACATTCTAGCCTATGCTCATATAGTATCATTCTAGATAGATCTTGCTCTATGCCCTTAAAGATTCGCATCTCATTCATTCTAAGTCATCACAATATATCATAACTAAGGATGGAACCATGCACAGATAACACAACAACAACATAAGGGCATTCATGGCTGTAGAAGCAAGCTTCATGATGATGAACCAAGCAATTTTGATGATGCCAAAAGCCCAAGTGATTGATTCAAGATTGATTCAAGACTTCAAGATCAAGCATCAAGAATCCAATCCAAGATTAAAGATTCAAGAGAAGAAATCAAGAAGCAACAAGTCAAGACTTCATATAGGATAAGTATTAAAATATTTTTTTCAAAAACCAAATGGCACAGTTTTGTTTTACAAAAAGAATTTTCTCAAATTTTCTAAGTTACGAGAGTGATTACTCTCTGGTAATCGATTACTAGTTATCAGTAATCGATTACCAGTGACCAGTTTGGTTTTCAAAATGTTTTCAAATGGTTTGCAATGTTCGAAAATGATTTTCAAATAGTGTAATCGATTACACTATATTAGTAATCGATTACAAGTGAATCTGAACGTTGGAATTCAAATCCAATTGTGAAGAGTCACAACTTTTCATAAAATGCACTGTGTAATCGATTACACCTTTGTGGTAATCGATTACCAATGAATAGTTTTGAAAAAAAAGTTAAGAGTTATAACTCTAAACATGGTTTTCTCAAAAGTTATTACTCTTCCAATGGTTTCTTTGAGCAGACATGAAGAATCTATAAAAGCATGACTTTGGCACACATTCAAAAAAGATATATGATATTCTTCCAAACAATTCTTTTTCACAATCTTTATCTAACCATTGCCCATTGCTTTTTCTTTGCCAAAAAGCTTTCTAAACTTTGTTTCAAAACTTTGTTTTTCTGCAAGTGGAAATTCTGCAGAAAACAAAAGTGTGCTATCTTTTCATCCCTTCTCCCTCTTGCCAAAAGATTCAAAGGACTAACCGCCTGAGATATCTTTTGATTCTCCCTTCCCCCTCTTGACAAAAGATTCAAAGGACTAACCGCTTGAGAATTCTTTTGATTCTTCCCTTTCCCTTTAAACAAAAGATTTCAAAGGACTAACCGCCTAAGATATCTTTTGTTTCCCTTTACAAAGATTCAAGGGACTAACCGCCTAAGAATTCTTTGTCTTAACACATTGGAGTGTACATCCTTTGTGGTACAAGTAGAGCGTATATCTAATTGGGTTGTTATACTAAGAACAAGAGAGGGTACATCTCTTGTGGATCAGTTCAAGTGGAACACACATCCACTTGGTTGTTCAAAGAGAACAAGGGAGGGTACATCCCTTGTGGATCTTTGCTTGTAAAGGATTTTACAAGGTTATTGGAAATCTTAAGAACCAGTGGTTGCTTGGGGACTGGATGTAGGCACGGGTTGTTGCCGAACTAGTATAAATCTTATGTTTGTCTTCTTCTTCCCTACACTCTTTAATTTCCGCTGTGTACTTTTCATTTCCGCTTTACTTTCTTGTTTAAGTTATTGTTTCTGTTCTTTACTTTCTCATAACATAGTAGTAAAGCCTAATTGAATCTAGTAACATTAAGAAGGATAGATTTTTAATTAGTCAAGACACATTTATAATTAATTCAACCCCCTCTTCTTAATTATTTCGAGGCCACTTGATCCAACAATGGCATCCACATAATCAATCCCACAAGTCAGACCAACTCACAATAATGCACTATGAAATGTTATTTTCTCTTTTTCATATGCATGTGGTACTACAAAAACATTTTCCGAAAGAAGCTCGGGAGGACATGTAGTAATGAACCCACATGATCGCATTACTACACTCTCACCGAGACGAGACTGCTGATGATGCGTCAGGATTACCCAGTATTGCAAGGATACTCCAACCCATGGGATCAACATGAGCCACACAGAGGCTCCAAACTAGAAACCCCCAAGGACAGAGTCATACTTCAACTCATTCATGCCCTCCCTAGTTAAACTCGACCATATCCCTCGACTTAAAAATAATGCACATTTATGATGTGTGTCTCAAACATTCAAGCATAAGTGGTTTTATTGAACCTAACATTACATATAGTGAGCTCATTCTTGCCCCACAGAGACTGGGTAACTCACGATCAAAATACCACTCAGGCCCATTCTTACCCCACATAGGCTGGGTCACTTGTCTCAATGAAATTTAACCATAACTCATAATAACTTGGTGGTCCCTACTCCACTTGAAATCGGGCCACATATAAATATTTTCCAAGCATTATCATGATTTACCATGTACACATGAACATCATACTTTACAATTAACACTTTCAAGGTAAAAGAAAACATTCAATGATTCCACAACACTCATAAATCACCATTGAAATTATAGCATCAACACACATATATTCAATGTCATCATTCAATCAAGTCATGTACATAAAATACCTCTTAACCCTATGTCATACATCAATTTCAATATTTATCTACTTCATATGATGATTGGCATAACATCCTTTAAGATTTGAGTATTACTTCTATCACTTTATGCTACGTGTCTTTGACCTTTTTGAGGTGTAGGCAGAATATCTAGAGCTATACTAACCGTATAAAGCTGTTTGTTATCTTTTTTTAAATCTGAGAAAATTATCTACAATTTCTATATTTACGTTGAAGGCTAGTTCAATCATATATGATGCCTAAAATTAGGTAAAACATGAACTGATTGTAGAATCCTAACAATTTGACCTTTGCTTACTAATTATTCCATATATTGAGTTACATAATTCCAAATCTAGTGAAACCAAAGTCATTTGTTAGCTAACATCTAGGAATACATTTATTATGCAGACATATAAGCCTAACTCAATCATCTTTATAACATCTAGGACTACATTTCAAAGACAACAATGTCTTTAGTCATTCCATGCTTTCAAAAGGTGACAATGTCTTCATTTACATTTCGAAGACGACAATGTCTTCAGTCATTGCATGCCTTCAAAAGGAGACAATGCCCTCATTTACATTTCGAAGACGACAATGTCTTCAGTCATTGCATGCTTTCAAAAGGCGACAATGCCTTCATTTACGCTTTCGAAGACGACAATGTCTTCATCTCAAAGACTTCAATGTCTTTTGTCCTTGTGCTTCATAGGATTCAATGTCCTTTGTTTCTATGCTTTTTTTAATAAAAAAAGGAGAAGAAAATAAACAATAGATATATAGAAAATGAAAATGAAAAGAAAGAAAGAAAATGAAAAAAGAATAACTTCAATGTCTTCATGCTTTCACGGGTTTTACAACTTAAACTTTTGCTAGTGGCTGGTTGGATGGTGAGATCCCTCAAATGAAATTAGTGCCTTTATCTTTACTTCCCTTTTATTTCCAATAAAAGATAAGTAAAGAGGGGCAATTGTCATATCCTAATTTCATCTGGGGACGATCATTTGCAAACATTTGGATTCTTGCCAGCCGAATTGAGCTGCTTAACACCAATTGTCACACATTCCGTAAGATTTTTCGACGTTTTGGAAGGAAATGTGCAAATTAATCAAAAGGAGGGAAAAAAGGTCACTTTAGGGCATTTTCAGCCCCTAAGCCACCTAGATAACTTTATGATGAAGTAACCAGCTCGCCTGGGCGAGCAAGTTACTTCAGAATGAAGTTATCAGCTCGCCTGGGCGAGTTACCTTCAACCCAAATGCTTCATTTTGCTATAAATAGGCATGGGAAGGCTGAAGTAAAGGGTCCCTGAAGTTCCCTGAAGTCTAGAGGTCCAGAAAGAAGAAGAAAGAAGAGAAAAGACGAAGAAAAAAAAAAAGAGAAAACAAGGTTGAAATGCTTCTAAATTGCATCCGTGATCGATTCCTACACCGTTCGTCGTTCATTCTTCGGCCGTTCTTCATCATTCTTCGTTCTTCATCCGGTTAGTGTTTGCTTTTAAGGATTTGAACTTGATTTATAGACCCTTAGGGGTCCTCTTTATTGTTTGTGCATCTTCATCTCCTTCTTCGATCATCAGTGATCTTTTTCTTTGTTTAAAGCGAGTTTCAACCAACCATTCATACCGTAATCTCATTTAATCACCATTAAAATAAAATTCAACCGATCATTTGTGTTGTAATCTCACTTAATCACTGTTTAAATGAATTTCAACCGATCGTTTGTGTTGTAATCTCACTTAATCATTGTTTAAATAAGTTTCGACCGATCATTTGTGTTGTAAACTCTTTTCATCAATGTAAAATAAGTTTTAACTGGTCATTAACACCGCAAGTTATCTTTAAAAAGGGATTGAAGATTAATGAGCCAAAACCAAATAAAATCAACTCATAAACTTCTTCATTTCATCAAAAAATCAAGAGATCGTTCAAAGGTCCAACGCCTTAACGATTCTCTCCTTTCAAAAATCAAGAGGTCGTTTCAAGGTTCAACACCTTAACGACTCTCTCCCCTTTTCAAAAATCAAAAGATCGTTTTGAGGTCCAACGCCTTAAAAGACTTTTGTTTGGTTAAAATCAATCTTTCAAAAAAAGATAAAAAAACAATTTAACCAACTTTCTTTTCTTAATGAACTACGTAGGTCTGATTTCCTCATCACAATTGAGGAATACGTAGGAGTGAGGGAAACACCCTTGTCGACCCCGAAAAAGGTAAAAAAGATAAAAGGGAAAATAAATAAAATTGAAGTCATGATTTGCACACTCGATTAGAGGCTACCGTCCCTTGTGACGGGCGCGTGGGGTGCTAATACCTTCCCCGTGCATAAATGACTCCCGAACCCTCATTTTCAAAATTCGCAGACCTTCGACCTTTTTCCATTTTGGTTTTCCTGATGATTTCCTCGAATAAATGTTGGTGGCAACTTCAAGCATTTTCCTTCCTTGGAAGATGCACCCGTGAACCTCGCGTTGCGCTCCCACCGAAGGGTAGGTTGCGACACTTTGTATGCTTGATCTTTAGTTGTTTTCTTGTGTTTTATAGAAGCTTTGTAGAAGTAAGGACCAAGCACTATGATGTCTCAAGAATTATTTTGATGAATCTAGAATCCATGGGGTCAAAACCTAGAGCCATGGAGACTTTCTGGAGGCAAAATAAATGTTTTTGGAAGTTTTTTAACTTTGAACAATTGAGCAAAAGCTTGTGAAGAAATATGCACACGCTGTGCAATGCTAAATCTGATGTTGCGAAAGTCGTACACCCGTGTAACAAAAGCACACCCATGTGCGAGGACTTGTGAGAATTAAAAGTTGTGAAATTGAATCCTGTAGAATGATGATTGACCAAACAATTGAATTATGGAATTATTCCCTATGCGCTTATGCTTCCTCATAATTTATTTCTTAACTGACCAAATTAGAACTAAATTAAGAGAAAGATTGTTGGAAGTGTCTAGCCAAAACCTTTTAACAACCTTAAGAGAAGTCGGTAATTGATAAACATTGAGAGTTCAATTAACATAGAATTGAGGGAATTCAATTACAAGATTTTATCATAACCATAGGCCTTCTTTATCTGATAAATTCATTGCATTGTCTTTATTTACTCTATAGACTATTGTTTTTTGACAACGCAATTGAACACATTTCTCAACTATTGATTAAAAATCAAATTGTTTAATTTATTGCAAATTAATTTATTTAAGAACAAAAATGGTCTTTAGGGTTTGATATCCGGACTTTCAAGTCCATGATACTATTGCGTAGGGTACACTTGCCCTTGTACAACCTTATTTTATGCATCACGTTTCTGGCACTGTTGTCGGGGACTAGTTGCGTAATTCTTGGATAATTTCAATTTGCATTAATTAAATAATGTTTGCCCACAATTTTTTTTATTTCTTGTCTTTAATTTTTCATTTTTTGTCTTTAAATTTTATTAATTATTTATCTGTATTCCCATGGAAATTCTGCTCTATTACTTGTTGCATTTTAATTCTTTTTTCTTTTTTTGATAGTTTATGCTAACTTGATCCTAGATGACCAAATATGACCCTAAAATCAAAAGAGCATTGCATAGGAACAATGCTAAAACAAGGAGAAGGAAGATGGTCGCAGTGAATGATGAACAACCGGATAGTACTTGCAGGATTACCTTACCCCTAATGTGGGAGTCACTACAGGTATATAACTCCTTGATCCGGGAACCCAAACTTGTTATTTGAGGCATGGATTGATCAACATGATTGAGAGGATGAAGTTCCATGGCATACCGTCAAAAGTTCATGTTGTCCATCTAAAGAAGTTTCTACGACTCACAGATACACTGAAGAGTCCTGCCAATTCTTTCAAGGGGAACCAACATATTTGAGGTCAAATCCTCTTCAAGGGGGACAAGATGATGCAATCCTCCCTAGGAAGGGACCAGTCACCAGAGCCATGAGCAACAAAGCTACCTTCTATTAGTCGCTGTATACGACTAACTTTTGTATAGATATCATTTTCCAAAGCTTGTATAGTTCCCCAATTTATGGTCATTTTGGAGTAAATTTTGTAAATAAATATTGTTTTATGGTTAATGTTGTCTCTAGAACATTTCCGTTGGATTTAATGATGAAATCTATGCATTTTCAGGTGAAAAAGAGGCTAAGTTTTGAATTGCAAAAAGTAGCAGTTGGGCCAAGCTCAACAGTTGGGCTAAGCGCATAACCACCGCTAAGTGCAACTTCAGCATGCTTAGCGCAAAGGAGAATCTGGCAGAGCATTAGCATCAAAGCCGTGCGCTAAGCGCGAGATCAGTGCGCTAAGCACAGAAGGTGCCTTCAACAAGGCTAAGCGCGAGACTGGCGCTAAGCTCAATTCCACTTACCCGCACTAAGTGCGAAGGTGCCGCTAAGCGCAACATTGTGATTTTAGAGCCTATTTAAAGCCTGTCTTGTGCAGAATTAGGGCACAACTTTTACATAACTTTGTAGAATACCCAGGGCACAATAGCCACAGTGCCTATTTTAGGGAAAAGAGCCCTAGAAGCAGAAAAGAGGAGCAACTTGTGCATTGAAGCCTAGGTTTTGTCATTTGAGAGAGATTATTGAGTAGAGAGTGAGTGTGAGATGCTTCGAAGAGGAGGAGGAATCCCCCTTCTTGTGTAAGAAACTATCATTCTCTACTTTTAATCTCATTTATTGTTAGGGTTTCTTTGTAATGGCTGGCTAAACACCCTAGTTGGGGATTTCTAATGAACAACTGATGTAAATACCTAATATCTAATTGGTTATGTTTTCTGTGTTCAATGCTTCATTCAATGCTTGATGTTTGTATGCTTTTGGTCTGATCACCCATTAGGGATCTGCAGACGAAGCTTAGGCTAAATTAGGCTAAACTTTCATAAGTTACTTGAGCTGAGTCTAGTCTTACATGAGGGATTTGCGGACGAAACTCAGTTTAAGTTAGTCTAAACCTAAGAAGGTGTCTAAATCGGGCCTAGTCTTACATGAGGGATCTGCGGACGAAGCTTGGATATTCGGCCTGACGAGGGATCGATGGTTTAGTAATTTAGACTACAGCATAGAACACAAGAGCACGATTGATTAGAGAAATATATTTCTATGCATCAACTTGTTTGTTAGAAAGACCCAACAATTCTACCTTCTGCTGTCATTTTATTTACCTTGCATTTTATAGTTTTTAGCATAAAAGTTTAGTTTAAATTATGTTTGAAATTATCACTTATTCATGTTATCTCAACAATGCTTCAATTCTAAACTTATTTCAGGCTAACATTAGTTCCCTGTGTTTGATACTCAGATTCATCCGTTTTAATTTTAAATACTTGACGATCCAGTGCGCTTTCCGGTAAACCCCCATTGAAATTTCCTTGAGACATAAATGCACAAAATGTAACTGCAATGGAGAGAAAGCACCTTCCTTGCTTCTCATGTCTATAGTGACTGGTCCCTTCCTAGGGAGGATTACATCACATAAGGATTCTCAAGATGCCAGCTAGAGTTCATCAGGTAGAGGCTAATCCATTAAGTTTATCTCTTGAACAAAAGATGGATGTGTTGACAAAGAAAATGAAGACTTTGATGAATGCTTAGACATAGATGATGGCACCCACACCTCCACCTTCTATTTGGGATGAGTGTGGGGAGACAAGACATATGGTTGGAGACTCCCCATATACTTAAGCCTTGGAAGAGGTGAAATATGTTGGTGGAAGAGGTGTTGACTATCACCCTTATTCCAACAACTATAACCAAGGTTGGAGAGACCACCCAAATTTCTCTTGGTAGGAGCAGAGAGATTAGAGGCAAGGTCAGAGTTAGAGCCAGAATGTGTACAAGCCTCCTCACCTGCATGGTCAGAATAAAAACACTTACCGAGGCCCTCAGTATTATAATTAGAGACCTAAGCAAGAGGAATAGAGACCCATCATGCAACACATGATGATGAAGCACATGACTAAGAGTGATGAGAGATTCAAAACCTTAGAATCAAGAGTGTCGAATCTTGTCACTCTTATGTCCTAAAGAGCTTAAGGTGCTTTGCCTTCACTAACTGAGCCCAACCCCATGGAGGATTTGAAGGTGGTGAGTACTAGGAGTGGGAGGCCACATGCAGAGTATAAGAAGAAGGAGAAATCATCTTCTCTAGAGAAGGAAAAGGAGGTGCCCATTGAAGAAGGTCCAACAAAGGACAAGGAGGCTCCTACTAAGAGGAGTTCGGAGACATGGAAACAAAATGGGGTATTGACACCTCCTTAGGTAAATATTCCTTTTCCCTAGAGAGTGAGGAATGAACAACATGGTAAGCAATTTTCTAAATATTTAGAAATGTTTAAAAAAATTGCATATCAACATTCTCTTTTGAAAAAACATATGATTCAGTGTGTCTGGAGTTTCTCTTTTACATGATGTGAAAGTTGGGGTTTTGTGACAAATGGGTGAGGTGGATTAAAGGGGGTTTGGAGTCTGTTATTGAATATATGCTTGTTAATGGTAGCCCGACCCAATAGTTTGTGACCCAAAGAGGTCTGAGGCAAGGGAATTTTATTGCTCCCTTCTTATTCTGAATTGTTGCGGAGCGACTTAGTGGATTGATGAGACAAACATCTTTGATTGGCTTATTTTTGGGGTATAAGGTGGGTGATGAGGAAGTGCAAGTGTCACTTTTATAGTTTGAAAATGATACATTGTTCTTTGCAAAGAAATCCATTCAAAATAACCTTTGTATTAAGGTTGTTTTGAGATGTTTTGAGCTTTTGTACGACTTGATAGTGAATTTCTTCAAGAGTTGTTTGGTGGGTGTATATATGGAGGAAGGGGAGTTAGATAGGTTTGCCATGGTATTAAATTGCAAGGTTATGGTGCTGCCTTTTTCTTCTACATTTTGAACCATAGAAATGCAAGAACACATGTAGATGATTTAATCGGTTTATTTTTTGAATCTACTCTAAACAGCACCAAACCACAAGACAATGGAGGAGATACATGGAGAAGAAGATGAAGAACAAGGAATTAAATTGAATTGATTGAACAAAAAGATATAGGAAGCAAAAGAACATCACCTAGATGAAGATGTTCTGATACCACATAATGTAGCTCCATGTGGAGCTTGTAGGCCTTAGATCTTCTTCATCAATGGATTACTTTGCTTCTTGAAGATCAAAGGAAGCGGAATGGAGAAGGAGGAAAACTGATTGGAGACGTCACTTCAAGGAGAAGATGAGTCAAGAACAAGCTCACCACCATAGGAAGTCATGGATAAGAGCTTGAAGGAAGGAGAAAATGAGTGGAGGGAGAGGGAGAGAATGAGCACAAAATTTATGCCTCAAATGAGGTATGAACTTTGAAGTGTAATTTCTCAAATGATCAAAGTTGAAAAAATGCACACACAAGGTCTCTATTTATAGCCTAAGTGTCACACAAAATTGGAGGGAAATTTGAATTTCTATTCAAATTTCACTTGAATTTGAATTTGAATTTGTGAAGTCAAATTTGGAGCCAAAATTTTACTAATTATGATTAGTGAATTTCAGCTATGGTTCAGCCCACTAATCCAAGATCAAGTCCAAGATTCTCCACTAAGTGTGTTTAGGTGTCATGAGGAAGTATGAAAGACATGCACAAAGTATGACTACATGATGTGGCAATGGGGTGTAGCAAGCAAATGCTCACCTCCCCCTTAGGATGGTCCAAAATTTAATTGGATTGGGCTTCTCCCAATTCAATTAAATTTCTCTCCCAACACACACACATCAAATAGTGCACTTAATGCATGTAAAATTACAAAACTATCCCTAATACAAAAACTAGTCTAGGTGCCCTAAAATAAAGGGCTAAAAAATCTTACATTACTAGGGTACCCTCTCTATACTATGGAGCCCTAAATACAAGGCCCAAAAATAATGAAACCCTAATCTAATATGTAAATAGATAAGTGGGCTCGTACTTGGCCCATGAGTCCAAAATCAACCCTAAGGTTCATGAGAACCCTAGGGCCTTCTCCTGCATCTCTGGCCATCTTCTTGGAGTCTCCTAGCCATGGCTCTGGTGATGGGTCCCCTCCTTAGGAGGATTGCATCAAGTAGAAACTCCCTTTGCAGTATCACCTAGGATGTTGTTAATAGAAAGATCCTTAGGTTTTTTCCACTCCTTAGGAAGACAGTTGTGTTGTAGCAAGTGTCCTTCAAGAGGGTTATTGTTCACTACCCTTTCTCTTGCAGGAGAAGACTCTTTAGGACTTCCTACATCATCATCATCATCATAAACCTATTTTTCCCATTACCGATAATTCTCCCTTTGTTGTTGTCCCCACAGGTTACATATCCTCATTCCTTAGCTTTTAGAGACATGAACTTTGACTTGTCTCCTGTCATATGCCTTGAGCAACTGCTATCAAGATACCATAGTTGTTTATCCACTGCTAGGCACACCTACAAACAGATTTAGAAGGTAGATTTAGGTACCCAAGTTGTCTTGGGTCCTTTTTGGTTAGTGAGCTTGTTAGTTCTCTTGAGAATCCACTTGTATTTCCCACTTGGAACTCCATACCTTTTTATCATGTACCTAAAAAAATAATGTCCCTTGCTCGTACAATAATGGCATATCGTGAAGGGTGAGCAAGCTTTTGTAAAGTTAAATAAATTTTTGTAAGATTTCTGCTTCTTGTGTGTGTATAACCCAATCCAGCCCTTTCGATAGCACATTTTTTGTTGTGCAAGTAATGCTTCCAAATTGTCTCTCTCCATAGTTAACTTGGATAAATTTTTAGCAAGTATTCAACCTTTACTTCTAAAACTTTACATCCTTCATAACGGTAAGTGACATTAGTGGTGTTAGTGCAATTACAAGAAGAATTGTTCTTTTCTTTTTCTAAAATATCATTTTTTTTCTTTTTCTTCTGACAACTCTTTAAATTTCTACTAATTTATCCATATGCCACCTCAGTTTACCTTTTAGAAGATTATTTACAATTGCCAACTTTTGTGCTTCTTGATGCATTTCATTGAAAGCATCTAGTAGCTGATCATAGTTATAATAATCTTTCGAATCAAAAATGGTTCCCTCACTTTTAGCTTCATTGTTTGTCATCAAGAATAAATTTGCTTCTTCCTTTTCATTATTGTCGTTGGAAGTTGTTGATTCAGTGCCATCCCAAGTGATATATGTTTTCTTCTTCTTTTTGAATAAACCCTTATTCTTCTTATATTCTTGTTGCTTCTTTTGGTATATGGGGCAGTCTACCTTAATATGACTTGTCTTTTTCCACTCGAACCAAGTGTATCCATTGGAGGAAGATGGTTCTCATTTCTTGAGATTCTTCATAGGCTAAAAGGTTCTGTTTCCATAGTTCTTCTTTTTCTTATGGAATTTGTTGAGCTTTCTCACAAGCAAGTTCAGATTTTCAATATTCGACCCTTCTGCATTTTCATCTTCACTTTTGTCACTTGATGGAATGCTAGTCTTCAATGCTAAACCTCTATTTTTCTTCTTTATGGCTTCTTTGTCAGCCATTCTTGTCAAGTCCATTTGTTATTCCCTCAACTTCCCAAACAATTCAGCATGTGTCATGGTGGCAAGGTCTTTTGATTCAAAAATAGTTGTGACCTTTGGCTGCCATGTCCTGTTTGAAGGATTTCAGCACCTTACTTCTGGTGTTCCTTCATGTATGACTTGGATTAAATCCTATATCTTTTTGGTAGTTGTGCATGCGAACAACCTGAAAACTCATCAGAATTTAATGAGGAATGTATAATGTTCATTACCCTGGAATCATATTCACCCTTTTTAATCTCTTCTTATGGCCAAGATTCATAAGGTTTCTCTATAGTCTTGTTATCAACTACATGGGTTGGAATGGTATATCCATTAACCACTGCACTGCAAATTCCTCTATTAATAGACTCCATGAAGATTTTCATCCGCACTTTCCAAAAAGGGTAGTTCGTGCCACAAAACAATGGTGGTTTGTTAATGGATGCGCCCTCGGCAAATGACAATTAATTCCCAATCATAATCTGAAACTTTTCACAAAATCTTGATTAACTTTCAAGATGTAAGCTCTGATAACAATTGTTGTATCAGGCCAAGAATCTAAAAGGGGGAGGGGGTTAAATAGATTCTTTGAAAATCTTTACCAAATCGTTCTTAATACCAATTATTAACACCCCTTTAAATCAATCTAAGTTTTCTCAAAAGATCTTTAGAAAACAAAAACTTTTATGATGACCCTGTGAAATGGATTCCACTCCCAAGATGATTACAATACTCAGAGTTATAGAGAATAACAAAATCACATAAGAGTTTATACCGGTTCAATCCAATCCGGACCTACATCCAGTTTCTTCTAAGTTCTCTTAGAACATCCACTATATAGAGAATACTAGTACGAATACTATGCATGAACAATTCTCTAATAGAAAACAAATCTTTCTCTTGAACCCTACAAGAAAAGATCTAGAATTGAAACCTATTAATTCTCCAACATCCCTGGTAACTGTTGGATCAAGAGGGCTCAAAATAATTAAGAAGGGGGGGTTGAATTAATTATTCCTAAACCTTTACTAATTAAAAATTTACTCTTCTAAGGCTTTTACTATGTTGTTAAGTAAATGAAGAATAGAAAAGAAACATAACCAAAAAGTAAAAGCGGGAATTAAAGTGCACAACGGAAATTAAAAGAGTAGGGAAGAAGGAGACAAACACACAAGACTTTTTATACTAGTTCGACAACAACCCGTGCCTACATCCAGTCCCCAAGCGACCTGCGGTCCTTGAGATTTCTTTTCAACCTTGTAAAAATCCTTTTACAAGCAAAGATCCACAAGGGATGTACCCTCCCTTGTTCTCTTTGAACAACCTAGTGGATGTACCCTCCACTAGAACTGATCCACAAGAGATGTACCCTCTCTTGTTCTCAGTCAACAACCCAATTAGATGTACCCTCTACTTGTACCACAAAGGATGTACCCTCCAATGTGTTAAGACAAAGTTCTCAGGCGGTTAAACCTTTGAGACTTTGTGAATGGGGATACAAAAGAATTCTCAGGCGGTTAGTCCTTTGAAATCTTTTGTATATGGGAAAGGGAAGAATCAAAAGAATTCTCAGACTGTGTCGTTTTGAATTCTTTGACAAGGGAGAAGGGAGACACAAAAGAATTCAGGCGGTTAGTCCTTCGTTCTTTTGGAAAAGGGAGAAGAGAGACACAAAAAGAATTCAGGCGGTTAGTCCTTGGCGAATTCTTTATGGCAAAGGGAGAAGGGAATGAAAGAGATGAATAGCACAAGTTTTCAAGGTTTGGAAAACAAGAAAACTTTTGAAGGCTTTTGATAAAAGAAGAAAAAGAAGGAGTTCAAAGAGATTCAGAAATCAATTGGGAAAAGTTTGTTGTTTAAAGAATGAATTGAAAAGATTTTTTGAAATGCAAATCAAAGCCTTGCTTTTATAGACTCTTCAAGTCTAGTCAAGAGACCATTAGAAGAGTTATAACCTTTAGAAAAACTTAAAAACCATTTGGAAAAGTTATAACTTTTAGAAAAACTTGAAAACTATTGGAAGAGTTACATCTTTTGATTTTGTTCAGAAACTATCACTAGTAATCGATTACCAAAACAGTGTAATCGATTACACAAAGTTTTTTTGTGAAAGGATGTGACTCTTCACAATTAAATTTGAATTCCAACGTTCAAACACACTGGTAATCGATTACCAAATCATTGTAATCGATTACAACATTTTGAAATCAATTGGAACGTTGTAAATTCAGGTGAAGGCTTTTTGATAAACATTTTATTACTGGTAATCGATTACAATAATCTGGTAATCGATTACCAGAGAGTAAAAACTCTTTGGTAAAAGGTTTTTGAGAAAAATTCATGTGCTACTCAGTTTTTAAAAAAACTTTTCTTGATTCTTGAATCTTTAGTCTTGAATCTTGATCTTGATTCTTGGAACTTGAATCTTGAAACTTGATTCTTGATTCTTGAAATCAAATTTCCTCTTGAACCTTGAAGTGTTCTTGATTCAATCTTGAACTCATTCTTTGATTCTTGAGATCATCATCTTTGTTATCATGAAGTGTTCTTGACTTTTGAGCCTTTTGTCATCATCTTTGTTATCATCAAAACTCTTTGAATCAATCTTGGTTCATCATGAAGCTTGCTTCTACAATAACTCTAACCTAGAACAACACTCTTAAAAGATTAAAAGATAAGGATCGAATACACCTGAAATGTGTAACTCTTCAATCTTCAATATTTCTTCACAAGTTTATCAATTCATGATTGTAAAATGAGTGATTCTTTTATCAACTTCAATCTGCAGACTTATTGCAGTATTATTTTTCTTGAAGACTCTCTTGAAAAGTTTTTTCTTAAATTTTGAACAAATCAAGAGTCTATTAAAAAGAAAACACCTTGGAGTATTTATAAATTTTGACAGTTAAAACATTTTAATCGATTATAAAAATAGGTGATTGATTAATTTGTCAAAATCCCATTTGTTTTGCAATTCCAAAAACCGATTAATCGATTATCATAAAAGGTAATCAATTAATTCGTTTCAATCTAAGAATTTTAGTTTCTTTTGTGTTAACTGGATAATCGATTATCATGTGTGATAATTGATTATAGATTCAGACAGAGAGTTCCCTTGTTTCCTAGAGTTGGGTAATCGATTATCAAATAAAGTAATTGATTATCCTATGTTGTAGAACCTTCCTTCTTTTGAAACTAGCTTCGGTAGTTGATTACGAAATGAGGCAATCGATTAATTTGATGTTGCTAGCCAAATTTCAAGTAGAAGTGAGTTCTTAAGAAACTCAAAGACAAAGAAATATTCATCTACTTCATAACTGATCAATCACTAAGCATGAAAAGGATTAAAACTAAAACATACACATGCCTAGTCTAAAACAATCCATATTAATGCCTCATCTATCAAAACATGTTAGGCATTGTAAAATTATCAAATAAAAATGAACTAGGGGCTTCATGCTCTTCAAGCTTTGTTCTAACATCAAATGTACGAGTGGAAGTGATGCATGAGTTTCCTTGGGAAGTTAACCATGGTCGATCCCAAACATTAATTGAGAAACCATTTCATAGCCTCCTTTACCATTACCTGTGAAGCACGGATACTACATTAAACATATCTTGGATTATGCTTAAGGGAATGATGTAAACCCATTTGCACAAGGGTTGAGGATGGATCTTCAAAGTTTTTTTTTTTTACTTTTATGAAATTCAGAAAATGGAATGGATAAGGAGAATGAAGAAGGTGGTTGGAAGAATCACTCCTCCAGAATTGGTGTCACACACAAGGTGGTCTTCCTTGATAAACCAATTTCTTGAATCACTCAAGTAACTAAGAAGATTCACTCTCACACTTTAGAAGGTGATTAAAACTTAATTCAAGGTCTGTCTTTTATTAGAAAATGCGCAGCCCATAAAAAGGAATGGCATCAAGTTGGTTATGAAAAGATGAAATGATCACCAATAACAACAATTGATGGTGTCATTATACCTAATTAGAACTAGAATTCAGACAAATTATCACCAATAACAACAATTGATGGTGTCATTATACCTAATTAAAACTAGAATTAAGACACAAAAACATGTGGAAAGATGTGCAACTCCTAGTCAGCCAAGAGGCAGCCACAAACCTAGAGTTTCTACCTTATTAAACCTTAATTTCTTCAAATTAAAACAAGCCCATAGGTGGTGCAAATCCAAAGAGAATTGACAGCCACTTCAACACAAGTTTGGGCCTTTATTTCAACTAACAAAATGCTAATAAAACCACTCAACAAAGGTAGCACCCTCTACTCTTCTTGGAACATGGTGTAATTGACAATCTGAAGCTTCTCCACTTGTAACTTGGGCCTAAATTCAAATAGCATGCTTAACACTTGTTGAAGAGCTTCCTTGGCCTTCTTTGTTCTAGCCCTTGCCATAGGTCCTCCAAGTCCTTCTAAAGGTTCCTTGCCCTTAGTCATTGCCATGTCCTCATCAGGGAAGCATCCAAAAAATTCCCTGATGGAAAATATTTACCTTTGTAAACTTTAGAAACAATAGTATCATAGTCGGTCATGAGATTCCAACCTTGTTTCCTTAGCATGACAAGATTAAAAACATGAAGGTGTCTAAAACCTGCACCTTCTTCTTTTTTCAATGTTAATTATTCCCAATGTAACTAGTGTATTCCTCTTCTGGATTGGTTCTTATTTTCCCATTAGTAAGAATTCATCATTTTTTCTAATTCATCTTGTAAAGTAGAAGGTAGTAAAAAAACACTCATGCAATAAGTAGGAATCGATTGAGCAACTAACTTTATGAGGATTTATTTACTAGCCTTAGAGAGGAATTTAGAGGACCAATGGTTAGTGTGAATCCAGAGCCTGTCTTTAAGGTACCCAAAGATTGCTTTTTTTTTCTTTCTTCCAATAATAGATGGAAATCCAATGTATTTTCCATATCCAAACATTTCTAAGACTCTCATTGATGTAAAGATTTGTTGCCTTACATTTTGGGAAGTGTTTTAGTCAAAGAAAATTTCAAATTTTTGTAAGTTTATAATCTGACCCAATGCTTGCCCATATGAATCCAGGATGTTTTAAGAGTATTTGTTTCTTCTTCGTCAACCCTGCAAAGGAGAAAACAACCATCAACAAATGAAAGATTTGAGAGGATAAAAGATCCTCTAAACAATTTCACTCCTTGGATTTCACCTCTCCTCTCATGATATTCTAGAAGTGATGAGAGTCCCTAAGTACAAATAATAAAAAGGTAAGGTGATAGTGGATCAACATGCCTTACGCCACTCCCAGGAGATATATGCCCAACTGAATCACCATTTAGGTTGATACTATAGTGGATAGTTCTAAGACAAAGACGAATCCAGCTAAGCCATTTATCATGAAATCCCATTGTTTTTCATGACATTTAGCAAATAGTCCCAACGACTCTATCAAAAGCTTTACTAATGTCAATTTTGAGAGTCGCCTCTAATTTTTCCTTTCTGTTTACATTTCATGTGATGGATAATTTTAGAGGCCAAGAGAACATTGCCAAGGATAGAGGGGTTTTCACCAAAAGCTTATTGTCCTTGGGAGTTTTGTTTGCTTTCTATTGATTAAGATAAACGATTACCAAATGCCGTAATCGATTACCACGATTTTGGAAATGTAGAACAAAGGGCAATTGATCAAAATAATTGATTATAAAGGTTTTGTAATTGATTATAGCGATTTTATTAGTTAAAATCTTTATATACCTTCACTTGTACTATCTCTTGTGTGACTCTTTTACGAAGCTTATCTTTTCTAAACATTTCCAAGAGTCAACAAAAGAGGATCTTGTGCATTTCTTCTCAAGAGATCAACATGGCAAGGATCGTTGAATGTAAAAACCCGCCTCGTCGCTACATTATCACTAACTCTAAAATGCGTAATTTCAAATTATAAATGAAATCTCCATTAATTTGATTATGAAAATGAGAGTAATTTTTTTGCGATATACATTCATCAAACAATGCACAATCACTTAAATAAACAGGTATACATGTATATCTTAAACCATTATACACCATTCACATGACAAAAAATAATTTAATTTTTACATGTATCTAAATCCGAGATTTACATGCCCAAATAAAAAAAGAATCATGGAACCACTACGGAGGAGTTGATAACAAAACACAACTCTCTCCCAAAATAATCTCAACATCATCACGTCGGCTTGGCGGTTCCCACAAAAAGAATCCCCTCCACCTCATCTACTATTATTCATCTGCTCCCACGAACGAAGGTTCATGATCATCATAGGTACCAACTGTTGGATTTCCCCTGCAGTTACTTTTTGGTCCAATTTTTCTTTATACAAATATGTTCAAGGGAAATCCGGTTTGCTGGAAAGCGCACCGAATCATCAAGTATTTAAAATTAAAATGGATAAATCTGAGTATCGAACAAAATCATAGTATTAGACATGGTTAAATTCAGAAATAAGGCATTGTTGAAAGAAAAATTGGTAATTGATGGTTTAGAACAGAATTAAACTAAGTCTAGGCTAAAAACAGTAAAAAAATACAAGTAAGATTAACAGTAGTAGGTAAAAGTGTTGGGTCTTTCAAACAAACAAGCTGATGTATATAAAGATGTTTCTCTAATCAATCATGCTTTTGTGTTCTATGTTGTAGCCTAAATTACTAAACCTCGATCCCTAGTTAGGTTGAATCAATCCAAGCTTCGTCCTCAAATCCCTCTTGTTGGACTAGGCTTAACTTAGACAACCCTCATAGGTTTAGACTAACTTAAACTAAGCTTCGTCCTCAAATCCCTCTTGTTGGACTAGGCTTAGCTTAAATAGCTTACAAAAGTTTAGACTAATTTAACCTAAGCTTTGTCCTCAGATCCCTCTTGTTGGACTAGACTTAGACCAAATAGCATTATTGTAACAGCGTATTTAAAACCAAAACTTAATCTGCAGATCCCTCATTTAAGACTAAGTTTCAATCCTACTTCCATCAAGTTTTAAGGCAACAGTACATTTCTCAATCCAATGCTAAAGTCACCTAACTATGCACGCAAATGGATGATCAGACCAAGAGCATACAGAATTTAAGCACTAAAAGAAGCATTGAACACAATAAACACAACCAATTAGATATTAAAGGAATTACATCAGCTGTTCTTTAGAAATCCCTAACAAGGGTGTTAAGCCAGCCATTACAGAAAAACCCTAACAAAAATGAGATTAAGAGTAGAGAATAGTTGATCCTTACACAAGAAGGGGGATCCCTCCTCCTCTTCTTAGCATCTTACAATCACTCTGCAACTCATTAATCTCTTTCTAATTACAAACTCTAGGTCTCTCTGCAAAAGTTGCTTCTCTTGTTGCCTCCAGAGCTCTTTTCCCGAAATAGGCACTGTGGTGTGCTCTAGAATTCTCTGCATAAAATCTACTTTAAATAGGCTCTGAACCCGCGACGTTCCGCTTAGCGCCACCCTCGCGCTTAGCGCGAGTAAGTGGATTTGAGCTTAGCGCCAGTCATGCGCTGAGCCTGGCTGAAGACAATCGCTGTGCTTAGCGAACTGATCTCGCGCTTAGTGCACGACCTTGATATTGATGCTCTGTCAAATTCTTCTGTCGCACCAAGCGCGCTGAAGCTGCACTTAGTGATGAATTCGTGCTTAGCCCAACTGATGAGCTGAGCTCAACTGTCACTTTTAGCACTTCATGACTTAGCCTCTTTTTAACCTAAAATTGCATGTATTTCATCATTAAATCCAATGGAAATATTCTAGAGATAGCTTTAACAATAAAACAAGATTTATTTACAAAATTACTGCAAAATAACCATAAATTGGGGAACTATACAAGTTTTGGGAAAATGTTTTCTATACAAAAGTTAGTCGTATAAGACGACTAACACCAACCACAAGGTACAAAATTACAAGGGTGATTTTATTATAAATGAAACCTACAATTATCAAATGACCATAATTAGCAAGAGAAAAAATAACAAGTATCATGATCATACACAATTATCCATTAATTCAACATACACTTAACAACTATTCATCAATTTTTCCACAATTCCAATCAATCATGCTTAGTATGATGCATGCACCTGACCTCAACTCTCAAATGCAATGTGGTACCATTTGTCAGGAAATAGCCTGAGCGTGTCCACACGACACACACTTATAGGCAGCAAGTGTTGAGGTCACTTAGTCATGCACAAACAACCCTCCTCCCCCATGGTTATCAACCTGAGTCACAAGGGAGTTCCAAATAGAGTCACATGCCCCCAAGTACAAGTGTTTTCCCTTATGAAAAACTACAAGTACTTACTGACAAAGTTTATACTATTTTCATGCAGTATGAAGTATGACATATGGGCACCATCAATGCACTAACCATGGATAATTAAAGATTCTAAGTCACCCCTTCACTCCAGAGATGCTTAAAACTCTTTAACCACTATATTTTCCCCACCAAAGACATCCAACTTGGTCACTACACCCCCCATGTACATACACAACATATCACAATGACATTATCAACATCAACATTATCTCATCTCAATGTGATTTTCAACATCAATATCATCCCATCTCAATTTCATTTTGAACATCAACATCATCTCATCTCAATGACATTATCAACATCAACATCAACATCATCTCATCCCAATGACATTATCAACAATAACAACATCATCTCATATTAATATTATCATAAACACCAACATTGTCTCATATAAATTATTTTCATCAATAACAACATCATCAGTAATCACATTCCACACATACATACATATAAATTTCATGCCTGAGATTCACACTCCCCATGTCTTCAGACAACATAAGTCTAATAAAACGATAATGTCAATGTCATTTATCAATAATAGATGTATTACATTCCAATTATGGTATCAAAGCCATAAATTATAATAAACTCCTCTCTGCGTCGCTCAGAGGCCTCTCATGTTGGCGTTCGTAGGTCCAAACATAGAGTTCTTTATACCAAATCAAAAGCAATTTAGTATAGATTTCAAAAACATGGTTAATATCAACATTCAAGGTCAAATATCCCTATCAAAATAAAAGGAACTTAGGGGTGTTTTGGGTTATACTACAAAGAGACGTCATTTTGAAATTCCGATCACACCAATGTGACCGGGGTTCAATGAAGGTCACGAAAACAACATCAATTTTATAAAAAGGTAACTTTTACAACATCTCAATTTCAAGGGATTTTCAAAGGAAGTGTAAAAGCATCCTATTACGATACCCAAAACACAAGAGATACTAAGAAAAGCTCAAACTAACTAGAAGAAAGACATATAAGTCAAGGTTACCTCAAAGAAACTATGAAAGAAAGGATAGAAAGCTTGTTTCTCTACTGAATCCTTAAGGTGGATTCTGAGGATTCCGATTAAAATGTTCCTAGTCCGGCGACAAGCAACGACGGCCTATGGTGGCCACCGATGGTTGTGGGTGGTGGAGAAGGTGTTATGGTTTGGGTAGGCATTTGGAGAGAAGAAGAGTGAAAAATTGGGTTTTTCACATTGATGAATGTATTTATAATCTGTAAATCTCGCTTAGCAAGCTAATCTCGCTAAGTGAAATTCAACTTTTGGCGCCAAGCGCAACATTTCGCGTTGAGCATAATTTCTCCTTGGGTTGGAATTGTGCTTAACGCGCTCATCTCACTAAGGGAGATGTCCAAAAGTGTTATTTCACAAATCCCAATGGTCAAAGCATGAAGACATGGGTTGAAAACCTATAGTTCAAATTTGAAGGTGATCCAACGGTTTACGAGTCCAAGATTATGGCCTTACCAAAACAGGGTTTGGGTAAAACTTGAAATCTCAACAATTTCAACATAGGTCAATCAAACTCCACATAACCTAACATTAACATCAAGCAATCACATACAGCTAATTCACACAACATCTCAACTCATCCAAATCAATCAAATAATCAAATAACACAAGAAATACATTAAACATCAATTTTCAGTTAGTGAAATTTCAGGCTGTTACATTGAATCTCCATCATGGGATGATATTCATTGATACAGCTTGAGGAAGTTTTGATCTGCATATTAAAGGTGTATTCAATCCAATTATAATTTTCTTTGTAGGTTTTAATCTTGGTTAGGGTTACCAAGGGGCTTTAAGTTAATAGGGTTTTAGCTCTTGATTTTTCTCTAATAGTGGAATATTCTAAGGGATCTTAGAACAACTAGATGTAGGTCCTCTTGAGGATTGAACTAGTATAAATTTTGTGTTTGATTCTCTTTTTCTCTAACTCTCAGTTTTGTAAGTTGATCTTGATATTGGAATTGATATATGTGAATCTATTGGTTTTATGTGTTGTTGATCTTTCATTGACAATATTTTGAGAAAACCTTGATTTGAAAAAAGGTTTTTTTTTTTTAATTACATCTAAGCAAATGATTTGGTAAAATTGTTTAGAGAATCTATTCAACCCCCCTCCTTCTAGATTCCCGACTAATCCAACAATCCCAAGATAGGTTTGAAGGGATAACTTCATACCAATTTTCAACATTTCCTTCAAGTGAGAAAGGAAAAAGGCTCACACGAATAAACTCATAATCCATTTGGTTGATCTTTACAGTGTTGCAAATGCGAACAAACATAGTCAAATGTGCATATGAATCTTCATGATCAAGACCATGGAACTTGTTATGTTGGATCAAATGAATGAGAGAGGCTCTCATTTCAACATTGGCTACCAACACAGTCTTGCAAGAATGTTGGCCAAGTAATCATGCAATGTTCTCCTTGGTGGCTGGATAGGTTCTTTTTCATCCATGTTTAGTTCTTCTTCAAAAATATATGGCAGTGGAAGGCCAATAGATACAAATGATGACAATGGAAGACCAATAGATACAGATGAAAGTGTTTCTTTGTTAGCAGATTTGTTAGTGGCTTCACTCCTCCTTGTGTAGCTCTTGTTCAATTTTGTAGTCTTTTGTATTGGATCAAAGCGTGAAGCACTTGCTTTTAGTTTTGGTTTCATAATTTTGCAATGCCAAACATGTTTAATAGATGTGGCATTGGTATTGAATTTTTTAGATTGGGCATTGTGTGATACATAGTCTAAGCCTTTTTCATGCTTAGTTTTGATCAAATGTGAAGTGAATAAAGTATTCTATTTCTCTAAGTTTCCTAAGTACAAGCAATAGGACTTAGTTCTATTTGAAATTTGGCTGAAACCATCGTTTTAATTGATTGCCTAGCCTGGTAATGAGTGCACATGCCAATTTTAGAAGAAGGAAGGATATGTAGCTTAGGATAATCGAATACCCTGCTTCTGGAAACAATAAGAAGCTCTCTATTTGATTCTATAATTGATTACCACATATGGCAATCGATTACCCAAAAAGCAGAAAAGCACGAGAATTATTCACACTGAAACGAATTAATCGATTACCCTTTCTGATAATCGATTAGATCTGTTTTAGCTGTCAAAATTTATAGACACCCTCTATTTTTTCTTTATTGATATGCTCTATCTTGGAGAAAAATATTTCAAGAGAGTCTTCTAAGAGGATTGTACTACATTTAGTCTGAAGATTGAAGTTGATAAAAGAATCATTCATTCAACCATCATGATTTGATCATCTTATGAGAAGAGCTCAAAGATATTGAAGATCTACAAATTTAGGTGTATTCAATCATTTTCTTAAATTCTTTAGGTTGTGATTCTTGGTTAAGGTTACTAAGAGGTTCAAAGAATTGATAGGGTTTCAATTTTGGATATTTCTTTTGTAGGTTTTAAGGGAAATATTAAAGTTTCTTTTGGGGAATTGTGTGTGCATAGTATTTGTACTTGATTCTCTAATAGTGGAAGTTCTAGGAGGTCTTAGACCAACTAGATATAGGTCCTACATGGATTGGACCAATATAAATTCTTGTGTGATTCTCTTTCTCTCTAACCCTTAGCCTTGTAATTTATCTTGGTATTGGAATTGATTTTAAAGGGCCATAAAAACAATGTTTTTCATATGTTCTAATAATTGAAAGTTTTCTTGATTGTGCTAATCTATTTGATATAATCTTTTGAGAAAACTTTGATTAATTGAAAGGGGTCGTTTTAATGAGATTAAAGAACAAAATGGTAAAGATTTCGAAAAAAAATCTATTCAACCCCCCTTCTAGATTCCTAACCAACCCAACACTTTCAATCTCATGATAGAAAAACAATGTCTCAGTTGAACTCCTAGTGTGCATAAACAAGGACACATAACACTAAACAACAAGTTAGCACAAGAAAACAAAAGATACAAAAATTAAAACACAACACAACAATAAGCCTCTAATGATATGAAGGCCACGTTGCCTTATATTGGGACGCAAGTCCCCACCAATGGCACCAATAAACTTGTTAGGAATATTTTGGGAAGTGCACCAGTCAAACAAGTAATACAATTGATAAGTCTAGATATCGTTTTCCAAGAGATTTGAGATAAGAAAGGTAACAACTTATTAACTTAGGTTGAAAAATAGTACAAGAAAACACTAAAAACATGAACTTTCAAGGTGGATTTGTTAAGTAGTAAACAAATCAAGTTGTAAAGAGGGGAAATAGATGTTTTTATAAGGTTTTAAAATAAGAAAACTCAATAAACAAAATGTTACACAAATAGTAGAAGGTGTTGCATGGGTAGATTTCACTTGTTTTTCACTCTCTTTATGCATTAATGAGCCATATATATTTCATTCATGCTCTAATGTTAAAAGTAGACAAAAAAAAGTTTCTCTTATTCCTTATTCCTCAGGTAGAAAAAGCCTTAAATACCTCCTCTAAGCCAAGATCCCTCAAAGACACAACGAAGGCACTAACTTTAAGCTTTTTGACCATAAGATTACCAAAAAAACTCAGTTCCATTCCTATACACTAAGTCTTATGGACATTTTGTTTAGTTCAAGATAATAAAAGCACTTCCCAGCATCATTCACATCCCAAAATAGTGTCATGGTTGGCCAATCCATAACAAGCATTAAGAAAAGACACAAAATGCTAACATAGAACATAAATATGTGAAATATATATTAATTCATATCAAAAGATACATGAGAGTTTAGAGCTGGCTACATCTACCCCTTACAACAATGGAAATCAATCACTCATGGAGGTGAGTAACTCAAATTTACACATGCAAAGGTGAGAAATGGATGAAGAATCCATGAACACTTGAGAATTTTTCTCCCCAGTAGAATGATAAAAAACTCCAAATGATACAATGATGATATAAAAGGAGAGGTAGAATCAAAATATATTTGCAAGTCAGGTCCAAAAATACAAAAGGCAGCATTTCCATTGAGTGTAGACTCGCTCAGCCATGGATCCTGGCTTGACCAAATGTCAATTTTCACTCTTCTTGAATTTTTGTTGTCCAAGGCTATGTTTGGAAAGCCATTTCAGCTAGCTTCTAGCTTTTTTTACTAGCTAAAAAACTTGTTTATTTGTTCAGCAAACAAGTTTTTTAAGTAGCTTCTAATATTTTTTAGTAGCTTTTAGCATATTTTGAAACACTAGCTTCTAGCTTTCTATACTTTATTCCCTTTTTATCCTTAAAATATTTATTCAATTTCCCTATTACCCTTTTTAAAATATGTTATTTTATATTTCTGAGCTACTTCAATAGCTAGTTTTATCGAACACTTGTGATTTAGTAAGATAGCTTAAAAGCCTCCCGCTATCAGCTTTCAGCTACTAGCTAGCTTTTTAACTTCCAACTTTCAACAAGCCTTTCAACTAATTTTACTAAACATATCCCAAGCTAATCCTATTGGAGCTTCAGTACTCCAAACTTGCTCTCCAAGATACTTCTTCCAGTTCAGACACTTTATCTACAAAATGATGGGATACTAGAAAGTAGTCAAGAAATCAAAATGTAATACTAGAATTCATAAACTAATAAAAACAACACACTTGAAGTCAAAACAACCCTCTAAATTTAAGAAAAAGTAAGAAAAATGCCTTAAATAGTACCTTAAGAGTACGTGAATTTGGCACTTAATAGTACAAGACTATACAACTAAGAATGTCTTAAATAAATTAATTAGGGATACTTTTCGGTAGCCTGCTACATAAGAACTGTTGGATCAAGTGTAACTCTTGAAATTTGAAATCTTAACATTTTAAAACACTGGTAACCGGTTACTACCTTCTGGTAATCGATTACCAGAGAGTAAAACTCTTTGGTAATGATTTTGTGAAAACTTCTTGTGCTCAATGTTTTTGAAAAACTTTTTTAGTACTTATCTTGATTGAGTCTTCTCCTGATTCTTGAATCTTGAGTCTTGAATCTTGATCTTAATTATTCTTGAATCTTGATTTTTGAAACTTGATTCTTGATTCTTGAAACTTGATTCTTGAATTTGGAATTTGCTTAACTCTTGATTCTTTGACATCATCAAAATAACCTTGGAAGACATTGCTTCCACAATCTCCCCCTTTTTGATGATGACAATCCTGAAATCAAGAGAATGCATACAATTTTTGTTCTACTGTTCACTCATCCCTTTCACCCCTTTTCTTTTTGAATTTATGCTTAATTTTAAAGTTTTTGCAAATATAATATCTTGAATAAAACCAAATTTAAATGCAAACCACATAGTCATATATCACAATCCATAAATATTCAAGTCATACTAAGTGTTCAAATTTCATAAACATATAGCCAAATACAAGGCTTTAGAAACAAAATATAATAATTTTGAAAAACATGAGCAATCAATCAAATACTTTTAAACATATCATACAAGTAATCATACAAAAATTGAAAGATATAGATCATGGCATCATCAACCATTTAGATTTATTTTAATGATAAGCTTCATACTTGGAGAAAGAAAAAATAACTCAATTAATCATATAAGCACAAACTCATTATAGCAATCAAACAAGACAAACAAATAAAATTTTGTTAGTCATCATATAAACAAGTTAATTGAAATGAAAGTTTCAACCAACTTAATTTAAAAGAAAATGGTTATGATGTTACCTTTTTCATGATTTAAGTGCCTAGATCTTCAAAGATGGAAGTCAGACTTTTGCTTTTTGCTTAATCTTTTTGAGAGATGTTCTCATCACTTTCATAGTCCTTGGATAGAAGGTTGATCTCCTTCTTTGAACCATCGGATGAGTCATTGTCATCCCAAGCAATATACACCTTCTTGGATCTTTTTTCTTTATAGCTTTTCTTCTCATTCTTCTCGGGCCATGACTCATTTGAGGGGCAGTTTGCCTTTATGTGACTGGGTTGATTACACTTATAGCATTTCAGTGTAGGAGAAACTTCTTAGGATCTCTTCCCATTGTTGAAGTTATGACTTCTCTCCATTCTTCTATTTTTGACAAATTTGTGAAACTTCTTCACAAAGAGTGAGAAGTCCTCTTCATCATCAGACTCTTCTTCTTCTTCTTCTTCTTCTTCTTCTTCTTCTTCTTCTTCTTGCATTGAGGAGGAGGCTTTGAGTGCTATGCTTCTTTTCCTTTTTTCGGTCTCTTCATTTTGGTTAAGATGTTGAAGTTCCATTTCATGTTCCTACAATTTTCCAAACAAGGTGTCGCAACCTACCATTCAGCGGGAGGGCGACGCGGGCTCGTAGGTGCGTCTTCCATGGGAGGAAAATGCGCAGAGTCGCCACCAACGTTTATTCGGGGAAAACGTCGAAAAAAACTGGAAAGGTGTGGTCTACGAAATTTAAGTGTGAAAGGTTTGGGAGTTGTATATATGCACAGGGAAGGTATTAGCACCCCACGCGTTCGTCACAAAGGACGTCAGCCTTTAATCAAGTGTGCAAATATGACTTCAAAATTATGTATTTTTCCTTTTTTTATGTTTTTATGTCTTTTTATGCCTTTTTTTGTATTTTTTATCTTTTTGTGGTCGACAAGGGTGTTTCCCTTGCTCCTACGTATTCCTCAATTGTGATAAGGAAATCAGACCTACGTAGTTCTTTGAGAACTAAACGTTGGTTAAGTTATTTTTATCCCTTTTTTGCAAGACATGTTTTTACCGAACAAAAGTCGTTTAAGGCGTTGGACCATTTAAACGATCTTTTGATTCTTTTGAAAGGAGAGAAACATTAAGGTGTTGCACCATTAATGATCTATTGTTTTTTTTAAAGTAGCGATAAGGTTACATGTTGATTTTATGCTTTCGAAAGTCCACGTTTAACCAATAAAAAACAAAGAGGACCGTTTAAGGCGTTGGACCTTAAAACGGTTTTTAAGTGGTTTTTATGGACAAAGCTTGATTTGTGAGTTGATTTTAGCCTTAGTTTCACTTTGGTTATTAGTCAATTCAATTAAGGAAAATCCCAAAGAAAAACGTCCAATTTATTTTTTTTATTATTTTATTCAAAGATACTTTGATTATTTTATTATTATTTTGCCTCTTTTGGTTTTAAACGTGGTTACGGTGTGAAAGATCGGTTGGATTTAATTTTAGCAGAGATTAAACGATATTACAACTCAAATGATCGGTGCAAATTCATTTTATTATTTATTAAGCGAGAAAACGGCTTAAATAAATGGTTAAAGTACGTCAAAAGGGGGTATGGAAAACAAACGAAATAAAAATAAAAGCACGCGAAACAAGTGGGGACCACTAAGGGTGCATAGAATGAATTGAAAGATTCGATTTCGGGAACTTACCGGTTGAAGACCGAAGAACGATGAAGAACGGTGAAGAATCTTCACGAAATCGCTCACGGAAACGTCTCAGAAGCGTTACAGAAGTGCCTCGGCTTGGATTTTCTTCACGGAAACAATTTTTCTCACTAATTTCAAGAGAATCCTAAATATCAGAAGGGCTAAACGAAATTTCTCTGCCCCTTTTCCCCTATTTATAGGGAAAAAGAGGGAGGTGGTTGCCGCCCAGCTCGCCCAGGCGAGCTGGGTTGCTTCCACCAGAAGGCACCGCCTTCTGTTGGAACCCCCTGGAAGGCCCAAGTGGGCCTGGTTGCTATTTGCACTCCCCTTTTTACTAAATGCACCCCCTTTTGCTTTTTTTTTTTGTTGATTCCTTTTCCGTAATGTTACTGAACTTTACGAATTATGTAACAATACTTATTTTCTTTCTGGAATGTCGCTAAACTTTACGGATTATGCAACAATGCCCTTTTTTACTTCAGGAATGTTGTGGAACTTTACGGATTGCGCAACAATGCTTCCTTTCGACTTTCGGCATGTCGCGGAACTTTACAGATTGCCTAACGATGGGTGTTAAGTACCTCAAAGCGGTCAAGCGAAGGTTGCATGCCACCAAACAATGGTCCCCGGACGAAATTAGGGTATGACAGTTGCCCCTCTTTGCTTATCTTTTATTGGAAATAAAAGCGAAGTAAAGATAAGACACTAATTTCCCCACCAACGGAACCTGTCATTCAGAAATAAAAGAAAATGCATCAGAAGCGTCAACAAACTTCAGTGTCTTGAAAGTGACAAAGTTGGACAACCACGACACTTCCCTACGCCATTGCACTCGATCGTCCCCGCCCAGCAGAGAAGAATCTCGCGCCTCGTCAAGCTTGAATGTCTTCGGACGACGAGGGTAAAAACCTGCAAAAAATTTTAAAATGATCAGAATCGAACGACCAACATCATCCTGATACCGTCGAATTCGTTCCTCTTGGTTGATGAAAGGTGCGGATGACCATAAGGTATCTCCGCCTGCCACCTGACTCGCTGTCCCTGGATGGCAAAAGGTGCAGAAGACGATGTTAGTCTCTGCGTGTCAACGGGCTCATTTGCCCCTGGTTGACAAAAGGTGCGGGTAACCATACGATACCCCCGCATGTCACCTGACTCCATGGGCCAGGATGACGAAAGGTGCAGAAGAAGATGTTAGTCTTTGCGCGTCAACGGGCTCGTTTGCCCTTGGTTGATGAAAGGTGCGGATAACCATAAGGTATTCCCTGCATGTCACTTGACTTCACGAGTCAAGATGACAAAAAAAAACCATTTCTACGGATAGTCTCCACAGAAGACGACGTTAGTCTCTGCTTGCTATCGTGCTTTGAGTCTTACGGATAGCAAACGAGACATATACGAATCACCACTTGGGTATCTCCGCCTGCCACCTAACTTCACGGGTTAGGATTAATAGAAATTGTCTTTGTACGGATAACCACTTGGGTATCTCCGTATGTCACCTAACTTCACGGGTTAGGATTAATAGAAATTGTCTTTGTACGGAAAACCACTTGGGTATCTCCGTACGTCACCTGACTTCACGGGTCAGGATGACAGGAAGCGCGGAAGACGACATAAATCTCTGCTTGTCAACGGGCTCGTTGGCCGCGATTGACAAAGGGTGCAAAAGATGACGTTAGTCTCTGCTTGCTATCATGCTTTGAGTCTTACGGATAACGAAAGAGTGTTTATACGGATAACCACTTGGGTATCTCCGCTTGCCACCTAACTTCACGGGTTAGTATTAACAGAAATTGTCTGTGTATGGATAACCACTTGGGTATCTCCACCTGCCACCTAACTTCACGGGTTAGTATTAATAGAAATTGTCTGTGTACGGATAACCACTCGGGGTATCTCCGTACGTCACCTAACTTCACGAGTCAGGATGACAGAAAGCGCAGAAGATGACGTAAATCTCTGCGTGTCAACGGGCTCGTTGGCCACGATTGACAAAGGGTGCAGAAGACGACGTTAGTCTCTTCTTGCTATCGTGCTTTGAGTCTTATGGATAGCGAAAGAGTGTTTATACGGATAACCACTTGGGTATCTCCGCCTGCCACCTAACTTCACAGGTTAGTATTAACAGAAATTGTCTGTGTACGGATAACCACTTGGGTATCTCCGCCTGCCACCTAACTTCACGGGTTAGTATTAACAGAAATTTTCTTTGTACGGATAACCACTCGGGGTATCTCCGTACGTCACCTGACTTCATGGGTCAGGATAACAAAAAGTGTGGGGCGGTCGACAAAAGCGAGGCTCTTGCTCCTACGTATCCTCAATTTGTGATGGGGAACTCAGACCTACGTAGTTCTTTCTTTTGCGGTGTTAGACTAAAATAGTCTCTACCGGAAGATGCTGACATCTCCGGAAAGTTTTAGACAAGTGGCCTCAGATATCTTAAGAAGGGGGGCTGAGTTAAGATATTGCAAACTATTTCCCCAATTAAAAATTCTCTTTCAATTTCAATGCAAGTTGCAAGTTCCCTTAAAAATGAACTCTTAAATAATGATTCAAATAGAACAATCTGAATATAAATATAAAGCAATAATAAATAAACGAGTTTGAGGGAAGAGAAAGTGCAAACTCAGATTTATACTGGTTCGGCCACACCCTTGTGCCTACGTCCAGTCCCCAAGCAACCCGCTTGAGAGTTCCACTATCTTGTAAAATCCTTTTACAAGTTCTGAACACACAAGGACAATCCATCCTTTGTGTTTAGATTTCTTTACAACAAGAGACCCTCGGTCTCTCAATCCCCTTTGAGAATTTAGAAAGAAGAGAAGAATAAATCTCTCTTGAAAGAGATATATTTTACAATCTGAGCACTCAATTGATTACTTATTGAATTGCAAGTGTATTGGCCAAGGAATTCTTAAGAGGATGAAATGTTTTTGCTCTTTGAGAGAATAAGACTTTTTGTTATGAAAAACTCTGAGCAAATTCGTGTTTCAAGTCACATATATATAGACCTTTGGTGGCCATGTAAAAACCATTTGAAAAGATGTGACTCTTAGAAATAATTTTCTGAAAATCTCCTCTGGTAATCGATTACAAGATTTGTGTAATCGATTACAGGTTTTAAAATTTGAATTAAAACGTTTATTAACTGCTGGTAATCGATTACCAATATTGTGTAATCAATTACACAGTCAAAAATTTGAATTCAAATTTTTAATAGCTGTTGTAAACCATTTTTGGCCACCGGTAATCGATTACATCCTCTGGTAATCGATTACCAGAGAGTAAATCTCTTGAAAAACACTTTTTAAATTAAATTACTTGGCCAAACCTTTTGCTATTTCAATTAGGAATTCCCTTCCTAAAATACTAGTGATCATCTTGATGTTATGTCTTGTATTCTTGAATCATTGTCTTGAATTAAACTTGAAAAGAGCATTTGCATCAAATCATCATGATCATCATCAAAACATCAAAGTCATTTGCTTCTACAGAAAGGGGGCAGATGACCACATTGGTCTCTACTTGTCAATCGGACTTGGGGTCTCCGAATGATGAGGCACGGATAACCGTAAGGTGTCTCCGCCTGCTACCAGACTCTTGGGTCATGATAGCAAAGGTGGGGTGGTCGACAAAAGCGAGGCTTTTGCTCCTACATATCCTCCATTTGTGACGAGGAACTCAGACCTACGTAGTTCTTTCTTGCGAGACAAAAAATGGCCTCGGTGTTCTTTAACTAAAACGCGAACATGCTTTAGTAAAGAAACAAAACTTCCAACTGATCAGAGCAACATATAATTTTTGATGAAAAAAAATGTGCCTATTGGGGAAGGAGAGTATGCTGATGAAATTTTCTCGCAACTATAAATGAGATTTTGGATGTTAGCGATTCGTCTCTAAACGAGCATTTAAAGGGAACACCGGTCCAACAAAATAGAAGAAAATCACTCAAAGTGTATCAATCTCACATAGGTAAGTGTTTCATCCTAATTCCGAACCATAGATATGCCATGACTTAATTTTGTAAATCATTTCCTATCAAATCAAAGATTATATGCATGATCATGGATCAATAGGACTTTTTCAGGAATGGTGTTTTGGAGGGGAATTTGGCTTTGAGTGCTTTGGCCTTTTCCTTTTCTGTTTTTGTTTAGTGCGGGGCGAGAAAGTCGCTAGCGCACGGGATTTTGGCTGGCAATCAAAGGGAGAGGACCACTTCAAGTCGTGGTTTCCTTTCTTTTCTTATTTGCTTGTGACAATTCAAACATTGTCCGGTCCGAAGGCCTTTCTGTATATTTCTTTTGTTTTCTTCCGATCTTTGATCAGGAATTTTCTTTCTTTTGTTTTCTCCCGATCGATCTTTGATCGGGGATTTCTCTTTTTCTTTTGTTTTCTTCCGATCTTTGATCGGGAACTTCCTTTGTTCTGGAAGCGTGTTAGCAGCTCAATAGTGAATGACTTTTTTTCTTGGGAGACCCCATTGTTCCGTCTTCTGAGGACAGGGATGGAAATTCTCATCCTGGGTCAAGGTTTATGGTGGTTTGAGGTCTTGGCTCAAGGCTTGTAGAACAGCTGGACATGATATATGTCAAGGTGTTGGTTTGGCCAGTGGTGTGAATGTATGTATACATGATTTTGATGATGTCAAAAGAAGAATCAAACAAGGCTCATTTTGCTTCAAGATTAATACAAGATTGTTTGAACAAACAAAGCCTTGATTCAAGATTTCTTCAAGATCAAGCCTTGCCTCAAAATGAAAAGATTTCAAGTCATTCAAGGCACATGTAATCGATTACCAAGGCACATGAAAGTGTGTAATCGATTACACATCATATGTAATCGATTACCAGAGACTCTGAATGTTGGGAATTCAAATTTTAAATGAAAAGTCACAACTGTTCAAGAAAAATAACTGTGTAATCGATTACACTAATTCTGTAATCGATTACCAGAGAGAATTTTCAAGGAATATCGCCAACAGTCACACCTTATCATTTGGATTTTGAATGGTCATCAAAGGCCTATATATATGTGTGACTTGGGACAAAATGGCAGAGAGTTTTGCTTGGCCAAAATGTTTTATCCTCTCTCAAAAGAAAATGAGATTCCAAGAGAACTTCATTGCCAAATGCTCTCTCAAGAACTCTTGGGGCAAACACTTGATAATCCATTAAGAGTTCATCCCTGTGTGGTAAGGATTCCTGAACACAAGGGATGGGTTGTCCCTGTGTGGTTCAGAAGTTGTAAATGGATTTTTACAAAGATAGTGGAAGTCTCAAGTGGGTTGCTAGAGTACTGGACGTAGGCACGGGTTGTGGCCGAACCAGTATAAAACTATGTTTGCATTCTCTCTTCCCTTATCTCATTTATGTTATTGCAATCAATTTTGCCTTGCATGTTTAAAGAACATTATTAAATTGATTGTTGTTGTTTCTTCTGCATTCTAAGCCTATCCCTCTTAAGTTATTGAGGCCACAAGGTCCAACAAGTGGTTCAGGGATAAAAGGGATGTCCCACATTATTTCCATGACACACATGCAACAATGATGATTAGGAAATTTTATGCAAAACTGGTCATGCATGCACCCATGTGGACACTCAAGCATCAAGTTTTTATGGTCATGTGACACTAGGGCTCAGGATTCATTTTTCCCTATTTAAGTCAACCTAGTGTTTCCATAATATGCTCCTTTATCAATTCATGCATTCATCTGAGTCCATTTTGGGTGTTTCGGGAAATTTTCGCAGCATTCACCCTTCAGGGGCATACATATTTTTTTTCAAAAACTGGTGTTATGATCAGTGAATCTTTTTCAAAAGAAAAGTTGGAAGTTATTTCTTTTCAAAAGCGTGCTGGCTTTTCAGCTAGACAATTTTATTTTTTTCTCTTCATCTATTAAGTTATTATTATTTGTTTATTTCCTTTTTTCTGAAAAGGTCATGCGGATGAGGGCACACATTGCCTACTCACGTCAAACCACAAGGTAAACAAAAAAAAAACATGCAATGGTAAGTCGCAATAAAAATAGTGACGAAATAACTGAGAGTCATAACGCCAAATTATAGCAGAAACAAAAACAATAACTGAAAGCATTAATGTTAATAACAACAAAAACAATAATTGAAAGCAGTAATGTTAATAACAAAAAGTGCGGCGACCTTGGTCATGTGGCTCCGCTCCCTCCCAAGAAACCGAGCAGGTCAGTCATATCTTCATCCATATGGGATTCATCCGCCTCACCGGGGGATCCTGCAGGCTCCTCCCCTGCCTAGGCATCGGGCTAGTCTCCAGGCCATGCGACCTCAGTCCCAAACTGCTCCTGGGTAGGGCATACAAAAGGGGCGGAATCCTACCCCTGCTGGCTAAGGCTGAACCGGTAGAGACACTCATGTATCTGCACCTGCCCACGGTGGTTGGCCGCCTGCTGGCAAACCAAATGCTGTAGATAACGCTCCATGCCCAGTGGCCCAGCAGGATCGGCCTGCCGAGGTGGTAGCGGTGCGCCTGCGGCCTGATGTGCGTCACCCTACATCTACCTAGGCGTGCAGTACTTCTCGATGAAGGCTCTGGTGATCGGTGGTCGGATTACCTTACTGGGGTGACAGGAACTCCGTAGGACTGGCAGAGGCTTGTGATCATCACCGGAAACCCCAGGGCATTATTGGACTTATCCGGGTCTAGATGGTGCCTAGTAGGCGCCATACCTGCAAACAAATAAATGGCATCAGCAATCACCTGGGCCACGTGGACGCTCATCCGTGTCAAGATGGCATACACCAACTGGCACTTAGGCAGAGGGAAGTCGGAGTTGTGATCGCTAGGCAAGACATTGCTGAGCAGCAGTGTCATCCATGTCTGGGTCAAAGTGGTCATGCTGGTGCGCATGATCCGCACCCACCTCCCTGCAGTGGTCCGGGCAAAATCCTGCCCCAGTATGCATAACAGCTGGGCGATGGCTTCCTCATCGAAACTATCGGCCCTGCTCCTCCTCTGGCTGAACTCACACTACTGACCTTCCTCCAAAATTAGCGGGTCGCCCAAGAACTGGCTGAGGGCATCTGTGTCAAAGGGAATCCACTGACCCCTTACCCACGAGCGCATGTCCCGAACTCCCTCCTCCGTGGGCCAGGCATTAGCATAGAACTCTAGGACTATCTCAGGGTCGAACTTGGCCATGGGAGTCACTAGCGGTGTCCAACGTCTGCGAGCTATCTCCTCCTAGAAGTCCGAGTACTCATCTTCCCTGAGCTGGACGCGCCTCTCCTTGTGGAAGGACCACCCCTTGATGGCTTCGAAGCGCTGCTGGTGTTCAGCACTCTGGAAACGGTGACTATCAAACTCTGAGGCAGCATTGGATCCTTCCCCTGTGGCGTCTCTTCCAGACCTCTTCGTGGAGAGTTTCTTTGGAGCCATTTCCTGCGGAAAAAAACATTCGGGAAGTTAGTTCAAGAAACCTAATAAAAACGAAAGCCAGATCAAGCAAAATAGCGTACCCTTTTTTTTTCCAACAAAACACGAATATCCACACAAATTTTGAAAAGAACACTTACGCGTCAACGCGCGGGTTCTCCTAGGATATACATACATTTACACCTATCTTTCCCTAGGTGAACGACATCCTATGAGATGCACCTACTTTCATTTGCAAAGAAATTTCTTATGCAACATGTCAATCTATCCATACATATTTCGCAAGGCATTTTGCTACCTACCTACTCCATTTTGAATGGCATTTTTGCTACATGTTCACATTTCATTCACCTATATGTTCATACACTTGAGAGGCAACTTCATGCTATATATATATATATATATATTCACACATATTTACATTCATTCGAAGAGCAATTTTATGTTGCACATTCATTGGAAAACCAATTTTTGTACTACTTATTCACATTTTTTTAAAGGCAATCTCATGTCATATGTTCCTATTTTGAGAAGCATTTCCGTGCCATATTCAACATATATACACATTTGCAAAGCACTTGGCTACCTATTCTATATACACATGTACATGGTGAACAATTCACACCATCTAGGTACAAAGAAATCATCATGGTGCAGCTCAAACCAAGTGCTGGCCTAAAAGGGAAACCTCACCAACATGCTCTCATTTTCATGCCTTTTTGCATTCAAAAATCAAAGGCTTGGGTCCCTGGGCCTAGGTCATATTTTGGCATTTACCCTAACTTCCGCAAGTTGTCCACACATCCAAAAAAAGGCAACCATATACGCACAAACCAAATCTATAAGCAATATTCATAAACTTATGCGCAAACGCCATTGAGGCATTTCACCGAGCACTTGGTAGGTGCACTTTTGGGCACAAACATCAAGGGGATGGGGGCAATGTGGCTTGCCCAATCATTTCAGAACACAACCTAGGCCTAAGGCCATTCCCCACAACCCCCCAATTCAACAAATCAAAGCATAAATTTGCCCCAAATTGTCTCACGAAATTGGTCAAATCATGTACAATTTAGAGCATAAAAAGGCATCAATGGAAAACTAGAGGCCACAGGATAACGTACTTACTTGTATGGAGTGATCAAAGACACTAAAAATGGAAGCAAAAGCACAAAAAATGGTGGCCTAGGGTCAAAAACCCGCAAACCCCATGGGTGTTGCGTTTTTGAATGAGGGAGGGGAGTTTTGGGTGGAGAGGAACTCACCCTCCCCTCGTATTTTATGTTTTCTGGTGTAGGGGTGCTCGCCCAGGCGAGCTAACCCTGCACATTTTTATTTTTTTTCAAAAAAAAGGGTACGCGTTCTCTATGGGTCGGCGTTCGCTTACTCAAAGCCCCTAGGGTAAATTAGGCATCCGACCATCACCTTAAAGAAACAACAGCAATAATAGGTAGGAATTTAAAGGATACTAGGCTGCCTCCCAGTAGCGCTTCTCGCTTGTCCGGAGTTGGACGTGGGACGGCGATCTGTTGACCATGGGCCTAGCCTCCATTCGTGCCCGTCCCCAAGTACCTGAAAGCAGGAAATGATATTGCTCAGCAAATCGTGGCCACGTTACCACTTACCTCGACTCGTCTCTGTCTTGGATTTGGCGCGGTATTTGCTTAAAACGATCTTGTCCCTATCACAAGACAACAAATATGCATGTGTATGCGTATGCATGAGCGTTTTCAAATGAAATAATCTTTTAGCAAAAGCTTGTCGGGTTCAGTTTCAATTAAGTGCTTGGGGCATCCAATGGATTGAGCGAAAAGGCTCAGGTCATTAAATACTACGCATCTTTTAAAGCACAAAGCGAGGATCGGAACCTCAACCCTACGTTCTTTTAAAAGACTGCAATGAGAAAATTTACAAAGGACAGGAATCCCTGGGGGAAACCACAAAAAATAAAACATGCAGCGACTTCCTTAATTGCCCCAGATCTTAAGCGTAGTATCGCTTGACAACGTCGAAGTTCACGGGTGAAGGTAGTTCCTCGTCATCCATGTTGGCAAGCACAAGGGCCCCTCCAGAGAAAGCCCTTTTTATGATGAAAGGCCCTTCGTAGTTCGGGGCCCACTTTCCCCTATTGTCTCTTAAGGCTTGGGAGACTTTCTTTAGCACCAAGTCCTCTTCGCTAAACCTGCGCGAGCGAACCTTCTTGTCAAAAGCGTTCTTCACTCATTTCTGATATAAACACATGTGGCTCATGGCGGCCAAACGCTTGCCTTCTATGAGATTAAGCTGATCGAAACGTGCTTGGGCCCACTCTGATTCCTTTAATCCGGACTCCGCCAAGATTCTTAATGATGGGACTTCCACCTCAAATGGTAGCACAACCTCCATTCCATATACTAATGAGAACGGCGTTGCCCCGATTGATGTGTGCATTGAGGTTCGGTAACCATGTAGCGCGAATGGGAGCATCTCGTGCCAATCCTTGTATGACACGGTCATCTTCTGGATAATCTTCTTGATATTTTTATTGGCTGCCTCCACTGCTCCGTTCATCTTGGGTCTATAGGGCATGGAATTGTGATGTTGGATCTTAAACTCCCCGCACATTTCCCCCATCAACTTGTTATTCAAGTTAGTGCCATTGTTCGTGATAATCTTCCTCGGCAAACCATACCGGCAGATTATCTCCCTCTTAATGAACTTGACCACCACACCCCTGGTGACGCTAGCGTACGATGCAGCTTCGACCCACTTAATGAAGTAATCGATTGCCACTAGGATGAAATGGTGTTTGTTCGCAGCTTTGGGCTCTATGGCCCCAATCACATCTATTCCCCACATGGAAAACAACCATGGTGCGGCCAAAACATTCAGAGGCAAAAGCGGAGTGTTGACATTGTCTGCAAACGTCTGGCATTTCTGACACTTCCTCACATGGAGACAACAATCGCTCTCCATGGTGAGCCAATAGTAGCCCGCCCTTAAGATCTTCCTAGCCATGGTGTGCCCGTTAGCGTGCATACCAAAAGAGCCCTCATGGACCTCCCCCAGCATGCTCTCAACTTCCTTAGCGTTCACGCAGCAGAGCAAAACCATGTCATGGTTTCTCTTGTATAGTATGCTTCCGCTCAAGAAGAAGCCAACTGCCAATCTCCTTAACGTCCTTTTGTCGTTGTCGGAAGCCTCTGATGGGTACTCTTTGCTTTCAACGTACGGCTTGATATCAAAACCCAGTAATTTTCAAGGATGTCTTCTCGATACATGGTTCTGGCATTTCAAGGATGGCTTTCACCTTTTCGGGGTCCACCTCTATCCCTTTCTGGCTTATGATGAAACCCATTAATTTTCCCGACTTGACCCCGAAGGTGCACTTAGCGAGGTTCAACCTCAACCGATACTTCCTAAGCCTTTCGAACAACTTCCGCAAGTCGACAAGGTGTTCCTCCTCGATTTTAGACTTGGCGATCATGTCGTCTACATAGACCTCGATTTCTCGGTGCATCATGTCGTGGAACAAAGCCACCATAGCCCATTGATAGGTTGCCCCAGCGTTCTTGAGTCCAAAGGACATCACTCTATAACAGAACGTCCCCCACAGGGTGATGAAGGTAGTCTTTTCCATATCTTCTAGCGCCATCTTTATCTGATTGTAGCCGGAGAACCCGTCCATGAAGGAAAATAGAGCGAAATTGGTTGTACTATCCACGAGGATATCGATGTGCGGCAGAGGGAAATTGTCTTTGGGACTGGCTCGATTTTGGTCCCGATAATCCACACATATTCATACCTTCCCATCCTTCTTAGGGACCGGTACAATGTTGGCAACCCATTCCAGGTACTGAGTGATAGCTAGAAAGCCAACGTCAAATTGTTTCTTTACCTCTTCTTTTATTTTCAGGGACGTCTCGGGCTTCATCCTCCTCAATTTTTGTTTTACCGGGGAACACTCAGGATTTAGAGGTAATCTTTGTTGTACGATGTCAAAACTCAAACCGGGCATATCTTGGTACGACCATGCAAAGATGTCTTGGTAGCTTTTCAACAAGGCCATTAATTCTTCACGGACGGGTGCGGTCATACCCGTGCCTATCTTTACTTCCTTTTTCCCACTGCCGGTTCCTAAGTCTACGAGTTCCATCTCTTCTTGATGAGGCCTCATCTCTCGGTCCTCCTGAACGATTATCCTCTCCAGCTCTGGGGGAAGCCCCACATCCTCATCCTCTTCACTCTCCATCCGACCCGCTTCTTGCTCAAAATTGACGGTCGGGTCCCGGGTATTAGTACCTTCGAGGGACTCGTCGCCGGATCTGGCATTTTAAACATAAAGAAATAAACATGCAAATGAATGAGAATGGGTAGAGGCGTAGGAACAGATGAAGAAAGATCTTTATATTATAACTTCAAGAACAAAAGACATAATGCCTTAACAAAAGGAAACTCTAAAGCCTAGGCCCAACCGTAGAGTTTTAAAGCTACAAAAGGTTACATTAAGCTCGTCGTGCAATTGTCTGGGCGTTCCTCCACTCGCCAATTTCCTAGTCGGAAACCGGGAGGACATGGCCGTACCAAATCCGATCTCCTCGGGGAGTCCTCCTTGCATATCGAGGTGACTTGGCCTTCGCGTCTTAAACCCGCACTTATAAAGCTTCTATTGATGTGGCAGGGCAGGGCCTTTTTGGCTTGCTGTCCCAACCGTGGGCCTTGGCCTTTGTTCTTATTTTCTGAGATATTTTTCCTTATGTCAGCTTGCGTAGGTTTATAGCCTAACCCAAACTTCCCGCGGTTTCCTCTGGTGCTTACCAGGCTGGTTCTATTGCCGTTGTTCTTGCCCAAACCCATTCCGGGCTCATAGCCGTACAACAACATCACCTGGGCCACCATCATTACCATATCAGACAGGCGAGGCTGCCCAGAGAGGGAATCTACGGAGGCAATGCTTACTACATCAAAAGATTGGAAAGCCGTTTCCAATGACTCCTCCGCGCTTCCACATATGGCATAGAGGAAGGGCAACTTACCAGGACGTCTTCCTCACCCGATACTATGACCAAATGTCCCTTCACTACGAACTTCAGCTTTTGGTGGAGTGTAGAGGGAACGACTCCCACTGAATGGATCCACGGGCACCCCAAAAGACAACTGTAAGTCGGGTTAATATCCATCACTTGGAATGTAACCTGGTAGGTATAAGGGAGTATGAGTGTTGAAGAATATATACAACAAATGGAACTACTCCTTTTAAGAGCTGGACTTAGGGAGGAGGAAAGAACAAGTATAGCTAGGTTCCTTAGTGGGCTTAATATGGAAGTGAGGGACAAGGTTGAACTCCTTCCATATAGGGACCTAGACGAGCTATTCCAACTTTGTATAAGAGTGGATCAACAACTTAAAAGAAAGCCTTCTTCAAAATCTTATGGCTCTCACTCTTATCCAAGGAAGGACCAAGCCCATGGAATTTTGGGGGTTGCACCTTCAAAATCCAAGGAAGATAAGGGTAAGACCATAGAGAAATACACCCCTAAGACTAGTTCCCAAGAAAGGACTAGCAACATTAAATGCTTCAAATGTCTTGGGAGAGGTCACATTGCCTCTCAATGCCCCACAAAGAAAACCATGATCATGAGGGGTCAAGACATTTATAGTAGTCAAGAGGAGAGTACTTCTTGCCCTTCCTCTAGTGGAACTGAAGATGATGTAAGGGGTGAAGAGTCTAGTGAGGAAGTCTACCCCCATGAAGAAGGTGACCTCTTAATGGTTAGAAGGCTCCTCGGAGGTCAATCTTCTGATCTATCTCAATCCCAAAGAGAGAACATCTTTCATACAAGATGCAAAATTTTAAATAAAACTTGTTCTCTCATTGTGGATAGTGGATCTTGTTGCAATTGTTGTAGCACAAGATTAGTTTCCAAGTTGGACCTTGTCATACCCTAATTTCGTCTAGGGACCATTGTTTGATGGAATGCAACCTTCGCTTGACCGCTTCGAGGAACTTGACACCCATCGTTAAGCAATCTGTGAAGTTTCGCGACATGTCGAGAGTCAAAAGGAAACATTATTGCGCAATTTGTAAAGTTCTGTAACATTCCAGAAGCCGAAGAGGGGATGGTTGCGTAATCCTTAAAGTTTTGTGACATTACGGAAAGAAAACAAGTATCGTTACGTAATCCATAAGGTTCCGTAACGTCACGGAAAAAGAATCAACAAAGAAGGGGGGTGAACTTATCAAGATAGGGGTGTAAATAGCAATTCGAATCTAGGCCCTTTTTTGGAAGTTGGGTTGCTTAAGGAGGAAGCAATTGGGTGGCAAGCTCCTCCATATTTTTGAAAAATGGTTTCTGGGGCTTCCATCGCTTCCGTAATACTTCTGTAAAATTTCTGAAAACCTTGGGCAAGCATATTCCACTTAACATTGGTGAAAGGGAAGAGAAAAATAGATGAAAGTTAAGTCATATATGCTTCCGTAAGGCTTCCGTAACTTTTCCATAAATTACGAAAGAAGGTGGGGTGAACTTATCAAGATAGGGGTGTAAATAGAAATTCGAGTCTTGGGTAAGCATATTCAATTTAACATTGGTGAAAGGGAAGAGAAAAAAGATGAAAATCAAATCCGAAACACTTCCATAAGGCTTCCGTAACTTTTTCGTAAAATACGAAAAGGGGGGTGAACTTAGTAATTCGGGTGCGCTTAGAAATCTTCTTCATTAAGTCTCTGGGCGGCAAGCACCTCCCTTTTTTCCTATAAATAGGGGAGGGGAGAGCTGTTTCAAAATGTTCAAGACCCCTTGGCTATGCATTTCGGCTATTTTGGGCAAAAAAACCCGTTTTCGTGAAGAAAAATCGAGTCGAAGTACTTTCGTAACGCCTCCGTAAGAGATTATGTGGAAATTCTTCATCGTTCTTCGTCATTCTTCACCGTTCTTCATCCGTTCTTTGTTCTTCAACGGGTAAGTTTTCGAATCCGAGACTTTCAATTCATTTCTTGTTTTGTGTACTTTCACTTTAATTTCGTTTACTTTCAGTTTTCTTTTCTTCCGTTTTTAACGTGCTTTAACCGTTTATTTAAGCCGTTTTCTCACCTAATAAATGATAAAATGAATTTCAACCAATCATTTGTGTTGTAATCTCGTTTAATCACTGTTAAAACAAAATCTAACCGATCGTTCACGTTGTAACCACGGTTAAACCAAAAAAAGGCAAAATAATAATAAAATAATCAAAATATCCTGAAAAATAATAATATAATAATAAAAAAATATCTTTTAGTAAAATAAACCAAAAAAATCAATCGGACGTTTCTCTTTGGGATTTCTCTTTCTTAATTGAATTGACTAATAACTAAAGTGAAACTAAGGCTAAAATCAACTCGCAAAGTCAAGCTCGTCCACAAAAAATCACTAAAAAGGATTTTAAGGTTCGATACCTCAGTTTTTCTCACCAAGTAAAAATGGGTCATTTTAAGGTCCAACGCCTTAAAAGGACCTCCTTCCAAGTAAAAAGAATCGCTTGATTCACCCTTTAGAAAGAACTACGTAGGTCTGATTTCCTCTTCGATGGAGGGTACGTAGGAGCAAGAGCCCCGCTTTTGTCGACCTCAAAATTAAAAAGAAATAAAAGTTTAGGTACACAATTTCACACAATTCTAAAATTAAGGCTATTGTCCTTTGGGACAAACGTGAGAGGTGGTAATACCTTCCTCAAACGTAAATACAACTCCTGAATCTGGAATGTTCTTCATGATCGGTTTCCTTCGGTTTTTCTGATGTTTTCCACAAATAAACGTTGGTGGCGACTCTGCGCATTTTCCTCCTTTGGAAGACGCACCCGTGAGCCTTCCCTCGCTCGCCCGCAAAAGGGTAGGTTACGACAGACCTCACTATCATTCCTCACCCAAAACCTTATAAACTTCAATGGCTCAATGAACAAAGGGAAATGATAGTTAACCAACAAGTGAAGGTACCTTTCTCCATTGGGACATATAAGGATGAAGTTAATTGTGATATAGTTCCCATGGAGGCAAGGCATATTCTTTTAGGAAGGCCATGGCAATTTTTGATGTAATCCTACCCCGCAAGGATATTGGATAGAAGACTCCAAGAGGATTGGGCTAGAGCTGCTAAAAAAGGCCTTGGGGTTCTCATGAATCCCAGGGTAGATTTCTGAGCCCATGGACCAAGGTTGGGTCCTCTCTTCTTTGTAAATATTAGAATAGATTTTTCCTTCTTTTGGGCCTTGTATTTTGGCCATTCTATTAGTATAGGGTTTTAGCCTTGTATTTCAGGGCATTTTGAGTAGTCTTTGTAGTAGGGATTTTTTTTTGTATTTTCATGTATTTTTTCATAGGGGTGAGCTTAGCTATTATAGGGGGTGTGTAGCTAAGCTCTAGCTTCTCATCTCAAGGAGGTGAGCTTAGCTATTAGAGAGGTGTGTAGCTAAGCTCTAGCTTTTTTAGGAATCTTCTTAACTTGATGGAAGCTTGCTTGTGGAGCTTCTATGGAGGCTGGATCTTTGAGCTTCAATGAGGTCCTTTAATGGTGATCTTCCACCATGGAGATGCAGCAGAAGACAAAGGAGAAGAGGTGAGAGGAGGCACCATCCACTAGGGAATAAGCCATGGAAGAAGGAGCTTCACCACCAAGATGAGCCTTGGATAAGAAGCTTGGAGAGGATGCTTCAATGGAGGAAATGAAAGAGGGAGAGAAAGAGAGAGGGGGGAGCACGAAATTGAAGGAAGAAAAAGGGAGAGAAGTTGAACTTTGAGTTGTGTCTCACAAGACTCTCATTCATCAAAGTTACAACAAGTGTTACACATGCTTCTATTTATAGACTAGGTAGCTTCCTTGAGAAGCTTTCTTGAGAAAACTTCCTTGAGAAGCTTCTTTGAGAAAACTTCCTTGAGAAGCTAGAGCTTAGCTACACACACCCCTTTCATAACTAAGCTCACCTCCTTGAGAAGCTTCCTTAAGAAGATTCCTAAAGAAGCTAGAGCTTAGCTACACACAGCTCTCTAATAGCTAAGCTCACCTCCTTAAGATGAGAAGCTAGAGCTTAGCTACACACCTCCTATAATAGCTAAGCTCACCCCTATGAAAAAATACATGAAAATACAAAAAAAAAAAGTCCCTACTACAAAGACTACTCAAAATGACCTGAAATACAAGGCTAAAACCCTATACTAATAGAATGGCCAAAATACAAGGCCCAAAAGAAGGAAAAATCTATTCTAATATTTACAAAGAAGAGAGGACCCAACCTTGGTCCATGGGCTCAGAAATCTACCCTGGGATTCATGAGAACCCCAAGGCCTTCTTTAGCAGCTCTAGCCTAATCCTCTTGGAGTCTTCTATCCAATACCCTTGTGTGGTAGGATTGCATCATCCCCTACACCTTGGAAAGGATTTGATCTCAAATCCCGAGGTTCTTCATATTCTGGGCTCCTTCCCTCGACACCTGTAAAAAGAATAAAAACATATGTATTAGTGATGTTGGGTATGTTAGAGTAGGGTAAGGTCTGAAAACCCCTTTCATGGACATCTTCCCATGAGGGAACATTGTTCCTCACCAACTCAATGAGTGGTGCTACAAGTATAGAAAAATATGGGACAAACCTTTTGTAAAAGTTTGTTAAGTCATGGTAGCCCTAGATTTCCCTTATACTTGGTGGAGTGGGCCAATCAGGAATGACCTTTATTCTCTTAGGGTCTGTGGGAACCCCTTGACCACTATTTAAAAAATTAAGGAAAGTAATGCAATAAAGCTTACCTTTTTCTATATTTTCGTGTTGATTATTCCTACAAAAAAATACGACAAACCTAAGGTGTCCTATATGAGCATCTAAGTTTGTATTAAAACTAAAAATAAGAACAAACCTACCTAATGGGTCCCTATGTACACACACCATGAAGATGTTAGGTGTACGAGTGATTTTACAAAAGAGGGTTGCACCACTCAAAACATTCATCATACCACCTATTTTAGGGACTTGGTGCCTAATAATACCTATTTTGGGCACCAACAAAGCACAAGGATTTAAGCTCTTGCGAACCAAACCCTCATCCAACAACTTCTTTACTTGAGGAATAAACTCAAGCCCAAGAGGTGTGGCAATGCTAGCAAGTGCCTTTTTACAAAAGAGAAAATGTGGAGGTTGTCTAAGAGGGAAAGTTTCTTTAATGTTTGCCTTTATTGTAAAATGAGTTTCCTTCTTAGCTAAACTCTTGGAGGAGACACTTACCTCCTTACACTTCTCTTTAACCACTAATGGTTGTCCTTCTTCTTGGGGGTAGATTTCTTCACTAGATTCTTCCCCTTTTGCTTTTTCACTTTCACTAGACGAAGGTGAAGTAGTAGCCTCATCTTGGCTACTATAAATGTCTTGGCCCCTCATAATCATGGTTTTTGTGGTGGGCATTGAGAAGTAATGTGTCCTCTTCCAAGACATTTAAAGCACTTTATAGAGCTAGTTTTCTCTTGCATACTAGCCTTAGGGGCTTGCTTTTCTATTGTCTTCCCCTTATCATCTTTGGGCTTAGAAGGTGTCACCCCTAAGATGCCTTGACCTTGGTCTTTCTTTGGATAAGAGTGAGAGCCATAAGATTTTGAAGTAGACTTTTTTTTAAGTTGTTGCTCTACCCTTATTTCTCAATCTAAGTTAGCCTCTACATTGTCCTTCCCATGGAGGTATGAGAGTTTAATGTTAGCCTCTTGAGGCTTTCTTTCCTTTTCTCTTCTATGGGAGTGAGGTCTAAGATGTGACCTATGCCTTCCTTCATAATAGTCACAAAGTTCTTCACTTAGGCTTTTGCAAGAATTATGACTACTATAGGAGGCATGTTTTTCTCTTTTCATTTCTTTCATTATTTTTCTTCTTTCTTCCTCTCTTATTTTCTTTCTTTCATCTTGACTTATTTCTTCCACTCTTTTTTTTCCTTTTTCTTTTCTCTCTTGTTTTTCTTTCCATAACTTGAGGGAACTCAACTCATCTAAGATTCTAGATAAAGGGTCTTTATGACTAGTACCCTCGCCATTAACACTAGATGAATGATGACTCATGTTGGTTTCTAAGTTGTGGTTCTTTCTTGTTGGAGGTTTGAAAACAAAAGGAAAAAGAAACTATGGTTGAAACTAGCCAAAATAAACACTAAAAGAGGTGTGAAAGATAAGGTAAAAAACTAATTGGTAAAAAGAAAGCTACCTAGGCGGTTTGACAATGGAAGGTAAAGGAAATAAGCTATGAAAGTAAGCAAGAAATGTAAACTAGGCGAATCCTAAGAGTGTTTGGATGACCACATTCAAGGTTCCCAACAAAACACTCACTATCCTAAGGAAAATTTGCCAAAAATTATTACACAAATGGAAGTTTGGTAACCTATTGGAGGCTCCCAACACACTTCCAATGAAAGACCTTTTTGTTACAAAATTTGAAAGCAAAACAAATTGCCAATTACAAAATTACAAAAAAAAAATCCTCAATTGTGGTGGCTATTCTCTCTTTAGTGTTTCACTCAATTTGGAGTGCTTCTTAGTCCAATAGCTCTTAAGGTGGTTGGCCCCTTGCTTCTTTACTCAAATTCTTCAAGATATGGCACCAATACTCTTTTCCAATTCCCTATATGGCAACTCACAAGCAAGGAAACAAAGAGACAAGTAATAACCAAAGACAAAAAAAATGAAATGAAAGCTAAACCAATAGAGTTTTAACAAGACAAATTTCCAAGGATTATTCAACAATTAAAGCAATGAAAAGCACAAAAAAAGCAAGCTAGGACTCAAAGAGAAACCTAGAATGGCTCTAGAGTAGAGTAGAAAAACTAAAAAAAAAAGACTCAAGAAACCTCTATTTTTGGCACTTGTTTTCACAATAATTTTCAATTGAAATTTCAGAACTAGGATTGGTATAAAATAGGCACCAATTATAGAGCAAATTTTGAGCCAAAACAACAAGCACACTTTCCTTTCACTTTTTTTTTCCTGGACATTGATTTTTCTGCCAACTTGTGCGATTTTTATTATTTTTTCCTTTAATCCAAATCGCTTGGTTCTTTTTTTATAATTTTGGTCCAGATGTCTAGAAAAGTCAGTAAAACTTTCAGCTCAAAAAACGTAGTGACCAATTCCCAGTAATTTATACAAGTTCGTATGTTCAAGCTGCCAGCACCAGCAATTTCAACCTAGAAATCAAGAGTAGTGTTTATGTTGCTTAAAGCTTGGATAGTTACAATTTGTGTTTGATTATGCTCAATTATCTTGAATAACACAATTCAAGAGAGCTTAAGACTTATTTTGATTCACAAATCCAGCCACAACTCAGCACCACAACTCAACTTCATCATAGGCATCATGTAGGAAACTTAGAAAACAAAAAAAAAGTTCAAGAACAAGAACAAGAAATTTGAACCATAGAAAATCAAATCTAGCTTCTATAGCAAGTTTAATTGGTGGAAAATCTAAAGAATCATGTTAAAAACATTTAGCACAAGACATGTGAGGAGATACATGGAGAAAAAAATGAAGAAACAACAACGGAAGAAAAGGTAAAGCAAAAAATTAATGGAGGTTTAAGGAGCACCTACTTGAAGCTCTTGTGCTCTGATACCACTTGATGGAAGCTTGCTTGTGGAGCTTCTATGGAGGCTGGATCTTTGAGCTTCAATGAGGTCCTTTAATGGTGATTTTCCACCATGGAGATGCAGCGGAAGACAAAGGAGAAGAGGTGAGAGGAGGCACCATCCATTAGGGAATAAGCCATGGAAGAAGGAGCTTCACCACCAAGATGAGCCTTGGATAAGAAGCTTGGAGAGGATGCTTCAATGGAGGAAATGAAAGAGGGAGAGAAAGAGAGAGGGGGGAGCACGAAATTGAAGGAAGAAAAAGGGAGAGAAGTTGAACTTTGAGTTGTGTCTCACAAGACTCTCATTCATCAAAGTTACAACAAGTGTTACACATGCTTCTATTTATAGACTAGGTAGCTTCCTTGAGAAGCTTCTTTGAGAAAACTTCCTTGAGAAGCTAGATCTTAGCTACACACACCCCTTTCATAACTAAGTTCACCTCCTTGAGAAGCTTCCTTAAGAAGATTCCTAAAGAAGCTAGAGCTTAGCTACACACACCTCTCTAATAGCTAAGCTCAACTCCTTGAGATGAGAAGCTAGAGCTTAGATACACACCCCATATAATAGCTAAGCTCACCCCTATGAAAAAATACATGAAAATACAAAAAAAAAGTCCCTACTACAAAGACTGCTCAAAATGCCCTGAAATACAAGGCTAAAACCCTATACTAATAGAATGGCCAAAATACAAGGCCCAAAAGAAGGAAAAATCTATTCTAATATTTACAAAGAAGAGAGCACCCAACCTTGGTCCATGGGCTCAAAAATCTACCCTGGGATTCATGAGAACCCCAAGGCCTTCTTTAGCAGCTCTAGCCCAATCCTCTTGGAGTCTTCTATCCAATACCCTTGCGGGGTAGGATTGCATCAAATTTGATAGGAATATCATTTACAATGGCCTAACTAATGAGATTACCCTCACCCATCTTGGCACTAAATTTGTGTTGCATCCTCAAACACCTTCACAGGTGGCCAAGGATCAACTAACTATGAAAGATAAGAGGGATGGGAAAGAAAAACTAGAAAACCAAAAGAAAAAGAAGGATAGTAAGGCCTTGTCTTTAACGGCCAAGGGGAAGGAAAAAGAGGAAAAGGATTCCTCCAGAATATTGTTAAGAAGGAAAATCATTTTGCAACCAAATGTGAAATCAAAAGAGCACTCCTTCTTAAACAATCTTTCTACCTTCTCCTATCAAGGGAAACATCCCTTAGCACCGCCATACCTCTTGAGCTTGAGGTTATTCCTCAAGTAAAGGAGTTGTTGGATGAGGGTTTGGTTAAATCCTTGTGCTTTGTTGGTGCCCAAAATAAGTATTATGAGGCACCAAATCCCTATGATAGGTGGTACAATGAATGTGTTGAGTGGTGCAACCCTCTTTTGTAAAATCACTCATGCACCCAACATCTTCATGATTTGTGTACATAGGGACTCCTTAGGTAGGTTTGTTCTTATTTTTAGTTTCAATACAAACTTAGGTACTCATATGGGACACCTTAGGTTTGTCATACTTTTTGGTAGGAATAATCAACATAAAAATACAGAAAAAGGTATGTTTTATTGTATTACTTTTGTTAATTTTTTAAATAATGATCAAAGGGTTCCCATAAACCCTAAGAGAATAAAGGTCATTCCTGAGTGGCTCACTCCACCAAGTATAAGAAAAATTTGGGACTTCCATGACTTAACAAACTTTTACAAAAGGTTTGTCCCATATTTTTCTATACTTGTAGCACCACTCGTTGAGTTGGTGAGGAACCTTGTTCCTTCATGGGAAGATGCCCAGGAAATGGGTTTTCAAGTGTTGAGGAAAAAAGCCCAGAGTTTCAAGAACCTTGGGATTTGAGGTCAAATCCTTTTCAAGGGGGAGGGAATGATGCAATCCTACCCCGCAAGGGCATTGGATAGAAGACTCCAAGAAGATTGAGCCAGAGATGCAAGAGAAGGCCCTAGGGTTCTCATGAGCCTTAGGGTAGATTACGGGCCCATGGGCTAAGTATGAGCCCGCTTATCTTTGTACATATTAGATTAATGTTTCATTATTTTTTGGCCTTGTATTTAGGGCTCCATAATATAGGTAAGGTACCCTAGAAATGTAGGATTTTTCAGCCCTTGTATTTTAGGGCACCTAGACTAGTTTTTGTATTAGGGGTAGTTTTGTAATTTCACATGTATTAAGTGAATATTTGATGTGTGTGTTCAGAAATAAATTTAATTGAATTGGGAGAAGCCCAATCCAATTAAATTTTAGAGGGGGAGGTGAGCATTTGCTTGCTACACCCCATTGCCACATCATATAGTCACACTTTGTGCATGTCTTTCATGCTTTATATGCCTCATGACACCTAAGCACACTTAGTGGAGAATCTTGGACTTGATCTTGGATTAGTGGGCTGAAACATAGCTAAAATTCACTCATCATAATTAGTGAAATTTTGGCCCCAAAATTTGGCTCAACAAATTCAATTTCAAATTCAAGTGAAATTTGAATAGAAATTCAAATTTCCCTCCAATTTTGTGTGACACTTAGGCTATAAATAGAGGTCATGTGTGTGCATTTTTTTGGAACTTTGATCATTTGATAATTAAACTTTAGATTTCATATCTCTTTTAGAGGATAAAATTTTGTGCTCTTCTCTTCCTCTCCCTTCATTCATCTCCTTCTTCCTCCAAGCTCTTATCCATGGCCTCCTATGGTGGTGAGCTTCTTCTAGACTCATCTTCTCCATGAAGTGGCATCTCCTCTCTCTCTTCCTTCTCCATTCTACTGCCATTCATCTTCCAAGAAGCAAAGGAATCCATTGATGAAGAAGATTCTAGGCCTACAAGCTCCAATGGAGCTTACATCAGGAAGGTAGAGAAAATTGGGAGGCCAGCGCCTGAGATCGAAGGGCTAGTCATTGCCATAGGATTAAGCCCTTTGATCGGGTGCTCAGTAGTCACCGGCGATCTGGGACTTATATTTGTGCTTGTGGAGAGGTGGCATGGTGAGACCAGTAGCTTCCACCTTCCAGTGGGAGAGCTAACGATCACATTGGATGATGTGTCATCACTCCTCCATCTGTCGATCACAGGCGCCTTGCATAGCTTCGAGCCTCTAGTTATGGAGGAGGCGGTCATCTTGTTGATGGAGTTGCTCGAGGTCTCAGGTCAGGAGGCTAGAGCTGAGACTGCACAGGCACGTAGGGCATATGTACGCCTATTATGGGTATGGGATATCTATCTGAGTAGATGCGAGGCCCGATGGTGGATTATAGCAGCTCGTGCTTATCTCCTCCACTTGGTTGGTTGCACTCTTTTCACTAACAAGAGTGCAACACACGTCCATGTAGTGCATCTGGAGGCTTTTCGAGACCTAGGTGAGAGTGGGAGGTATGCATGGGGAGTTGCCGTGCTGGTGCATATGTATGACCAGCTAAATGAAGCTTCTCAGAGTAGTAGACGACAGATTACTGGGTACATTACTTTATTATAGTCAAATTTTGTGTTTGTAATATGTTAAATTAGATTATGATGTAAATATATTTTTTTTATGTGTATTTGACATTGATCTATGTTCATCTGATGTTTCTAGTGTTGGATATATTAGCACTTTCCTAGTGTTCATGACTGCGTCACTGACGATCCGTATGATGAGACATCCCCACGTGCCTATCGGTGGCTTACGACAAAGGCTTATATCAAGGGATTACGAGCACCGGTGTACCAGACATGTTTAGATGCTTTGACGATCATTGACATGTGCTGGATGCCCTATGGTGACCACCGATGAGTCAGGGGGTTTGAGCTCATTTCGTGCTTCTAGGGCCAAGTTAGATGGGGTCCTATTGTGGTCACAGTTCGACCAGATAGGGTGGTACGACAGTTCGAGTACGTTCAGACCATTCCTCCATCGTCTGTTAGTGCCTCCTTGTCATATGAGGATATCGACGACAGGTGGATGCATTACGAGGACCATATAGCAGATGCGGGTGAGATTTTTGTTGTGCTTGGGCAGGTATCAGCAGATTACATGGAGTGGTTCTTCCAGATATCTCATTCGTTCGTCACACCCACACAGGCAGGTGATGAGCCCAGACATCCACCTGCCCCACAACATGAGGAATACGTCGAGTCAAGTATCCCGGAGGTTTTAGTGGGAGCAGACGTTGGACCATCACAGGCACCTGCAATGGTAAGATTAGTTGCTTTAATGTTTTATTTTATAAATTGTGGTTTATTTTAAATGTTGTAATAAATGTGTTTTTATGAATGTCATAGGATGGTTGTGAAGCGATCGCAGAAAGGTTGGAGCGTGTGCTTAACCTAAGGATGGTCACTGAAGACACAGAGTTACATGAGATCGTGGAAGATTGCCTCAGGATCGCTAGGGGGCTGACAACTCAAATGGAAATGTTAGGGCGCAATGAAGACAATGCACAGATCATTGATAGATCATTTTATGTCTTATATTTGACAATATTTTTGTATTTGTTACATTATTTTGGTTATAACTTTTATTGAAATTATTTGTTACATTATTTTATTTTTTGTGCACTCTATATGACACACCTTCTAGAATTGATAAAATTAATAAATAATAATATGATGATCAAATTATCTTAAAAAGAAATATAAAAAATTTAACGTAAAAAAGTATACAATATAAATAAAATAAAAAGTGTATTATTCTAACTTGTAAGTAATTTAAGATTATAGTAATTTAAAATAAAAAAAATTGCATATGTTTCATTGCAACTTTGAAAGAATTATAGTAATTTTTATGTATTTGTGAATGCTAAAATTTAATATTGTCAAATAGTAAATTTAAGAATTGATAAAATTAATAAATAATAATATGATGATCAAATTATTTTAAAAAGAAATATAAAAAATTTAACGTAAAAAAGTATACAATAGAAATAAAATAAAAAAAGGTGTATTATTCTAACTTGTAAGTAATTTAAGATTATAGTAATTTAAAATATAAAAAAAATTACATATGTTTCATTGCAACTTTGAAAGAATTATAGTAATTTTTATGTATTTGTGAATGCTAAAATTTAATATCAAACTAGTAAATTTATATATGTTTCAGTTGCAGTACAATACATATTTATTCATATTTTTGTTTTTGTGGTTCCTTTAGATGAAATTCGCGTTGAGCATTAAACTATCCTTGAGATGAAATTGACTTTGCTAAGTAAATATTTAGAAAACACATTCTAATCTGCATTGAATCATGGGTAAACCAAATAGTGGAAATAATTATTGAACAGGTACTGAACAAATATTGAACAACTTAGGTGAAAAACTAGTGAACAAGTTATCAAATTCAAACATTACACTCACTTCAATATGCTGGAATGAAATAAAATTTGCATGAAAAACTCGAAAATAAAACTTGCATTCAATCCTGTAATGACGTAGTCATGTCGTCTTCCATTTCCATAACCTGTTTAGTAAAAACAGCTAAAATTTCTATTGGTCCAAATTGTTTCCAATAGTTAGACTGTACTAAGACCTTCAGCACATCATCGTTAGTTTTCAGCTCAATAATTTCAAATTTGATAACTTTGTCTGAATACTCAAAATGACCTGGTTGTCGAAAAAATAATCGTCTTACCGTTTGTGATTCATGAATCCATGAGGGGGAATCCCTTGAGGTGAAACTTGTTTTATCAAATCCTTCAATTCATCGATGGTAAATCCTGAAGGAATGTCAAAAAATTTTGGATTTTTTCCTGTGAACGTGTTCGCTTCCGGCAAGTGCACCGGATCGCGCAAGTAGTATAAAATGGTAAGAACCGAATATCGAACTCTCGGGGAACTTGTGTTACTTGGTAAAGCTATTTCAGTGAATAGGTGTCTAGTGTGAAAAGAGATGAGTTTACTATGAACAGGTGTGTAAACTAACTATTAAAAGGGAAAAATCACATGAGAAATGATGCGTAAAAACAAGTAGACGACACGTTGGTCTTCCTAATAGGTGCCTGGTGTTAGAAGGATATTCTCTACTTAACAATGCTCATGCGTTCTATGGTGTCTCCTGAAATGCTAAACCCCGATTCCTCATGGTAGTCTAGTCTAATCCTGATCAAACCTCGTCCGCAGATTCCTCTTGCTAGACTAAACTTGGCCAGGACTGCATTAAGACAAACATAAAACAACTAGGTTACCGTACCCCGATTCCTCGTGAAAATACGACAAACTAGCCTTGTCCTATCAAGTTCTAAGAATCAGACCAGTTTCCACTGTTGAATGATCCTAAAAACACATGCATCTATGTGATCAAGGCAAAAGCATGGTAGAATGAAGTTCTGATACCACAGTGAACACACAAAACATCATTAAATAGATAAAAAGATATTTACATCAAGTACTTGCAAGGAAGATCCAACAGAGGATTTAGCTTTCCATAATTGGGAAGCTTCCTTTACAGCAAAGAGAAGAGAATGAAAGATTTCATAAATACAAGTAGTGGGGATGTCTCCCCCACCTCTAGGACCTCACAATTACTCACAAACTCATCTTAAGCTTTCAGGACAGCTTCCTCTCACAGCTCTGGTCTCTGCAGATCTTCACACAACAAATTCTCTCAAACTCTCTGGAACTTGGACCTTTCTCTCTCTAGAACTCTCCAATTATGCATAAGCTTCAAGAAAAGGCCAAACTCCCCTCAAAAGTTTGATTTTAGGCTTAAATAGGTGGATCTGTTCGTGCTTGTGCGCTTAGCGCAATTCTGAACCGCTTAGCGCGCATTAGTGAATTTCGACTAAGCGCGGCTTTTCTCGCTCAGCGGATGGACTAAAGTGGTGCGTTTAGCAGGATGACCCTTCGCTCAGTGAACATGCACAACTCATCCATCTTTCAGATTCTTCCTCGCGCTTAGCCGAGCAATGTTGCGCTCAGCGGATGGCTCGCTAAGCCAGCAGATTGGCTTAGCGAGAGGGTGAAAATCAACACTTCAAAACTTGTCTAATTAACCTGAAATTGAGAGAAAAATGATTATTAAACACACAAAATGGAAGTACTAAGTATTTATTACCTATCTTTAACAAAAAGTAATTTCAACACTACAAAATACCCATAGATTGGAGGAGTTTGATACAATTTACATAAGTTTTATACACAAAAGTTAGTTGTATTCACCGACTAACAGAACGCGTAACCTACAAAGTTATTTTGGCATTTCATGCTCTACCTCCCGTTATAATACAGAAGTGCATCATGAGTAGGGGTCATAGCGCCTTCAAGTAAGTTTAATATTTCATCTGGTGTTCTACCAATGGTGCATAATAACTCAATCGAACCAACACACGAAAATTGATGATTACACATTAAAATTGTGTTGACATCGTCATCATTTTTCAATTGCATACATTGAAAGCGAATTTGGTTACCTGTATCTGTGAATGGCTGCCGGTAGTAAATTTCATCCAAAAATTGTTTGTCGGTTAGTTGAAGGGTATTGTGTATTCTGGTTTTTAGTGTTGCAAAATCACAAGTGTTTGGTACTCGAATGGCTACTGGAGTGGAAGTTTGAAAATAAACACCACTATCATTGTGAATCATCGATCCATTTGGAAAAATGAAACCCAAACTTGAGTTCACAATCATCTGACTGCTAGTTTCTCCTAAAAATGTCATACTTTGTTGTAAGAATTGGGAGAGAACGTCTGATTTTTTAGCGTGTTGTCGTGTCTCATATATATAGATGGTTTTCACCAACATTGCTTCAATTTTTTTTATAAAAAAATAGAGACGCGTGCAGATGTTTCATGTTTGTGTTTCCAACTAAACCAATATGGTGTCATTCAAGCAGTCAATGTGTTATCAAGTCAGTCAATGTCGTGTCACGCTCAAACTTTAATACGCATGAACTTGACTATGTGTTGTCAATTCTGACAACAATGTATCATACATGTGTAATTGATTTTAGTTGCATAAACTAATTTATTTCTTAACGCAACAATTACTTAATAATTAAGGATAAACGTCTAACAATAAATTATATCGCATAATGAATAAAATTAGATAAACAAGTGTCACAGTCCATAAAAACGATGCATGTTCAGTCTTCATTTAGGTTGACATAGTCTCTTTTCAACACCTTTAAGCTATCGTACTGCTGCATTCTACTAATATATGGAGTTGGTCACTGCTTTGCCTGAGGTTGACAATTCCTAGACCACAACAATGCGAGAGGCGGTAAAGGACAACGATCTTTCAAATAAACCTGTTGTACGTGAACAAACATTATTAACTCAAATGAACAAAAATTATTGCATAAATCTAAAAATGAGACTAACTATATTCAATGTACCTGAACAAAATGACTTCCAAACATGTGACCGACACATATCATGCGGTACACAGAAGAATCTGGTGGTGGTTGACTTCTTAGAGGAAAAAATGTCATGCTTTGTTGTCGGGACAACGATACAAGGATTACATTATACCTTAATGCAATGACATATCCCATCTCCATTATATCCACCCACTTGTCGACACTAACCTGAATCAAACAAACATACACATGTAAGTTATTTAAAGTTTGTTCTTAAAAAGAACAAACCTGAACAACATACCTTGGAAAACCCATCAACAAGTAGGGATAGGCTTAATTCTTCAAATCTCTTTGTGCCACCGAAGAGGTTGATGTAGTTATGCGACCATTTGCTAAGTTCTTTAATCAATTCGTTGCACACCAACAACCAAGAATCTTCGCCCATACCTAATAAATCGGCAATGGACCGATATCCACAGTTACAATCCGCTTTCACATCCACAATGTCGTGAATGAAACCCTATATAAATGGCTCAAATTGATACAACATCGAGATGATCCTTGTTGGATTCGGCGGGTCAGAAGATGATGCACTAAGTTTCACTGAAGAGTTGCTGCTTTGAACAGAATGAAAAGCATCAACATACTCCCAATAAGACGGATCACGCTTTGTGGATCTTTGGCTTCTGTTCATCGATTTCTTCGATGCTCCTTTGGTGTTGACCTTTGTCGGAGGAGGACACAGAGTTTTGATCAGGGTATGAAATTTCTCGAAGTTTACTCTTGAGAGTAACTTTACCACCAGCATCAAGTTCCTCAGATCTTTTAGATATGGTCTCAATCTCTTCCTTGATGGTGACTTCGGCCTCACACAACACTTGGTCTAAAAAACTAAGTCTCCTCCAAAACATATGGATTGAATCGAGCGGGATACTGCCAACAACATACCTAGATAGCTCACATGCACAAGGAAGACCATGCGTGCTTCTCATCACACAACCACAAGAAAAAGGATTGTTGCCAGCATGATGTACACGCTCAAACTCAGCAACAATCTTATTTAAAGCGTACCTTGAAACCATTCCAAGAAGCCTCTTGTATAAGGTTTTTTTTAAATACATGTCCAACCACATGTGTGCTTGTTTCAAAGGATGTTTTAATTTGGGTGTGCTGCAGCGTGATCATGTTGTTCATGGCATCCCAAACACCACACAGGTCTCCAAGGCTATTATGTAACACTCTTTTTAAAGCTCAATGAGCAGATCCAACCCTACATTTGAAATAGACAAAAAACAGTAAACATATACATCAATTAAATTCCATGAATTAATAAACATTACTATAAAAAATGAAACATTTTAATACCTGTTTGTTGTTGTGTTGCCTAGGTGCATGACCTTATTCGTCCAGGCTGTAATGAATTTTTCCTTGTGTAGGATAATCCATGTTTCGTTATCATAGTCAATGAACATTGGCCAAGGTGAACAAGCCATTTGAAACTTCTAAAGGCACTCAGGGAACTCCTGTTCAGAAGGACAATCAACATGAGTACCCCAGTTATTCATGACATACTCCCAGGCATTTTTTTGACCGATTAAAGATTTGCATTTGGCCTTGACATTCTTGTCAATGTGAAACCTGCACAACAAGTTTGTACATTTGGATAATACAGTTTTCACTGCATTCATCAATGTTAGGTCTTTGTCAGTAACAATAACTATAGGGAGGCGATCATGTCTTAAAAATAGACCTCAAAACCGTTCCAAAGCCCATACGACATTATTAACATGTTCACCCTCCAGATATGCAAACCCAGCAGAGAATGTCATGTCCGTTGGTGTCATCCCAACAAAGTCAAGTAGTGGGAGTCTGTACCTATTTGTTTTGTAGGTAATGTTTATGAAAAACACCTAATGACATGCATAGCATAACTTCACTGCATTTGGGTGACACCAAAACAGATCACGTACCACAACTTCATCCTTCAATCTATGCCAATGAATGTATTGATCACATTCAAGAAGCTTCATTAGATGTTGCATTTCAGTATCACATCCTCTAATGGAAGAACGATATGCACTTCTTGCATTATAAATTTGTTTGATTGTGGTGCTACTGTTGGAATTGCGCTCCTTCAACATTAGCAAGATGTTTCTTGGTTTCACCATCGACTTTGTCATATCAGCAATAATATTCTTCTCATCCTTAGTCAATCGTCCAGTGTATGGATGTCCAACTAAGGACTTGGCCAATTCATTATTGTTAATCCCACAGATCAACTTCACCATCCAACCTTCCTCTCCATGCACTGGTTTCCCATGAAGCTTGAAGGGACAACCACATTTCCTACTCCCAGTGTCTCTTCTAACAAATTCTTTCTTCCTACACTTATACTGACCACTCCTTTCACAACCAATTAACACAAATGAAGTTCTTCCTCTACTACCAGTATGTGTGTCAGACCTCATAATGATTACAACAAATCCGTTTTCATGGGCAACCGTTCGAGCCCATAGCAAAACATCATCTCGGGTACCAAAGACCTACAACACAACCTTGTTAGTCGATGAATACGACTAACTTTTGTGTATAAAACTTGTATAAATTGTATCAAACTCTTTCAATTTATGGTTATTTTGTAGTGTTATAAGTATTTTCTGTTAAGTATAGGTAATAAATACTTAGTACTTCCATTTTGTGTGTTTAATAACCATTTTCTCTCAATTTTAGGTTAATTAGGCAAGCTTTGGAAAGTGTTGTTTTTCACCTTCTCGCTAAGCCAATCTGCTGGCTTAGCGAGCGTCTGCTAAGCGCAACACTCATGGGCTAAGCGTGAGGAAGACTCTAGAAGAAGATGAGTTGTACAGGTTCGCTAAGTGCACCGCTTCATCTCACTAAGTGCACTGCTTCAGTTCATCCGCTAAGCGAGAAAGACACGCGCTAAGCCAAAATTCACTAATGTGCGCTAAGCGGTCCATAAGTGTGCTAAGCGCACGAGCACGAACAAGGACACCTATTTAAGCCTGAAATCAGATTTTAAAGAGGGAGTTTGGAATGGGATTCAAAGCTTTGCATGTCTAGGGTTTCTAGAGAGAGAAAGGTCCAAGTTCCATACAGTTTTGAGAGATTTTGCTGTGTGAAGATCTGCAAGACCGAAGCTTGAAGCAGGAGCCGGTTTGAGAGCTTGAGATGAGTTTGTGAGTGATTGTGAGATCCTAGAGGTGAAGGAGACATCCTCACCACTTGTATTTTTGCAATCTTTCATCTTGTTCTTCTCTTTGTTGTAAAGAAGGCTTCCTGGTATGGAAAGCTAAATCCTCTGTTGGATCTTCCCTGTAGGTACCTGATGTAAATATATTTCTATTTATTTAATGATGTTTTGTGTGTTCTCTGTGCTATCTGTTTTTCATTCCAGCATGCCTTTACCTTGATCACGTAGATGCATGCTTTGTTAGGGTCATTCAACAGTGGAAACTAGTCTGACTCTAAAGTCCTTGATAGCACAGGGCTAAGTTGTCGTACTATCACGAGGAATCGGGGTACGATAAGTTAGTTTTGTATGTGTGTCTTAATGTGGACCTGGTTGAGTTTAGTCCTACAAGAGGAATCTGCAGACGATGCTTGATCAGGATTAGGCTAAACTATCATAAGGAATCGGGGTTTAGTATCTCAGGAGACACCATAAGAACACATGAGCATTGTTAGATAGAGAATATCTTTTCAGCATGAGACACCTATTAGGAAGACCAACATGTTTCTACTTGTTTTTACGCCTCACTTCTCTCGCGTGATTTTCTTTCTTTTTGCACAAGATAGTTTATACACCTATTCATATTCACACTTACCTTTACACATCAGACACCTATTTGCTGAAATAGCTTACCAAATAACACAAGTTTCCCAAGAGTTCGATACTCGATTCTTACCGTTTTATACTACTTGTGCGATCCGGTGCACTTGCCGAAACCACGAACAAGTTTTTGGCGCCGTTGCCGGGGAACTTCTTTTTATTTGGGAAGTTAGTTCGCTTTAAGGTGTCTATTCTTTATTTGTTATTCTTTGATTGTTTTTGTGAATATTTGTTCTTAATTCCTATTTGTCTTTTCTTGTTAAAATGGATAACCATTGTTCTATTTGTATTGTATATGCATAGATCTCCCACAGGCAATTTAGTTCCTCTAGAGTTAGAAATTGAGGCTACATTGTGAAGGAAGAGGGCCGAGAGGAGAAGGAAACTTCTGCAAGACAAAACAGTTGCATCCATTCTTGAGGAGAAGACTCATTTCTCTGACTTATTATCACCTGATTCACCATCATCAAGGGAATCTGCCACTCAATTACCTGAAGTCATTACCATGGCAGAAGAGCATGACCAGAGGATTACCCTTGAGGATTACTCAAGCAGTTTAGTACCATAATTTTTCACCAGCATTGCACGTCCTGAAGTGCAAGGTAACAACATCAACTACCCACATTCCTTAATTCATTTAATACAGGGGAACTTATTTCAAGGATTACCTAATGAAGACCCCTATGCACACTTGGCAACATTCATTGAAATATGCAACACTGTTAAGATTGTCGGTGTACCAGACGAAGCCATTAGGCTCAACCTTTTCACATTCTCATTGGCAGGAGAAGCCAAGAGGTGGCTCCACTCATTCAAAGGTAATAGTCTAAAAACCTGGGAAGAAGTTGTTGAAAAGTTCCTAAAGAAATACTTCCCAGAGTCCAAGACTACGGAAGGGAAAGATGCAATCTCTTCATTTCATTAGTTTCCTGATGAATCTTTGAGTGAAGCATTGGAGAGGTTCAAAGGATTGTTGAGAAGAACTCCCACTCATGGGTTTTTCGAGCCAATCCAATTGAATATGTTTATAGATGGGCTGAGACCACAAACCAAGCAACTGTTAGATGCTTCTGTAGGGGGAAAGATAAAACTGAAGACCTCGGAAGAAGCAACTGAGCTAATTGAGAACATGTCAGCTAGTGATCATGACATTCTACGAGATAGAACCCATCAACCCACAAAGAAAAGCTTGATAGAGCTATCATCACATGACGCTTTATTGGCATAGAACAAGTTGCTTTCTAAGAAACTTGAGATTTTAACAGAAACACTCGGTAAGCTGCCAACTAAGTTATCTATGGGTCAACCTACGCATTCTTCTGTTTTGCAGGTTACAGGTTGTACAATCTGTGGTGACGCTCATAAAGCAGGCCAATGTATTCCAACTGAAGAAAACACTCAAGAAATTCATTATATGGGAAATCAACAGCGACAAGGGTATACTCAAGGAGGATTTTCAGGCTTCCAGCAGGGTCCCTATAATCAAATAGGCCAGAGTTCAACAAAGACCAGAGTGGGCCTTCAAACAGGCCAATCCAACAAGGACCTAACATATTCCAAAGGACTACTAAGATGGAGGAGACCTTGACTCAGTTTATGCAGGTAACAATGTCAAATCATAACAGCACTGAGTCAGCACTGAAGAACCTTGAGGTCCAGGTGGGACAACTGGCCAAGCAAATAGCTGACAAGTCATCCAACAATTTTATGGCAAATACAAAACAAAATCCCAAGGAAGAATGCAAAGCTGTGATGACAAGGAGTAAAAGGTTTGTGGAGGCTGAGGATGAGGATAGTTGTCGCAACGTGCCCTTTGCGGGCGAGCGAGGGCGAGGCTCACGGGTGCGCTTTCCAAAGGAGGAAAGATGCGCGGAGTCGCCACCAACGTTTATTTGTGGAAAACGTCGGGAAAACCGAAGGAAACCGGTCAAAATGAAAATTCTAAGTTCGGGAGTTGTATTTACGTTTGAGGAAGGTATTAGCACCTCTCACGTTTGTCTCAAAGGACAACAGCCTATTTTTTAGAATTGTGGAAATTGTGTTGCCTTAACTTTATTTCTTTTTTATTATTTGAGGTCGACAAAAGCGGGGCTTTTGCTCCTACGTACCCTCCATCAAAGAGGAAATCAGACCTACGTAGTTCTTCCTTATGCGTGAATCAAGTGATTCTTTTTACTTGAAGGGTGACCATTTTAAGGCGTTGGACCTTAAAAATGATCCATTTTACTTAGTAAGAAACTGAAATGATAAACTTTCAAAACCCTATTTTTGTGGACGAGCTTGACTAGGCGAGTTGATTTTAGCCTTAGTTTCGCTTTACTTATTAGTCAATTCAATTAAGAATGAGAAATCCCAAAGAGAAAACGTCCGATTTATTTTTCGCTTTATTTTACTAAAAAGGTATTTTTTTATTATTATATTATTATTTTACCTCTTTTTTTATTTCCAACGTGGTTACGGCACGACCGAACGGTCGAAATTCATTTTAACAGAAATTAACGGATGATAAAATTCAAATGATCGGTGGGAATTTATTTTATTTTTAGATTAGGCGAGAAACGACTTAAATAAATGACTGAAGCACGTTAAAAGGGGGTACGGAAAGTAAATGAAAACGAGAATAAAAATACATGAAAAAAAAATGTGGACCACCACGGGTACATAGAATGAATTGAAAAGCTCGATTTGGAAACTTACCCGTTGAAGAACGAAGAACGGATGAAGAACGGTGAATAACGGAGGAAAACCTTCACGGATTTGCTTACGGAAACCTCTCGGAAGCGTTACGGAAGCACCTCGGCTTGGATTTTCTTCACGGAAACAATTTTTTTCACCCAAAACAGCTGAAATACCTCACCAGGGGCATCCCGGGTCCTTAGAACAGCCCCCTTCAGCCTATTTATAGGAAAAAGGGGGAGGAGGTTGCCACCCAGCTCGCCTGGAAGCAATCCAGCTTAAAAAAACATTCTGGAAGCCCAATTCAAAATTTTGAAATTGCTATTTGTACCCCCCCCCCAATTTTGATAACTTACAGAAGCATATAGGAATTGATTTTCTTCTTTTTTTCTCTTCCGTCTCACCCGTATTAAGTTAATTATGCTTATTTAGGGTTATGGGAATTTTACGGAATCATTACGGGTGTCCCAGAAGCCCTGGAATCCCATTTTTCAACAAAACGGGGGGTGTGGTGGCTACCTACCTCGCCCAGGCGAGCTAGGTTGCTTCAACCTTAAGCAAGAAATTGCCCAGAAATCTCTAGAAGGGCCCAGATTCGAAAATTACTATTTGCACCCCCCATTTTACTAAATACACCCACCTTTACCTTTTTTGGTAATTCTTTTTCCGTAACGTTACGAAACTTTACGAATTTCATAACGATACTTATTTTCCTTCCGCAAGGTTATGAATCCTTACGGATTATGTATTTACTCCTTTTTAGCTTTCGAAGAAGTTACGGAAACTAACGGACTACGCAAAAACACCTCTTTTCGATTTCTGCCACATTACGGAATTTCACGGATCGCGTAAGCCTGCTTCCTTTTGATTTCTGACACGTCTCGGGACTTCATCTTTTGTGCAACAAAGGACGCCAAGTAATCTCAAAGCGGCTAACCAAAGGTTGCATGTCATCAAGTAATAATCCCCGGACGAAATTAGGGTATGACAGTTGCCCCTCTTTACTTACCTTTTATCGAAGATAAGAGGAAAGCAAAGATAAGACACTGATTACGTCCGTCTGGCCCTTTCCGTGATTAATCCATGACGACTCTCGTCTCTACTCCTTCTTTTTCTTTTCTGCACAACACAATACAAACAACAACAAGAACAACAAAAATAATATACACATACACATATACACATGTTTGGCGAAGGAACCGATCCGGAAAAAAACAGAAGAACATATTTCCCAGTCACCAGAGGCTTCGCGCTGGATAATGGAGGACACATGAACAGCGCTAGGCAATGACATTCATGGGGCTCCAAAAAAGAGGTGGAGAATGGAGGATCGCCTTGCGGGTCCGCACTTAGGCAATCATGAAACACAACTCCAAACTTGAAGGTGGAGGACACATGAACAGCACTAGGCAATAACATTCATGGGGCTCCAAAAAGTGTTGAGAATGGAGAATTGCACTAAGCAATCACTACGCATGGCTCCAAACTCGAAGGTGGAGGACGCATGAACGAAAACGCAATTCATGGGGCTCCGAAAAAGGGTTGAGAATGGAGAATTGCACTAAGCAATCACTACGCATGGTTCTAAACTCGAAGGTGGAGGACGCATGAACGAAAACGCAATTCATGGGGCTCCGAAAAAGGGTTGAGAATGGAGAATTGCACTAAACAATCACTACGCATGGCTCCAAACTCGAAAGTGGAGGACACATGAACGAAAACGCAATTCATGGGGCTCCGAAAAAGGGTTGAGAATGGAGAATTGCTCTAAGCAATCACTACGCATGGCTCCAAACTCGAAGGTGGAGGACGCATGAACGAAAACGCAATTCATGGGGCTCCGAAAAAGGGTTGAGAATGGAGAATTGCACTAAGCAATCACTACGCATGGCTCCAAACTCGAAAGTGGAGGACACATGAACGAAAACGCAATTCATGGGGCTCCGAAAAAGAGTTGAGAATGGAGAATTGCACTAAGCAATCACTACGCATGGCTCCAAACTCGAAGGTGGAGGACGCATGAACGAAAACGCCATTCATGGGGCTCCGAAAAAGGGTTGAGAATGGAGAATTGCCCTAAGCAATCACTACGCATGGTTCCAAACTCGAAGGTGGCGGACGCATGAACGAAAACGCAATTCATGGGGCTCCGAAAAAGGGTTGAGAATGGAGAATTTGCCTAAGCAATCACTACGCATGGTTCTAAACTCGAAGGTGGAGGACGCATGAACGAAAACGCAATTCATGGGGCTCCGAAAAAGGGTTGAGAATGGAGAATTGCACTAAACAATCACTACGCATGGCTCCAAACTCGAAAGTGGAGGACACATGAACGAAAACGCAATTCATGGGGCTCCGAAAAAGGGTTGAGAATGGAGAATTGCTCTAAGCAATCACTACGCATGGCTCCAAACTCGAAGGTGGAGGACGCATGAACGAAAACGCAATTCATGGGGCTCCGAAAAAGGGTTGAGAATAGAGAATTGCACTAAGCAATCACTACGCATGGCTCCAAACTCGAAAGTGGAGGACACATGAACGAAAACGCAATTCATGGGGCTCCGAAAAAGAGTTGAGAATGGAGAATTGCACTAAGCAATCACTACACATGGCTCCAAACTCGAAGGTGGAGGACGCATGAACGAAAACGCAATTCATGGGGCTCCGAAAAAGGGTTGAGAATAGAGAATTGCACTAAGCAATCACTACGCATGGCTCCAAACTCGAAGGTGGAGGACGCATGAACGAAAACGCAATTCATGGGGCTCCGAAAAAGGGTTGAGAATGGAGAATTGCACTAAGCAATCACTACGCATGGCTCCAAACTCGAAGGTGGAGGACACATGACCGAAAACACAATTCATGGGGCTCCGAAAAAGGGTTGAGAATGGAGAATTGCACTAAGCAACCACTACGCATGGCTCCAAACTCGAAGGTGGAGGACACATGAACGAAAACGCAATTCATGGGGCTCCGAAAAAGGGTTGAGAATGGAGAATTGCACTAAGCAATCACTACGCATGGCTCCAAACTCGAAGGTGGAGGACACATGAACGAAAACCCAATTCATGGGGCTCCAAAAAAGGGTTGAGAATGGAGAATTGCACTAAGCAATCACTACGCATGGCTCCAAACTCGAAGGTGGAGGACACATGAACGAAAACGCAATTCATGGGGCTCCGAAAAAGGGTTGAGAATGGAGAATTGCACTAAGCAATCACTACGCATGGCTCCAAACTCGAAGGTGGAGGACACATGAACGAAAACCCAATTCATGGGGCTCCAAAAAAGGGTTGAGAATGGAGAATTGCACTAAGCAATCACTACGCATGGCTCCAAACTCGAAGGTGGAGGACACATGAACGAAAACGCAATTCATGGGGCTCCGAAAAAGGGTTGAGAATGGAGAATTGCACTAAGCAATCACTACGCATGGCTCCAAACTCGAAGGTGGAGGACACATGAACTAAAAGGCAATTCATGGGGCTCCGAAAAAAGATTGAGAATGGAGAATTTGATGCAAGCTCCATTGGAGCTTGTAGGCCTAGGATCTTCTTCATCAATGGATTCCTTTGCTTCTTGGAAAATAAATGGCAGCGGAATGGAGAAGGAAGAGAGAGAGAGGAGACGCCACTTCAAGGAGAAGATGAGTCTAGAAGAAGCTCACCACCATAGGAGGCCATGGATAAGAGCTTGGGGAAAGAAGGAGATGAATGAAGGGAGAGGGAGAGAAGAGCACGAAATTTTGTGCTCTAAGAGAGCTCTGAACTTTGAAGTTTAATATTCAAGTGATCAAAGTTGAAAAAAATGCACACACATGACCTCTATTTATAGCCTAAGTGTCACACAAAATTGGAGGGAAATTCAAATTTCACTTGAATTTGAAATTGAATTTGTGGAGCCAAACTTTGGACCCAAAATTTCACTAATTATGATTAGTGAATTTTAGTTATGGTTCAGCCCACTAATCCAAGATCAATTCCAAGATTCTCCACTAAGTGTGCTTAGGTGTCATGAGGCATGAAAAGCATGAAGGACATGCACAAAGTGTGACTATATGATGTGGCAATGGGGTGTAGTAAGCAAATGCTCACCTCCCCCTCTAAAATTTAATTGGATTGGGCTTCTACCCATTCAATTAAATTTATTTCCAACGACACACATCAAATATCCACTTAGTGCATGTGAAATTACAAAACTACCCCTAATACAAAAACTAGTCTAGGTGCCCTAAAATTCAAGGGATGAAAATTCCTATATTTCTAGGGTACCCTACCTACATTATGGAACCCTAAATACAAGGCCCAAAAATAATGAAACCTTAATCTAATATTTACAAAGATAAGTGGGCTCGTACTTAGCCCATGGGCCCGAAATCTACCCTAAGGCTCATAAGAACCCTAGGGCCTTTTCTTGCATCTCTGGCCCAATCAACTTGGAGTTTTCTATTCAATGCCCTTGCGGGGTAGGATTGCATCATTATTGCACTAAGCAATCACTACGCATGGCTCCAAACTCGTGGGTGGAGGACACATGAACGAAAACGCAATTCATGGGGCTCCGAAAAAAAGATTGAGAATGGAGAATTGCACTAAGCAATCACTACGCATGGCTCCAAACTCGAAGGTGGAGAACACATGAACGAAAACGCAATTCATGGGGCTCCAAAAAAGGGTTGAGAATGGAGAATTGCACTAAGCAATCACTACGCATGGCTCCAAACTCAAAGGTGGAGGACACATGAACGAAAACACAATTCATGGGTCTCCGAAAAAGGGTTGAGAATGGAGAATTGCACTAAGCAATCACTATGCATGGCTCCAAACTCGAAGGTGGAGGACACATGAACGAAAACGCAATTCATGGGGCTCCGAAAAAGGGTTGAGAATGGAGAATTGCACTAAGCAATCACTACGCATGGCTCCAAACTCGTGGGTGGAGGACGCATGAACGAAAACGCAATTCATGGGGCTCCGAAAAAGGGTTGAGAATGGAGAATTGCACTAAGCAATCACTACGCATGGCTCCAAACTCGAAGGTGGGAGGACATATGAACGAAAACGCAATTCATGGGGCTCCGAAAAAGGGTTGAGAATGGAGAATTGCACTAAGCAATCACTACGGCATGGCTCCAAACTCGAAGGTGGAGGACACATGAACGAAAACCCAATTCATGGGGCTCCAAAAAGGGGTTGAGAATGGAGAATTGCACTAAGCAATCACTACGCATGGCTCCAAACTCGAAGGTGGAGGACACATGAACGAAAACCCAATTCATGGGGCTCCAAAAAAGGGTTGAGAATGGAGAATTGCACTAAGCAATCACTACGCATGGCTCCAAACTCGAAGGTGGAGGACACATGAACGAAAATGCAATTCGTGGGGCTCCGAAAAACGGTTGAGAATGGAGAATTGCACTAAGCAATCACTACGCATGGCTCCAAACTCAAAGGTGGAGGACACATGAACGAAAACGCAATTCATGGGGCTCCGAAAATATTGAGAATGGAGAATTGCACTAAGCAATCACTACGCATGGCTCCAAACTCGAAAGTGGAGGACACATGAACGAAAATGCAATTCATGGGGCTCCGAAAAAGGGTTGAGAATGGAGAATTGCACTAAGCAATCACTACGCATGGCTCCAAACTCGAAGGTGGAGGACGCATGAACGAAAACGCAATTCACGG